>NC_087513.1:125810582-126122592 GCF_963921805.1 Phalacrocorax carbo | reverse complement strand
CTGAGAATACTTCTGCACTGCAGTGTCAGATTCTGGTTCAACATACTGCAAAAATACAGAGCTAGATGCAAATGCTTTTGACTGGGAATGGCTGCAGGCTAATCTGTGGCAACATGGAACTCAGCAAACTTTTATTTACTCTTTTTCTCCAACAGACTTTGGTGCAGGCACTAAATTCTGCGCAAATGGCTAAAGCACCACAACTGTCCGAGTGAACTTTTCTGAAATTGTCTACAATGATATTAAAGTTTGTCCTGCAAAGCCAGTGTTGATGTACTCTCTGGAACTCAATTCTAGAACTAAAATCCTAGTTCAGCATGCCCTACTGATTACTTTTATTATGTGAAAGAGCTAGGGGTCTTTTCTAGTCTTCTCATAGACACGCGTATGCAACTACTGTTATGCTTTTAGAAAATACAACACACCAGCAGACATCACTGAAGACTGAGCACGCTGATCTGAATCTATGTGAAAGTGTAGGATTTAATTCTAATTTTACTACCGGTCACTCACCCATCTAAGCAGCTGTCTTCATAGGTTAGTTGTCAAGCCAGCAGTTTGGACAGGACTAATACTGAATATTTTAACCTGCGTTTTTGTGATTTGTTGCTAACATCCCTCCCTCCAGCTCCTTTTCTTGATTATTAATTGTAGTCCAGAAATACGGTTAAAGAGATAGTACATCTGATGATGTTTGACATAGATCATTCACAGGGTTTAACACTTTTCCAAAAAAGGTAAATGTTAAAGAAATGTGGCAAATGAAACTATTACGGTCTTCTCCACAAAGCTGCACCAGATGACTCCCCTCCCAGAGTCTGCAACACTTTTAATTCACTTTGTCATGCGTGGCATTATAAATCTGTTTTAATTTGAAGTCATTGCCAATGATAGCACAGAAAACTGAACAAGTGTGTGAGCAAAAGCAGCACTGCCAATTTCTCTATCAGATGCCAGACCTATGGTAGTACAGTCTCTCTGTACCTCAAATATTTGACTGACTTCCTCAAAAGGTCGGTAAACATTTCATTTGTACCAGTAGATTTTGTTATCTGAGATGTAGAGGGCATTTAATCTACAACCGCAAGAGACCACTGAAGTGAATGGGAGTCTCAAATAACTTCAGGTTGTCCATGAACTCAAGAAGATGGAAAGAACATCACCACACCTCAAATCATATAAGCCACATACAAATGCTGGGTAATCAGAAAATTATTTTGACTGCTATTTAGTTTGACTAAAGTTGTAAGCAATGGCCCCTTCTGTGTTTCTTTTACCCCTACATATACCAATAGTTTGAACAATCTGGCTGCTAATCAAAACAACCACATTATTAAAAAGCATATTTAATTTTGCTGACTGTTATTCTACTAGCCACCTATATCTTGAATTAGGCTGTCAATCTTACCTTCTTTGACAGAAGCTGCATCTTTACTATGTTTCTTCTCACAATCATTACAAGAATGGGAATATAATTCCACAGTCACCAGACAAAAAACTACCACCTAATATTTCAACCTGTCTATAAGAATCTGCCATTTTTTACAATGTAAATTCTCCATTAAAAGGATTACTTAGTGAATGATCTTGGTTTTCCATAAAGCTAAGTAATGATCTATTTGGTATCCTTAAATTTATTTTCATATTCTGCCTTCTGCAATAACAACAGGAGGAAAACCAAACCAAAGCATGAGGTAGAGAGACCATAAAAATTTACCTACTCCGCCCTGCCATTCTCTATTTTCTGACTCTTGATCCTACCTGGTTGAAGATTAATAATTTCAGTGTTTACATGAAAAAGTGTGCTGTCATATAATGTCTTCTTTGACTATGTAGTGGAACTTTCTACCCTTTTGTAGCAGAAATATGGACAACCTATTTAAACCTCTGAATTTACAAGCAATTTTATGATCATCTGTTTTTTTGATATTGCAGATTGAAATGTTGAAAAGTCATTCACAAATTACCGTTCTTTTGTGAAACCCACTTAGAGGTTAAGCTGTTGACCTCAAGTTAGCCATAAAAGTATAACCTAAAATTGAAGTTGCCAAAACTTACAATGATTAGCTGCTTGCCTTCTCTGTACTCACAACAGATACTTTTACTGCTGACATTAAAATTGTCAGTACTTTGAGTCACTCCGTAATAGGGGAACAAAATAAATTTCCAGTATTTCTTTAGTCATAGAAGTACGCTCTTTCCTTTTTAGAGTGGGGTGGGTTTTATTGGTGCTGGAATTTTCAGGTTTTCCTTTTCAAATTAATTGCCATTTACAAGCTCTTTCCTACATGCAAGTAAAGAAAATTTCCATCTTCAGTAATGCTTTCTATTTTGAAACCTATTATGCAAGGAACAACTAAAAATGTTTAATCAGGGAGGCAACATAAGGTCATCTAAAATGGGGTACAGGCATTGTTAACATCATTTTTCTAGCTGTTTCAAAGCTCCAGCAGAGAGCTCCTATACTCGAGGGCTCGTGATATATTTGCATTCTCCCAAAACACACAGTTAAGATGCTGTGTTTCATTTATAAACAAAAGTTTCAGTTATTTCAAATTTTAGAAGTTGAGATCTGAGCAAAAGCTATCATAACCAAGATTAGCTATATCTCTTCTGAGAGCTCTAATTATAGTTCTATTATTAAAAACTAGGTTACAATACATTCCTTTGCCATCATTACACACACCCTGCAGAAATTCATTATTTTATAAATAAACTTCTTCTGAGGACAAAGTAAAGCTCTTTCTGAATAAAATTATATTAAAGTAATATGCTCCACATGTTTAAAGTTGCTTTGAGTTTCCACTTATTGGATGCCATTTAGATGGTAAATGAAGAAGGTATCACTAAAGAAAATCACCCACAATGTCTGTTTTTAAAACAGGGAAAACACAAAGGTCTCTTGGATTACGTTCTCCCATTTCTCCTATATTTTTAATTTACTAAGTGTTTTATCTCACAAACATTAAAAGCCAACTTTTGGCCTATCTTACTGAAACAATGATGAATTTCTTATAGATGAGTCACATACTGTAACCTTTAAAGCACAGTTTTTCTGCATAATCCACTTACTAGCTAGTAGAAGGAGTAGGAATTACAGAGAAACCTGCTTTCTTGACAAGCTCTAAGAGAGACCTGCAAATGCATTTTCCTCAGTTTTTCCATTTAGAGCACCCCACTCAACCTGCCAAAAAACTTTGAAGAGAGACATGGTCTCGCCCATAACAACTGTAATCTTGCATACAGTTCTGCTAGCTTTCCCTAGGTACTCTTTCACAGACTTCTTGGTAGTACTCCAGAGGTTTCCAGGGTCTGCACATCACAAACAGAAAACTGCCAAGATGGTGTGGGTGAGAGTTTGTTACAGATTTCATGTTAGGGACTTGACTCCTTAGCTAAGAGGTAGCAGAGTTCATTGCTGAACTCAAGGCATCTGAGTCAAAGTAGCTACAGATCATCCAAATAATATGCCACTGCATGCATGGCCAGAAGGACTACTGCTTCCCTCCAGACCTGCAATTAATAGATTTTTTTTTTTTTCCCCCACGAATAAAAATTATTCATCGGTTCTTAAGTTATGCTGATGACGCATAAATTAAAAAATTATTGTTCAATAATTTATAACTTTTGGCATCAAAAGCATTATTTGTATTTATGTCACTAGTCATGTGAAAGCAACTTGCAAATGTGAGTGTTTTGAAAGCTCAGTCTGAGAATAAGTGTACCGAGACGTAGGTACTCTACTAGACACTGAATTTTCAGGAAAGGAATACAGCTCTTTGAGGGGGGATGCACTAGAGACCCAACACAAATGAAGATTTAGAACATTTAGATCTAAGCTTTTACTTTGACTGCATAAGTAGGGATTTTTTTTTTAGCTATGGAGAGTGGTGGATGGGTGGGAATGGTATAAAACAATTTCATTCAACCCTAAATATTTCACAGTTAATTAGTAACCTGGATTCCACTATTTGCTAATAAGAGAAATGACTGACAAAATATATTCCTTTATCTTAATTCTGACACAGTAGGTTAACCTGCTCAAGACAGCACCTCTAGAAGCACATAGGAGTGAATACAAACCAATTCTACAATGAAAGTAATTTATTTAACAGTTTTACAAAGCTAACGATAAGAAATTGCTAACCAGGAGTAGCCCATTAACTGAAATCAATTCCACAGCTAGAACCAGAGGTGGATTTGAACCACTGAAAACAAGTCAGGAGAAGAAGGTGTATAAGTGGTAGATTTCGCATGGAGACCCACTTTAATGTTTTCAAGACCACCTCTGCCAAAATGTCCCAGTCTTTAGAAGAGAG
The DNA here is from genome assembly GCF_963921805.1 of Phalacrocorax carbo. Classification (NCBI taxonomy): domain Eukaryota; kingdom Metazoa; phylum Chordata; class Aves; order Suliformes; family Phalacrocoracidae; genus Phalacrocorax; species Phalacrocorax carbo. The sequence goes on along the minus strand of NC_087513.1, from coordinate 126,118,273 downwards.
AGAAACACAGTCCCAGGACAGCACACAGCTATTAACTTTGACCGCTCATGCTACAGTGGAATACAAGCAGGGCCTCCTCTATTGCTGTTCTGAAAACCCTAGACAGAAAGGAATCTTGCACAGTACATGACTACACTAAAGAGCAAACCATATTTTCTGCATGTGTACCACATAGGCAGCCAGCAGGTACTACTAAGCTTACCAGACATATGCGATTTCCCATTTCAGACAAACTATTCTGGTGTTATGCATAACAATTTTGTAGGGCAAGAGTAATTTGTCCAAGATTTAAAGGTCAAGGGTTTTTTGGTAGACTGATTTTTGAAATGAAAAGACCCTGTCCAGAACAGGTGATGCACGAGGCAAAGAAAAACTTGAACCATAATGTTTAGGAGGTTTTCCTCAAAGTACAAACGAAATAGAGGGAGATCAGTACTTTTCCAGTATATTTATGAATACATGTTCACATACAACTAAAAATACCATTTATAGAACTGAACTAAAAGGTAGATAAAATACCATTAAAGTACACTCCGCTGAACTAGAATTGGAGGAAAGACATCTATATCATTCAGATGACTGAGTGAAACCTACCATTAAAAGCATCTGCTGATAGGTCATATTTCGTAAACCCTTCATAATTCTTACTGTTATTCTGCAGACTTGCTCCAAGTTTCCATGAAACAAACCTTTCTGAGAAAGCAACACTCTAGGAACATGGCATTTTCTTTAGATATGAAAGAAACAGTTACTCTTAGTTTTCTGTAACTATTTCTGTGACCATAACAAGGCCTAACTGGCAAAACATTTCAGATTAGTTTGCATTAGATCACTACTGCTGGTGCTACTTCGTCATATATGGAACACCAAGATAGTAAATTACTCAAGTGGAAATCTCACTATTGCCAAGTAAAATCAAATAATTACATATTTCATCTTCCCTGAAGAACTTCTATTATCACAGCCATAATAAATTTGCCAATTTCCCTTTCTTTTTTTTTTTTTTTAATTTTTTTTTGCAATAGTACCATGTTGCTGACTCGTTTTCTTTGTGATTTGTCTTACTTCCCAGAGTTTTTATTTGCTTTATTTTTGCCAGCCCAGCTATCCTCCCTTTGGGATGCATACTATGCATACATTTTACTTCCGTCCTAAATACAGCACTTCAGACTTGCCTTGTAATTTATCAATCAATTTCAGATCATTTTTTCAAGACTGTATTTTGTCCTGATTCAGTCCTCCAAACAGCTGGATTCTTTGCTGTAAAGATGCTGAGCACAAATGCGTGCTGCCTAAGTCACTTGAGTTGCTACTAGAGTACACTCCAGACCATGGAAAAGTCCTGGAGGACTCCCTGTTTGCCTGGACCACTGCTGAGCATGTTTTTCAACATTATGGTGGTCATGATCAGATTATCTTACTTCTCTTTTTTAATGAGGAGAATCAGATGGGACACAATCAAAAGCCAAGCTCAACAGAGGATATATCACAGCTACTATTTCATTGTTGTCCATCGCCAATTATTCCCTAGTAGATAAAATGACAGATTATGGGATGGATTTCGTTTATTACTGTCAAATACAGTTCAGTAATTATCCTCCAGGAATTTAAAAAAAATGTTTAATCAAATTAATAGTTTGAGCTCAAATTTTCCTGTGTATTAAAGATTAAATTATTATATACTGCCAGGGGGTGGGAGGGGTGGGGGGGGAGCAAGGGAGTGTCCTTTAAGAAAGTTAGTTATTCGCTCTTTTTTTCCAGTACATTTGAAGTCTTTACCATTCTCCAAGAGTTCACAAAGATAACTATTTAAAAACTTATTATAATTGACTTTCTTAATTTGCTGACTGGATCACACCTCTTATCTTTGACCTTGCTTCTCTCCAGTTCATTGGGTTTTGTTAAATTTGTGATTGCAATTAGAAACAAGATAAGACAAGCTCAATAGAAGAAATTCTTCTGTATATTAGCAACATAACAAAGGAGTCCAACAAACAGTAATACATCTGCATCACTAATTTGAGAAAAGGAAAGGTAAATCAAGGCAGAGAACATTTTGAGAAGACTATGGCTTCTTACATTTCAATCCCTACTGAAATCAAGGGAATAAATCAGTCAACTACATTCAGCAATACCTGAAACTTTTAACTGTTACCTTGAAAATTAAGCCTCAGTGAAGGAATATAAAGTTGCCTGAAAAATACACAAAACATATTTTGGTTTATAAATGAATAAAACTATTTAATTACCTTAGCAAACTGTGCATTTATCCATTTTGTGAATGTTTTCTTTTGAACATCTTCCCTTTCATCTGCAAGAGAAAAGCAAAGCACTTCATTAGAATTATTCAACAGAATAATACTATATTATTGGTTAAAGCTTCAGTCTTTGTTTGTAGTATAGCTACTACTAATAACTCAAATGTATTCAGGGCACCTATTTGGATATATTCCTTGATAATTACATCAAAATATTTTTTAAAACCTACAGGTTCCCTTCATAGTCATGGTCTATATCCTTAGCTCATGTCATCTGTTCTGTGGTATCTCATCTTCTGGAAGGGGACATGTTGCAGTAAGATCTGAAATATCCCATTTAAATATTTAATTTCATCTAAGTATATAACAACATGTTACCCAATGGTTTTGGCAGCAGGATAATCTTCTACAGCACTTTTAGAAAAGTACTTGAAATAACAGGTTTATATGCACATCCTCAAATTCCTTGGGGAATTGAAACGTTCTGACCACAATGATAGCTCTCCATTGGTAGCCCCTGCCATACCTGATGCCTTTTTTGCCTTGCAGCTATTTACCTGTCACGTTTTCTTACATATTTCTCCTCCAGTGGGAAAATAATTTAAAAAACTGCACACATTTGTTCAGCCATAGATGAAATTCCTTCTCAGTTCTTTAATATGAAAAACATTGTAGAGGGAAATGGTTATCTTAGGCCTTGATTTCACTAAGTTATAAGTACAGTCTTGATACAGAATGGAACTGGGCACACAAAGGCAAAATTCTGATGTGTTTTATATATGTGGGAAAAGGAAGATACCTTCAGATTAGAACCTAATAAGTATTTGCTCAGAAATATCTATTAGGCATCATCCCTAGAATAATACAGAAGGGCAGACCTCTTTGTATGACAAAGTCAAACCAAACTAAAAATAAAGGGCATATGCGGAAAAGGCTGCAGAATGCTTACACTAAAACAAAGCTCACTCAATGCTGTCTTTTGGTTTGCAGTAAAATTCTCTACACTTCATAAAGAAAAAGGGATATTAAATTCCCATCTGAAATGTTCAGCAATTAATAATGTTAATGGATTCAGCTGAATTTGAAAGGCAGTTATGGATGAGATACATGAGAAATGCACAGCATTAATAATGCACTTTGCTTTCCCTCCCTCCACACCTCTGAGGAGACAAGACAAGGCAAATCTTTTTGATACAAATATACCTTTTGTTCTTAAAACCTCATCTCAAGAGCACTTTAAATGTACCTTTCATAGGAATGTTTTCCATTCTCAATAATAAAATGTACTCATGAAAAAATAATACCAGAGTTTGTAAAGCTACTATTTCATTACAAAAAAGTTCTACATACATGAAGGAGTGTATTCCAATTGCTTTTAGATAATCATGAGTGAAAAGATTTACAATGCAATAGTACTACTGGAAACATGCCATAGAAGTCAGGCATTATATACATTTTGCTGCTAATATATCAGTATATGCTACAATAAACTTTCTAGAGTTCTATTGCTGTCTATCCAAAATAATGTTGCTTGCTTCATCCCTTGGCTGAAAGTAGTATCTGAATAGTTAGAGATTCATCAAAAAGCAACAGCATGTGGAGGAGATGCATGCTTTTGGTACTAAACTATGCTAATGCTGTTAAAAAATTTATTTCTCCCCACAAGCATCACCTCCCTCTTTGTTGACTGTTAGTAAGCTGTTTATTATATAGTTTTGACTCACTCTAGCTGTGTGCAATACACAGAAGGTGGGAAAAGGAAGACGCATTTTGTTGGTGGAAGATATATATTCAATCTGATGTTGTATTACAAACTCCTTCAGCAACTTCATATGAAATACTACAGATAAACAGCTATTTCTACAGCTTCTTCACAGGGGGAGGAAATGGGGCAGGCGCTGATCTCTTCTCTCTGGTGATCAATGACAGGACCCAAGGGAATGGCAGGAAGACGTGCCAGGGGAGATGTAGGTTGGATATTCGGAAAAGGTTCTTCCCCCAGAGGGTGGTGGAGCACTGGCACAGGCTCCCCAGGGAGGCAGTCACAGCACCAAGCCTGGCAATATTCAAGAAGCACTTGGACTATGCCCTCAGACACATGGTGTGAATTTGGGGTTGTCCTGTGCAGGGACAGGAGCTGGACTTGATGATCCTTGTGGGTCCCTTCCAGCTCAGGGCATTCTATGATTCTATGATCATTTCTGATAAAAATACCATATGAAACCTTAAAATGGGGTAGAAGAATAGTGTGTGGGATTTAGCAGGGAAAAGGAAAGAGGCAAAAATGCCTCTTCCAAACTGTTCACGTTTTCTACCCCAGGCTACTGTAATAGAATATTCAGTAACAGTGTGTGCTTTGACTTTTTTTTCCCACAGAAATATATGCCAGAGATTTAACTGCTAGTCACCAATTAATTCATGTCCAACAAGCTAATAGAAAAGAAGGGCCTCCTGAGGAAAATTATAGTTAAACTCACAATTTGAATGTTTGAAACTTATTCAAGGTTGAGGCAATGCTCTGCTACCTTTGCAAATACAAATCTATTCCACTGCTCTTATCTTTATACAGAGATCGTTTCAAGCACTTTTATCTCTAGATGTTTTTTTTCTGCCAATGTTTATACCACAGCAGTTTGTTAGTGGCAGCCTCCTGACCTAAAAAAGAACCAATCTATTGGTAAAGCATGGCTTGATTTCCCCACAGCAAACATGATGTTTTCAAAAAATATGTTCTTTGAACCCAGATTTACAACTGAATGCTAAATGTGGAAGCTGAATGACATTTGTCTGGGCACTGTAGAAATGTACCAAGAACACTCAGCTGCCACTTTCATAACGCTGTGTTTATAACAGATCCTTCAGCAGCAGGCCGATGGATGACCTTGCAGGTGTTTTTACTGTGAGTCAATAAGAGTAATCAAACGGCCAGACAGGTAATTCCTTTGGCTGTTCAAGAGGAATATAGTATGTTTACTTCCTTTCTTTCAAGCTGGAAGAATTGCAGGATAGCATACTGTCTCTCTTCAGGTTAAATCTAAACATGGAATACTGCACGGATCCTGAATTCCTTTATCACAATAATAATGTGATTGCTTTCCACAGCAAAAATATGCTTTTCTTAGAAGACTGGACATTGAGTGGAACAGGCTTAACCTCCTTTCTGTAGGTTATCAACTCAGGAAATGAACACACTGAAGTCTATAGAAAGCCTTCAAGAAAAAAAAGATACTGACCTGTGAGATTTATCTGCTTTTCATGCATTAGAGCCGCTAGTACCACTGAACAGACCTTGTTTTAACTAGAATACATTCACAAATGGATCTTAGAGTCCTGATATATTTCTGGTAGGATGAGCATCCATCTTTGCAACTGTGAATGCAAACCTCTTGAATTAGCTAACTGCACATTTGACTTTAAAAGTATTACTCCAGGCTAGAGCTCATAGCAAATTATGGCCAGGAAATAAAGTGCAGTATTAATGGAGCTAATCATCTGACAAAGGACAGTTCTAAGATTTAATCAGGTGGCAAGGCTAATAGAGACAAGTGGTACACTGAAGAATGCTTAGGAACATGCAATCAGATTCAACAGAACAAAAATGCTATTATTAATGGCAAGTGGTTACCAGACAACTTTCCTAGACACTTAATGAAGTATTTAATGTTTGCAGCCTACTGCTCAAATGAAATTTCCTTTTATTTCCCACAAAAAAAAAGAAAAACAAGCCAGCATTACGTTGTTACCCCTTAATAAGCTACATTTACTTTTCTACATACACACCCCGCAAATACCACCAAACGTTTTAAATACAAAATGGCAACAGGCAAAAAATTATTTTAAAATATCTACTATAATCTAGGTACTATTCTGAAAGCATACAGCAGTGTTAGCAAGTCACAAAACCCCTAATACTTTTAAACAATGCAAGCTGATGAATACCAAGCAGATTTTAAATGAATCAAGGTTCAGAAGCGTACAGTATATGTCACTACATTATTCCATTTGCATAATATAAGCCATTGTCCCTCAGAAAACATGGAATAGGGAGAAGAAATTTTCCACTCTTTGGAGTGTCCTTCACTGTTTTTCTAGAGGATCTTCAGCCTCAGTTACTCGACACACCTGAATAAATAATGCTTTCATAGAATCACAGACATTTGAGGTTGGAAGGGACCTCTGGAGGTCATCTGGTCCAACCCCTCTGCTCAAGCAGGGTCACCGAGAGCCAGCTGCCCAGGACCACGTCAAGTCTAGTTTTTTAATATCTCCAAGAATGGAGACTCCACAGCTTCTCCTTCTATAGACTACAACATCAAGACTGCATCTTTCCTACCATCTGTACTCTGCCTTCCGCAAATGTGGGTGGTGGTTTCCAACACAAGTGACTAAGGGAACTCTCCTCAAGAGTAAGTACAGCCCATTTTTGAAAAGACATTCAACAAAAGTGCACAGGCAGTTCAGGGATATGGGAAATGAACCATATCCTCAGATTATACGATTTAATTGGAAACAAACAAACGAACGGTTGTCTTTAAGTTGCCAATAAAGACATTATATAACGTGTGTAGAATATTTGAATCACTGCAGGAACAGGCACTGATAGGAAGTTTGGTTGTATAATAGAAGATTTTATGCAGTATTCAACAAGCAGTTCCATCAGAGGTTGGAACACAAACAGGAAAGAAGGAGACTTGTCTTATTCTGTTACCCAGTGTTGCCTTGAGCTGGATTAAACAATAATTCAATAGCTATGTTTTGTCTACCAGGAGCTATCAGGCAGAGAGAAGAAAAAAGGAAAAAGAAAAAGAAAAAAGAAAAAAGAATTCCCATATACTAGCTGGAAACTCTGAAGCAATGGTGTTAAGGCAGGTGTCAATTCCTTCATTCATGGCAACTGCAGGTTCATCAGAAAACTGCACTTTAGGGAATAAACCCATCAAATTGCTATTTGATTTTCTTGCAGCCAAACAATGCAGATTTAGAAAAGGCCAGGATTTCCTTCAGTGAGTGGCAGTGAGTACCAGCAATGGTGGGAGCACTAGGAATAAAAAAGGCCACAGATAGTCACATTATTGATACTCTGGATCCATCAACTCACTGTTCTTAGAAATTTTTAGCACATTGTTACACTACTCTGCCAGTAACTACAACTGCTGAGAAATGTTCCTTTGCCATTCTTGCTTATCTGAGGGGGAAAGAAGAAATCAATGAAGTACAATGACAATGATATTTGAGTGGACTAGCTTTGATTTTTAGTCATTGAGGTCACCCAAGACATTCACAAGCTGACAGGAAATAAAATAGACTGCTTTGACAGACAGACAATGATTTTAAGTCTATTGCTTATGTAAGGCAATATGTAACATGCAATTCTTTGTCCACCTTCTATAAATATACTGATGAGCAGTGTATTGACTTTATCTGAATACTGTTAAAACTCCCTGTTCCCCGTGCTACCCCTTGAGATTTTTCTATGGAACTGGAGTGAAATCACCATAATCAGACCATCTCAGGCTTCTCCAAACACTGATGAACCTATTCAAAAGCTCAGCAGAAATAGGAGACTTCAGCATCCAGAAAACCTTCATTAATATATAAAAAAAAAAAAGTATAACAATCCTCTGTGAAATAGTATATCAACATTTTCTGAGGCCATCTGGTAAGATTCAAGGCAAATTTAGGAAAGAAGCAGGGGTATTACTATACTGAAAAGACTTAATCTCTACTCTGCTCCCACCCATCCCCTCCTTCAAATACAAGAACTAAGAGAGAGGGATTGCATTTGCTGCTCAGGGGGCAGAAGAGAGAAGGGCCATAAGACCCAACCTACAGGATTTCTACTGACACCAGAGGCCTAGATTGAACCCCAGGCTGACAAAGCCTTGTATTATTATCATTTCATTATGTTAGCTGTACTTGTTCTTTCATTACAAATCTTTAAGAGAAACTGCCTCCTGACTTTTCTCCTTTTTTTAATTTTTTAAGGCATTACAAGTGTTTATATAAGGTCTCATTCTTCTGACCTAACTGTGCCTAATTAGCTATTCAGGGAAAAACTACAGAGTGCTTTTGAGGACAAGCTACATATGATCCCTAAAACAATAATGGGCAGCTGTTAAATGTGCACATAGATCTAGGTTTGAACAAATTAATGTAATTTGCTGCAGGTTTCTTAAAAACACACCTCCCCCTCCATTTTTCAGCCCTTTCCCCTAAAGAAATTGTAGCAGGTACAACTCCCAAGACAAAAGCAGGAGCACAATTCCAACGGAATTAAAAACAAAACCAAAACCCCACAACCAAACCAACAAAAAAACAAAACCAGAATTTCAGTTCACGTTTCCAGAACATTTTAACTATGCACAACATGGGGTATTGTCATAGTTTTTACTGGGATAGGGTTAATTTTCTTCACTGTACCTGGTATAGTTCTGTGTTTTGGACTTAGTATGAGAATAATACTGATAACACACTGGTGTTTTAGTTTTTGCTAAGTACAGCTTGTACTAGGGAGGGACTTTTCTAGCCTCCCGTGCTCTGCCAGGTGCACGAGAAGGCGGGACAGGAGCAGGCACAGAACAAAAGGTGCCAATTACCTCCTGGGGTAGCCACAGCACCTGTCGTTGGGGTTTGAGTGGCCACAGTGCTTGTTGCTTTCCTTTTCCTTATCTTTTTAGATACAGAGGCCTTCTCTTTCCCTCAGGGTTACTGAATACTGTTAAACAGGGCTCTGTGGGCATGAGCCAGGCCCCAGCATTTTGCAGTAATTTGTATCTCTCTGGAGTTGCTGGAGTGACAACATACTTCCTCCAAATATTCTACTTATTTTTCAGGATTCTGTACTTGTTCAGGTGCAGTCCCAATACACTCCATGCCCACCATCTGAGGCATTTTTCCATACTACACCACATACCCTGCCACCGATAGCTATTGAGCTTTGGGGCAGATCTCTGGATGATATTCTTAAATTGCTTATTAATCTTAGACAAAACCAAAACAATCTGCAAAAGAAATACCAGCAGATGTATCTTTACTTCCCAAGGATGTTCAAGGTACTGAAAAGTTGCTGTAATGAAGGAGAAGGCATTATAGAAGACAGTAGCTAAAGTGCCATTCTGTATTTCCTCCATAAAAAACCTCTCAGAGGAGGAGGTATAATTGCTAATTGTTTCCATGAGGTGGTACCCAAAGTACGGTAACGGCTTCCATACAAGACCCAAATAACTACTAAAGCTCAAGGCCAGTGTTTTAATAACAAATCTCCTCGGCAAAACATCGCTAATCACTGCAGAGCACAGCAAAATACAAAAACCAACACCAGTCTTTAACATGTACTTCAAAACCAGCATGGTGTAGATCTGATATACTAATACTGAGAACAGATGAAACAATGCTGTGACCAGCAACTGATAATCTTAAACCCCTCAGGCTGCACTTTGGGCACCAAAAAAAAAAGACTGTTGTGGTTTAGCCCCAGTCAGCAACTAAGCACCACCCAGCCACTCACTCACTCCCCCCACCCCTGAGGGGGTGTGTGTGGGAGAGAATCAGAAGGGCGAAAGTAAGAAAACCCATGGGTTGAGATAAGAACAGTTGAATAATTAAAATAAATCAGTTAATATAATAAGGAAAATAAACGAGAGAGAGAGAGAGAGAGAGAGAGAGATAGATGAAGCCTTGGGAGGGGGAAAAATCCCAAACAACAAGTGATGCAACCGCTCACCACCCGCTGACTAACGCCACCAGTCCCCAAGCCGTGATTGCTGCTTCCCCCAGCCAACTCTCCCAGTTAATATACTGGGCATGACATCATATAATATGGAATATCCCTTTGGTCAGTTTGGGTCAACTGTCTTGGCTGTGCCCCCTACCCTCCTGGCTTCTTGTGCACCTGGCAGAGCATGGGAAGCTGGAAAAGTCCCTCCCTAGTACAAGCACTACTTAGCAAAAATTAAAACATCAGTGTGTTATCAGTATTATTCTCATACTAAGTCCAAAACACAGCACTGTACCAACTACAGTGGAGAAAATTAACACTATCCCAGCAAAAACCATGACAGATATTCAGCTCTAATTCATATATTGGTAATTGTATTCCCAGGAGTTGGCCTAGTCCTCCTCTGGTCCACCACACACAAACACACTTTGGGAACTGACCATTCTTCTCCGTGTCTATGGATTTGACCCAGGAGGAAGGAGCAGAACTGCTAATAGGTAATAACCTTCCTGAAGGGCCTAATGGGCTGGTTGTTGTCTTTTTGCTGGCTAGTTGTAAGTAGAGTAGCTAATGACTTAGCAGCTGTATAAGTTGTAAAAAGGGTAGAGAAAGCATCAATGGACAGGAAAAAAACCCCACTAAACAAAAATACCCCACAATTCCCCCTCCTTCCCCCCCCCCCCCCCCGAAAAGCTTCCTAAGACTTCTTTCCTTCTGATTTTGTATAGGGGGTAAGTACTCTTTGGAAGAGTGCCCTGACTTCATGTCTCTTGTCATCGATAGGGTAAGGGCTTGGGAACGGAGCAGCAGCTGCTCCCTTCTCCCATCTCATATAACACCACACTGACTGTCAGGACACCAGCCTCAAATGTTAGTGACCCACACTTGCCTTAGGCTTTCACAGATAAGGGCTTGAACATATTTTGAATCACGCTCTACCAAAAATACCCTGGTCTCCTATTTATTGACAGCTTTGCAAACACAAGATTTACCATGTTTGTTTGTTGGTTTTCTCTTATTCTTTTCTAACTAGCAATTATTTTGGATCCAGAAAGTTTTTCCAAAAGGGAAATCACTTCTAAAAAAGGAAACCTAAAAACTCCCAGTGGTTCAATAAATCAGATTTCTCTGAAAAAAAAAAAAAACCAACACAAAACTTTCTCAAAATTAAAGAACAAACCTATCTTTGCCACAGAAGCTAGTACTAAAAAGGGAAGGAGTTCAGCTTATGACTTAAGTTATCATTACATGGAAATCTATAATTATTTATTTGGGTAGTCAGCTGTGTATGAGCAGTGTTCCCTTTAATACCTATTTTTCGTTGTCATATACATATATTGACAAATGAAAAGTAGGCTTTATAACATATTAATAGAAGCACATGCTATTCTAGCTCACACCATTATTATAATAGTATTTTCTGAAGACTGTAGATGATACATTACACTTTAAAATAAGGTAACTTCTTTGTCCTCACTTAAACCCCCATGACGGTTAGAAGTGCTATACCAGCTGAAACCACTGCAGTTTGCTGGAACTTGCAGAATATTGTATGGTTTAACTACATTATCAACTTTTCAGCGGTCGGACACCAGTTAAATCATGCTGCCAGTACATTCAGTACCTTGAAAAAGTACTAATAAAGATCGTTTAAGAGCATTTTTTTAAAAGCAACAAAATCCACTTGTAGGATAATTCTGCTTAGTTGTATAAACTATACTAAATTCCTTATAAATTCACAGAAAATCCAGGAAAGGCTACCAAATGTGAAAGAAAAGTAGTAGGAAGAGTTGATAGATACTAACTTCGTCTTGTCAGATGAGTGTATTTGGGGAAAATACCTTATTATTTCTACTTTGATGGATTATTTTGAATAGAATTTTTTATTTCTGTTCCTATTTACAGATTAGGGAAGCACAAGTTAAATGCTGCTGGTATATCACACAATGTTACGTAGCATAAAATCAACAGGTATGGTTTTTGCCATATATACACACTACCGCTACTATTATTATTATTATTACTATACATAAAACCTATTATAACTCCACAGCCCAAAGTTGCAGTTTTCTCTACAGTTGGTGAAAGACACTTTGACTCTTTCATTTCTCAGAGACAACTAAGGACTCGTAAGGTCCTTAGCAGAGACCACACCCTGCTTGGAGTACGGAAGCTGCTCAGCCCAGTTCTGGTTGTTGGTCTGACTTGAACAAAAGCATAGAACCTAACTGACGTTTGAAAAAAAATAAAGGCTTAACTTGTTTGAAGGTGTGGCTAGATGTGATAAACAGATGAAGTACATGTTGACTGTATTAACTCTGGTTTCAGATGGTCTTACTTTTAACTGATTTTTGTCCCTTCCCAGAGAAAACAGGAGTTGTTAGCAGAGGAAAGAGGGAATCAGTATCAGCCTTTTTTTCCCCTCCTCAGAGCACATACATATTTTCATACGCTGCTTCTTGCAGAGGAAGGACTGCAGCACCAGGACAGATTGATAGGCTCAGGCAGGTAGCATGGCGGCAGCAGTCCCTCTGTGAGCCTTAACATACAGCCAGCACTAGGAAAATCCTCATTAGTTAAAGACTAATAAAATTGGTTTGTGTACACAGCCCGTTTAGCGACAACCCGTAACAAGCGTTGTTACTCCTCTGTACCAATGATCTGAGATTTGCTGAAACTAATTCAAAGTGAAAGCAAGTGCTCTCACCTCAGCTGCTGTTACCAAGCTGGCTTGAAGCAAACCACAGCATTAAAAATTTTCCTGTCACTGCTGTGGGAGAAGTTACATATCAGAAAACCGCAGCACTGGCAGGTCCTGTATTTCAGCAACGTCATGAAACAAAATCCCCACAAAATAAGAAAAATGTTTTTGAAAAATTTTAAATGGCCCTGACCTTTATGATTTTCACCAGGGCAGTTGTTATACGTGCTGTGAGGATGAAAACTGTGATAAAGGAGCTGTGGCTAACAGCAGACTTTGCTTTCCCAGGACACGAGGGCTGTAGGTTTCTTGGTGGTTTTTTTGTTTCTTTGTTTGTTTGTGTTTTTTAAACTTTGGAGGGCAGATCAGCATTTAGTTGATAAGCAGGCTGCCTCAGAGTAAGCTATGACAGAGGTAGGGTGTGGGAGTATTATTATACCACAAAATAATCATGAAAGATAAAAAGACAAGGTTATGTAACTAGATAAAATTACCCACAATTTTAATATTTATAACTTATGTGAAAAATACACAATTATTTTTGTTTTGTTCAGGAAATAGTAGATAAATGTTCACTGTTAGACTGGCCATTCCTTTGCTTAGCTGGAGATTTTTACCATCTAGGTTTCTATTTATGTTCAGATATGAACAATAAGGACAAAGGACCAAGGATAGCAAGGTTTATTCAGAAGCTAGTGAGAGCAGCATACATCTAAAAGGGACTATAAGAGCCCACAAACTTTCTGAATGACAAACGGTTGACTAAGAACAAATGGAGCTGAAAGAAGCATCAGGATTTAAAACCGATCAGAGTCTAAAGTATGACTATAGTGCCTAGCATTTCACATAAGCTTCTCATGTAAAAATGAAATTGCCATACTGTTTTCAGCAAATGCCACCTAGTGATACATAGTTGCAAAGCTTGGAAGTAGTTTGACTTTTATGTATTTTCTCCCAGGTTTTCTGATTTGCTTCTATGAAAAAATCAGAAATATGCTTTACATGGTCACAAGCCATCAAAATTCCTGTCATACATGTGCAGAAGACAGACAGAGTGGGATGGGTTAACCATACGTGGAGGACTAACATTTGTTTCAGTGTGTATTAAAATATTCATTACAAATAACCATGCTAAGTACACAGTGGTGGCTAGTGCTAGTCTGCAATATTTCAAGTTCCTTTTTTGTTCCTCTGTCAAAACCAATTAGAGAAGAAGCTGTTCTAGTCTGTCTGAGTGACTGCTGCCTACTTTATTTCATCTGACCCAATTAGTATCCGAGTTAATTAGTAGAGGCTGCCGCTGAGACATGTATCAGAGAAGTTTGTGATTAACGAGACCAAGATGTTAATATGCAATTGTTTACAATGCACACGCCCTGTTCTTACAGTAATGATACTGTCATAGCAAAGCTGATAACATTTACTGGCCCTCAGGTAAGCTTCACCTTATTATACACCATTTGTAAATCTTTGAAATAAAACATGCGCCTAAGAACAGCTGTATGTATTAAAGGTAGGTGATCAGTGTTTTCCACTCTTGTTTTAATCTTATTGAGGTAACTATGGTAATCATGAATGTGTCTAACAGTAATTTAGAGAGGTATTACAAATTGTATGTTGTCAGGTCTCTTAGCTTCCTCTCACCATCCCCAAGCATCCCCCTCTCCCAAGGGGAGAAAAGAAATGATAGTCAGAGTAAGAGAAAGCATTTAAAAATTTCAGGAGTTGGACTTAATGATCCATGTATATCCCCTCCAACTCAGGACATTCTATGATTCTGTGATTCTAAAAGCCTCTGTTGATCAATTGGAGGCAGGGGATGGGAGTAAGCCGAGAGAATAGAATTTAATTCCTCTAAACCCCTTCCAATTTCTCAGCTATTTTATACTGGTTGTAGTGGCTCAATTGTATAAGTGACTGAAGACTCTTAAATTTTCAGAAATACACATGGTAGGATCTGAGTGTTTAATCAATTGATATACTAAATATGCTTGTCTTATATTGACCCACATTTGGGACAACTGCTACTGTTTCATACAGGTGAAGGATAATACAAATTAGATAAAAGCCTAAATACCAGCACTTGATAGAAAACTTGAATTACAAAGCATGTTAAACGTGCATCCCCTACCCCCTATAATATCAAGCATTCTTGAAAGGAAAGAGAAAGTCATTGCATTTCTAGACAGCTCATAAGCAACACTTTGCAAACAGCCATAATGCTTACTACAGACTCTAAGTAGCTCTTCCTTCAGCTTTTTTTGGAAGCTTTTAATTTTTCATTTAATATCTTTTAATTGGGAAGTGTCTGAAAAAATATTCAAATTGGAAGAATATCAGGGGAAGGAAGGTTGAGGGAGAGTTTACTTTTCTGTTATTAATATATTGAAAAATGAGAACACAACAGAAATCAGTTTTACTCTTCATGCTGAACGTGATGACCACCATTACAAAGAAAATGAAATTTTTAGTATTTTTAAAACAGAATGTGCTAAAGTTAGTATTCAGCAATGTTCCCAGAGTCACCAATAGTTCCAACTGTTGGTTTGGTTTTTTTTCCACTGAAACCAGTGGGGAACAGGCATTATAAGCTGTAGAAATTACATCACTGTACACAAGAAAAGCCCTTTAGGTGATATACCATCCTTGCCTGTCAGGTTATAGCATGGGTCTATCAGTGCATGGGTTTCTGGTCCAATTTCTGTCCCTCAAGTACTGCATTCAGAAGTAGGCAGCCTACAATAAATGGGGGAGGTACAGGATGCATTTCTGTTTAAACAGTCAGGCATAGGTCCCACTTAGGAACATGTTAATGTCTATAGCAACACTGGAACAACATACTTTGCTATATGTTATTAAACATACCTTTTACAACCCTTCAGACACCTCTCAGATTATTTTTGAGTTGTCTAAGTAACTAACCAACACTAGTAAGGAATCCTATCTGAAACCCATTTACCTGGCATTAGTACATTGGCATCTGTTAAATCTGAATACTCTGAGGCTGGACATGGAGTTCATCCACACAAGGGGATAAAGTGCAACATCTTAAAGTTATCTCAGGATGGTGGAGTAGAAAGAATTGGCAAAAATAAAAGGAACAGGGACACAGAGATAGCAGGAAAGAAAGAGGAGATACATAATTCTTGTACCCATATATTGAGCTAATTTTCCATGCTGGGGAAGGGGAAAAGTAAAGGGGAGAGCAACTTTTAGAAAGGTAACATCATTAGATTTTGAAATTATTATCCCACATCTGAATATTTGAACCACTAGAGAAATACTTGTTAAAATTTGAAGATGAGTGCTGCTCACCTTCTCGATAAATGGATATTGTGTGAAGAAGTTAACAATATTCGCAATAGTAAGATAGAGTATTTATTTATTAGATTAATTCATGCAGACCCCATGTCTTCCCATCTGAAATGAGGATCTTCTGGCTGCACTAGACATGAACATTTTATATAACTAACACATTTGCCATCTGTGTGTATTCTGCATTGATTAGGGATTTCTCATTTCATACATCATTCAGAACTGCTCACAGTGAATGATTTCATATCTATAACATTAAGTGAAGATTAAGAAATATTATTATTGATGTTAGGACAGTTACCTATTATAAACATTGATTTTTATTTCAATTCAGTGACAACTCATCAGCTTTACTGAGAGAAGCTTCTTCTCCCTAATATAGATCCAGTACAGAAAAAGAAAACTATCTGTCATTCTTTTTACAGCTGTTCTTTTCCAGTCTAGACAACTCAAGGCAAATGTGACATTTCACAACATCATAAACTACATTCAAGAAACATATTGTTATTCTAGTCCAATGTTTTTGTAACAGTAAAGAAGAGTGATTTTCTTTGTAGCCTAATGCCTTCTAGAGGCACCTTGATCAAACGACAGATATTTTGATCACATCCATCCTAAGAGAAACAGAAGTGAACAGATATTGGAGCTTAAGTTTTGGCTTCTACCTTAGAGGACTGTGCAAAAGACCAACTGAAAACATTCAGAGCTGTACAGGGAGGAAAACACCCAAGCCAGCAGAGGGAGGGAAGGGAGGAAGGAAAGGAACATCACCAAGAGACTCCTGTCCTCTGAAACCCAAACCAGTCCTTTCAGACCCCAGTAAAATGTCTCCCTTCACAGAGCGAGGCAATGTTCCAGGCAACTGCCCTTTGACTACATATCTCAGAGTCTTCCCATGCATTATATTTCTATCACAATATTCAAAGTGTGCATCACAGGCATTTCAAAACTGGAAATAGATCTTATATCTACTGATTTCCACTAGGAAGTAATTGTCTTTTTACTGCTTTGTTTGCATATACCTATATTGAAATCTATAGGAATTTTTAATAAAGAATTAATAGAAATAAAGTAATAACAGAAGCATAAAAAAGGACACATATTATAATTTAAAAGATCTGAGCATGCACGAATGTTACTGAAGTCAGATGAGAATAATTAGGTGTTCTAAACCTTTGAAATAGAACTTGGAAATAGATTAGGATTTAATGGGGGCTTTCCAAGACAACTATATTTCTTCAATTTATAACATGCATAAGAAGACATATATAAAAAATTAAAAGCAAAAAGCATATATATTTTATTAGTGAATTTTCATACCTCTGGTAAGTTCAGAACAAACATTTCATTAACCAATGGAAAAATGAGATGGGAACAGGAATTCCATACAATGCATGCACACGGTAAACAGAAAATTTGTTCTTCTACAGCCTCTGTTTCACAAGGTTTGACACGGCTTTTGTTTTGCAGGAACCAGAATTATGTGCATAAGAAGGGGACCTAATTCTAACTGTATTTATATCCCATTCAGTAAGTTTTTCCAATGATCAGTCTAAAGCAGCAGCTTCTTGGTAGGATCATGCCAAAAATAATATTTTAAATAGAAATGCAAAATATATGTTAAACAAATGTGAAAATACATTAATGGCTTATTGGGAGAGGAAAGAGAAAGGAAATGAGGATTCATCTCCAAAAACTATTGATAAAATCTGAGTAGATGAGACTCTTACATTGTGGCCTTGACAGCTACTAGAATATCTTAAAGTAAAACCATTTTGAATACCCAACAAATACAGTCAAACGTCAGAATAGTTAAAAAGCAAACTTAGTACAAAAAGTGACTTACATATGAATTACTTTACTGTTATAATAGCTTTATTACTTCGCAGTTCTCTAGTGGTTCAATTCCTTAATCTCAAACAGCTGTATCAAACTGAGTAAAATAAACCCCATACCAAAATGGAGCTAAGATTGAGTAGGCCTCTGAATAACACCACAACCCAAAAACTAAGAAAAGCAAATTGGACCACCTACAATGTCACTTGACAAGCACGTGCAACATTGAGCAATGGAGCAAGGGCAAAATTTTCAGCTCCTTCTACATCAATGCTAAAATCTAAGTAGGAAATTAAAAGGGCTTAAAAAGAATTTGAGGAGAATCTGCATCCCTGCACAGGTTGCACAAGCCAGTAGTAAAAAGTACAGAAGATGCAGGAAGTCAGATAGCAAAGTTGGTGGATGGGCATGGAGGGATTACTAGGCCACTGCCATTGCAGACACTCATCTTTGCACTGGTCTTCACTGCTGAAGATGCTGAGAAGATTCCCACACCTGACACGTTCTTTGTTGTAGGTAGATCAGAGGAATTGCATCAATTTGAAATAAAGAGAGCTAAAGTATTAGGCCATATTAGTAAGCTATATGGCAAAAAGTCACTAGGGCCTGTAGGCATGCTCAGACTTCTGAACAAATCCCAATGAAAAATTGAAAAATAGGTGGCCAAGACACGTAACCTGTCATTACCAATGGCAGCTGAGCCAGCATGGTGGTGGGTTGCCAGTGTAGAACTCATAAAAAGGGCTCCAGAGAGGATCCTGGGAACTATAGACTAGGATATTTGACTTCCATTCCTGTTAAGATGGAAGTGTCTGTAGTGAAAAGTAGGATCACTGGACATGTGGATAAACTGGGAATGAGTCAGGCTGACTTCACAGTCAAGGAAATTCAGTCTGTGACCTGCTGGAGTTCATTGATGTTGTCAGGAGGTGTGTGTAAAGGGGATCAGGGGACATCATATACATGTGTTCCCGCAAAGCCTTTGACAGTGTTCCATGCCGAAGCTAAATTTCCATGGGACTGGAGGAATGGATTGTTTACAGATGAAATGCAGCTTAAAGAATACTTAGAAAAGGGTAAGACTTAAAGGAGTTCTCAGGATGAAAAAAAGGCAACAGCTGGGACCTCCAGGCACCATAGCGAGGGGGGAAACAGAAGGGTCTTTCAGGCCATGAAATACCTGGAACATCATCCAATGGTGAGGAAGTCTGGGAAGCCCTCACAAAACTGAGTAAGCCAGCAAAAAGATGAACATTGACATTGAAGATGAACTCGTACATTCAGGGAAAAGTGTTCTGAACAGTGCCAACATGAGGCTGAGCCCAGAACAGGCAACTATAAAAGAGGTCCTGGAGTCATCGTTGGCAGTTCTCTGAAATTACCATGTCAACGTGCAAAACATATAAAAAACCCCACCCAACAGGGGGCTTCCCCACATGTGCTGTGAAAAAAACAGAAGGGGTCATCGTGTTCCTATGGGAAGACAGTCTGGTGTGCCCACACCTAAAGGGTTGCATGCAGTTCTGGTCTCTACATCTCCAGAAGGATGCAGAGAATTAGAGAAGGGCCAGCCCAGACAAACAAGGGAATGGAGTTGCTGCTTTATAAGCAGATACTCAGAGAGCTGGGATGCTTCAGTCTGGAGGGGAGAAAAGGAGGAGACGTGAAAAGCGTGAACAGGGTGGAATTTCTATTAAAAACTTGCTGTACACAAACCAGTGGAAACTCACCGAAATAAGAACATGCTGGTTTAGAACAGATCAAAGAAAGTACTTTACCCATTATTTATCAGGAAGTTCAGATAGCGCTATACAAAACAGTTCAATGTGTCCACTAGTAAAGGACATATTTCCTCTTCTCCTGCCCAAACCAAATATAATTCCTATTTTCTTCAAATTTCTCCTTTAATTTATTCATAATACACCTCCTTTGCATGCTCTTTAATTTCTTTATGTTTTCAGGCACCAAAATTTGAATCTCATTACCTGTTCTCCATATGGTTCACATTTGCACTGTGGAACTCCCAAACATACAAAATCATTGGACCGAATATGTAAAAGTTTTTATAAATCCTCTTTGATCCTAACGGTGGAAGAGTATTCAGATGGATCTGAACACAACTATCCCGAGGCAGCCCTTAGCTTCAGTACCAACTAATTACTGATATCCAGAAGCTCTAAGGTATTATCTACAATGTAAAGGATTCTTGTTTCACATTATTGCTAGTCGGGCCTTTAGGCTAATTCAGTGCAGATCAGGATTAAGAAAATTAGAATTACCTCTGTATTGTGCTCCTTTTACTCAACTCACGGAAGTATTGTTTGGCCAACACAAGAACTAAAAATAAAGTATATTTTTGAGGTTTTTGAGAAGTGAGGAATGAGCTGGCTAATCCTCTAATGCCTAACAACTAATTTAGGAACCACATAAATAATGTCTATGTTATTTTGGTATTTCTACATCACTAATTGTCAGGCATTCTTCATCAGGATCATCAGCTTGATGACAATGACACACAGAGGTTAAATCACTTGGATATCTAATTAGCCATCAGAAGCAATCCTTCTATGACATTCAGGCTCCACTTAATATCGCAGCAGAATCCAGAGAGTTTGTTACCAAATACTAGTTCTGGAAATTAAAAATACTGCCTTTCTTATAATGGAACAAGTAGAAAATCACACAGCAGGCAGCTAGAGTAAAAGTAACACGGGAAAGATTTCTAATGAATACAAAACAACTTACAAAGGTCAAATTGACATGACTGCCACATTTCAATCAATCCAAATGGAACTCTTAAATTTCTCTTCTTCATTTCTATTTTATTTTCCCAGTAAAAAGGAAATAGAGGGCATTTCAAGCCTTAGACATTTGTCCTCCATTCATCCATTCACAGTTCAGTCTTGAATGGAGAAAAAACTTTGGAAATGCACAGTTCTCCATATTAAATTGTCTAACACCTAAGGAGACCACAGCAGCATGAAAACTCATCCTTTTTTAATTATTTCTTTTCAAACCATACGCAAATGTAATACTCAGAGATATGAAGAAAGCTTAAAATAGCTTCTAATTTGTGTTTGTTCACATAATTGGGCTTGCAGATACTATGTAAAAGGATAAAATGCAGATATTTGCTTCCTGCAAATGTATCTTCTACATTGTAAGGAACTACCTAGAACACAGACTGAACTTTTGGACTAAACAAAGTGAGCCTGACTACTAACTTAAACAGAAAAATTTAACTGTCTTTTCCCATTTCCTCATGATGCTAGGTATGGTCATGAGAAAATAATTTCCAGTGCAAACAGCAAATATATTGACAGAACTATTCACTGGGGCAAAGGAAGTAGGATACAGAAGCAATACGAACACAAAATTTAAATTAACACAAAATTAAATACAAATTAATTCAAATTAATACAAAACTTAATGTGGCTTAAGTTATCCTCAAGAAAAAAGTAGGGAATTACACTCAGTAAAAAAAATTATTACAGTAAAAGGAAATATGCCTTAATGTTTCAATTCTGTCTCTATAGAAGTGCATTAACACTGTAAGATAAAACTGTAATGTATGAGACATCTGTTTTCATTCACAAAGTCTTCTAAATCTTTATCCACAATTAGATAGATATTTGAGATTTCCAGATTCACTATGAATAGCGAAGAATCAGTCAGAGAAACACACACTAGCTGCTTTTATTTTTATTATCTTAATGTTCTTTGCTATATTTTTGTAGTATTTTTCACTGCCATCATTGGCTTGTAACACATAAGCCTCGTACAAAATATGAGAATGACTTCAATGACATAACATTCAACCAAGCTGTATGACAGCTGATCATCAGAACTGCAGTATTTTAAAAGCTGAAGTTGTTTACAGTCTCAGAAACAGAAGCAGTTAACTTATTTCATCTTCCTTTTAGCTGTTGATTTATTTAAATACACTTGATTTAAGGCGAGCATTTAATGGTTGGCTGGTTTTTATTTTAAAATGGAACAGATGTACACCTACTTTTCAATGTACTGCACTGTCAAGACATTCCCCACAGAACTCCCATAGTTTAAGGCTCTGTTAGAATATACACACATAGAGGAACCTGCTGTATATTTCAACTTTGAAAAATAAAAAAATAAAAACCACAATGGACAGAAAAAAAAAACCCACTAAGAAAAAAGCCGTTTCCTATTTCACAGGTGTTGTAACTCACCCTCCTGGTTGGAAGGAGGGGATAAAGCAGTGTCATTGCTTGAACAATGCAGGTTGCTGGATTACTACATATCGTTAGTGAGGATTACAGTCTTGGCAGACTAAGCAACAGAGATTGAAATAACTGCAGCCAGTAAAACACTAATTCTACGAAATAAGAAAATGATGGAATTATTGCCAACTATCAGGTTGTAAAGCTTAATAGGTTTCCCAAGCTATTATTTCCCCACAGAACTTTACATCTTTGGAAATGTTTCTATACTTTCCTAAGCAACATAGAGATAGCAGGAATACAGTAAGACTAGCAGAGAAAAACACTCAAAAGCTGGTTTTGATTTTTACTGCAAGCCTTGTCAGAAATGTGACCATTTTACAAGTTTAAGAGTTGAGATTAGATATTACTTTACAGAATGAATTATTACTGAGATTAGATGCTGCTTTAGAGGATGAACTATTATTGCCAAAAAGGTTCCAGGTATTAACATTTTGTGCACTTGCTTAGAACATACAATACTACAAAGATGAAAAACTTCAGGTGAATTAATTTTAATTCTACAAAATTGGAATTTAGCTAGACAAACTGATTGTTAACTAACACAGACTTTCTATGCACATTCAGAAGACACTAAAAACAGAGACATCAAAGTGGTTCAGAAGCAAATTACAAAAAATAAAAAAAAAATCATCGTGAGGTAATTTTCAAGTGCATCCATATTCAAATTTTGCAGTATTTGTATCAAGTGACATTTATTTTAAATGACTACCCAAGGAACCAATTCAAGCACACACATATACACATATATACATACTTAAAGTAGTGAAGATTTTACCAGGAGTTCTGACCTTCAGATGTATCAGAGAGCTCTGCGACTGATTAGTTGTGACAGAAGCAAAATAATCACACATGATCTTCATTCGTACAAGTGTTCAAGCAGCCACGTCTCTATATTACTGATATGCTAACATAGCTTTCCACATATATCTGCAAGATGGCATATACATCCAATGATGTTTGATGACTTTTATTAAACGCTTCAAGCACGAAGTGTTCTCCTCACTTATAAGTATTTATGAAGATTGTATTCCATTCTAGTGACATTAAAGTGACCATTAAATGTGGTTACTGTTCCTTAATCCATGATTTAATCTGAGAACATAAACTTTAACCTATATCTGCAAGCAGCTCTTTTTAACTTTTATACTGTATATTTGCAGCTGTCTTCTTTCAGTGTTATTACTAGCTGTCACCTTCCCTTTGCAAACTGCACTTAGGCTTGATGGTTAAAATGCATGAACTACATTTCTGAGAGCTGTTACGTGTCACAAAGGCCATAGACTGTGTATCTCATATACCTTTCCTATCACTGTCTGTTTTTTTGTGAACTACTGTCCTCAACCACTGAGATCAATTAGTGCCTCAACATTTTTTTGAAAGACATATATACAAGGTATAAGAACTCACAATGAAATAGCCAACTACCAACAGATATTTCAAGTAATGTACCCCACCAGTCAGGACTTTTGGGTGACCTTGCAAAGGTAATCACAGCAGAAATTCTTTGAAAACACCTGACCATTTACCTTATAGCTTGCAGCAATTAATGAACATTTTACGCATACATTGGATGAACACATATTAACTGGTAGCCCTTCACCATCTTTAACACTTCAAAAGATTGTATCTTGCTTTAAGTTTTGCACCTTTCTGAAAAGCTGCTGTCCCTGTAAGTGAGAAGCCATGTAAACACTGCTGGCTCTGCCACTTCTGGGTCTGCAAATCTAAAACACCATGCACAGTGTTACAAAAAGACTCACCACCCAAAAGGTATTCCAGAAGTACACTGAACCACAGCTGATTTACAAGTACCCAAAACAGGTCTACCTACTTTCATTCTCTACAAGGTGGGCTGTGTGCCAATCTCTCTGCTGCCCTTCTCCTAAAACCTACACTTAGATGCCCACAGAATCCAGAGTGCTCCAAAATTGCACCAGTTATGCCACTGAAAATTACAAGTGAGTTGTTAAATGAAGAGAATATGAACAGAAACATGCCAAACCAAGAAAATAACCCAAACAAGTACATGCAAGAATCTTGGTTCCTTAATTTTTCTGTTTTGTTTTGTTGTTTTTTTTTTTCCTTGGTAAGCAAAATTAAAAGAAATTCAACTATCTAAAAAAAAAAAAAAAAAGGATCCTAGGATCCTAGTCTGTCTTCAGCCCTAGACTCTAGATTAGGTATGTTGCCCTTCCTCCAAAGTTAGAAAGGTCTTCTTGTATTGCTGCTGGTGAGCCGCCTACCGAAGCAGCAAGCAGCGTAGCTCTCAGTCCCAGAGCTCTCTGATGTAGCCATTGGAGCCACTTGTTCACATCTGAAGAAGTGAGAAATGCTTTTGCGTTAATGAGAGAGATGTACAAAAATTATGTTGTTTTTTTTTGCTTGGGTTTTTTTGTTGTTGTTTTGGTTTTGTTTGGTGTTTTTTTACTTAAAAATCAGACAAGAACATTTTGTTCTTAATCTACATGAACAGTTATTAACAGGATTGTAAAAAAGACTATGTAAGGCTATGCTAGTTCATTAATTAAATGCATAGAAACACCCCTAGTCAAAAGGCGAATCCATCTATAGAATTGCTATTAAGCAGAGGAATTGTTCTTTTATAGCAAGTAAGAAAACCATCTATTGATTCAAATGTTAAGTCTTGTTTGAAGAAAAAGTACCATTGTTACATTTAATTAATACAATGAAATTGCCCAGTCTATTCTATTAGTTCCTTAATACAGTTAGAATGAAGAGTTAAGTACTCTAAGCTCCTTAGAAAACTTCAAAAGAAAATTAAATAGTGACATTTCTTGACATCATAAGGTATATTTTTTCATTTATTTTATATACTCCTATACACTTATACGCTCTCCTAACTTGCAGAGAAACAACATATTTAATTCCAATATATATGCTAATAGTTACCAAAGACAACTATCATTTATTGATCACATTTTAAAAAAACACTACTTGCAGTATCACTGTAATACTCTCTCTACTAATAACAATGTAAGAAAACACAAGCTTTCATGCTGAGGCATGACTGCTTTTGCTCCGTAACAAATGGTACTAAAAAACCTACCTACTTAAAATATGCTTGCTTACTCACTGATAAGTGATATGTGCAAGAAAGCAAATTTTTTTTTTTTTTTTCCGTATCTCTCTATATAAATATCTGTCTACACACACACACACACACACACATGTTTATCAGGAAAATACAAAGCAGAGCTACTGATCAGGTCTAGTTTGCAAAATCCAGATCACCAATGAAACCTTCTCTAAGCTATGTGTGCTAGACTTTGATGCAGGCTAAATTATCTAAGCTTATTACAGTATGCATTAAGGGTGCTAGGGACACAACACACTGTTCACAGGAGGGTTTTCCTGCAGTACAGCCAAACGGTAAGCAAGGGGAGCAGGGGGGTGAGAGCAGCAACTCAGCTGTCGCTTCCCTCTTGAAGGCTCTTTCCTTGAGGTGGCTAGAAGGGAAGACACCGTCCCTTGAGCAGCCAGGAGTAACACTGTCTTTGGTTCACACCAGTTTGTTTCACTTACATCTTCAGTGAAAAATGAAAGGCAGGGGCTTTCAAGCAATTGGGTCTTAATCAACCAACAAATAGAAAATTGCCCAAGATCTGCAAGTGGTTTAGCATTACTCTGAGATGCCACCAGACAGCATATCAACCACGAGATGAATGTTAATTGCTAAGGTGTCAGACGTACTGAAACAAATACTGTAAATAATCACTCTAATTCAAAACTTCAAATCGATGAAATATTTGTACTACTACTATCTAGGCACTCAAGATTTACTTTGCAAATATTCCTGCTGTAGTAAGGTAAAAAACTCAATTTTTTATTTTTCTGTGTGTAAAAGACTCCAGCTGAATTCTACAGCTTAAAATGTAGCTCTGAAAACATAATTGGAAATACATATTACACTGGCTAATTCAAAATCGACTTTGAGATGAGGAACTACTACTGGTAATTTCAAAATATGAATTGAGAACTACAAATATTTGCAAATCCTCAATGTGTTAATAATTATTCACTGAAATTTCAGTAATCATCTGTGATTAATGTGTTGAAAAATTCTGTAGTCTGTTCATAAAGAAAGACCTCCAGAAGCTAAGTACAGCATTTTAAGCAGATGTATACAATTTAACAGTACCAAAAATAGTAACCTTTTAACTAATCACTTTCTAAATAGCTATTTTTCCTAAACATAAAGCATTGCCGTTAATTCACTCTTTATAAACTGCATTTTTGAAGTAGATACAGAATTTATTGTGGCCTCACTTTGTCTGACTTTGTTTGCAATACATCTGAAACCATTTTAGTGAAACTAATTGAATAATTTCTGTTTACGCCAATACGGAAAGACAATAGAATTTGGCTCCCTATGTTAAAGCCTGTCATATAATACCTTCAAAAATTAAGAACTATTATTGTGATTAATTTGCTGCACTGATTTACAAAAACAAATATGTAGACATGATGCATCAGTATCGCTTAGGTACTGTATCATCAATAAACATATGACATCTTTATTAAAAAAAAAAGATTGAGAATTATTAAGCTACTCAGCCATCTGTGCTGTTAGGACTGCAGGCTTTCAGCTTTATTTTAAACAGACTAGCTAATACACATTCCTGATATATAATTAAAACTGGTCTTGGTTTGTTTTGGTTTTTTTTTTTTTTTACTAGAGGATGTTATTTAATTACAGAAGTTTTCACATGAGTAGCAATTGCAACTATTCTACCAAACTATATATACAAAAAGAAACCAGCCATCTTTCAGAAGTAATCTCAGTTTAAATATCAGAAAAATTTTGAAAAGAAATGCTTAGAATAAAATCTTGGGTTTGGCATCTTTGGAAACTCCTTATTTATTTAGTACATTTATCTTTTCCATCAGCAACTACTATATCTCTCGGAGTGATGTCTTTCAGCTTCAAGGGACTCAAGCTAGTTAAATTTCTGTGCCTATTCAGTCTCTTGCCCTTAATGATATTATTAGCATAAAAAGGTAAGAACAGGGTTAAACTGTCTTCATATATTTGCAATAGATACTAAGGAACCACTTTAATAGAATTGAAGTGTTTAGATAAATTTTCAAATAGAATTTTGCAGTTAAAAGTGAATGAATTCTTTAAAATATTAAACATTATAAAAATAGACTATAAATATAAAAATATAAAATGTAAAAAAGTTGTTTGTGTCACTGATAGTTCTTTGAAAAACTCTTCTTAGATTCACAAAATTTAAATTTCTAAAAAGTTTCTTCCCACTTAATGATTATACTTCAGAAAACTTGGTAGGCATTCACATGACAAAATTTTGTATTTAAGTGTCTAGAAGAAATATAGTTTCTTACCAGTGTCTGAAATTACACTAAAAACATTTTTTGTATGGACTTTAGGGGCTCCTTAGCAAACATCTGCAGATCACACAACTCCAAGAGCTCTCACCTGGTCTTGAGTTCTGGGCGCCTGAAGGAATCCAGACACAGAAACAAATTATTCAACACCAAAAAAGGCCCAGACTTATCTTGACTTTATCTTGATGGTACTTCTGTACAAATAAATGTAAGATCCTGAGATCTGATGATCATTACAAAAGCCTGCAATGGTTTTCTGTTCATTTCAAATCAATGGCATTCCTATACAGGAGGAAACGTGTTTGGCTGGGGGAAAACAAAAGTCCATATATAAAGTCTGTATTTGTGCAAGAATGTTTTCCTATGTCATCAATTCTTTCTTAAAGTATTTTCCAATAAGGAAACATGATCTTTCAAAACCCTTAGGTTACATGTGGGACTAGATTTCCACATACAATTTAACACCATTTCATAAATCTGTAATTCACAATCCCACAAGCTATCCTTGCCCATTTTGTGCCATCCTCCTATAGAGAAACACAAGGTGAACTAAAAAGGAAGGGCAACCAAGCAGGGAGATTTCACACATGTCCTGTGTTGCTCATTATATTAAAACTTAGAATGCTCATATCTCACATGTCAAGTAATCTAAAATATTAAAAAGGAGTGAAAAAAGACATTGAAAAGAAGATTGCCTTTGCTGTCTATAACCTCTTGCTTCCAGCAATTCATGACCATACTTGCTAAAATTATGCATGTTTAGTATGTGTATTACCATAGCAGCATCGCTCTGGTTCTTAGCTTCCTTTTGCAGAGCTGTATCAGAGTATGCTAAATAATTATGGTTTCTTTTTACCCCGTTCCCAAAGTGCTTCCCTTTCCAGGCCTAATTAGAGTTGATATTCAGGGTAATTAGTTCAATTGAGAAATTTTCCATGAAAAAAGGTTGATATCTGCAACTTCTCATCGGCTTATATCGTGGGGGGAAAAAACCCACTGATGGTTAAATATCAACAATATACCTGCAGCTTTTCCAAAGATATTTCTACACAACTAAAATGAAATAAAATTAAACAACCAGTTGGAATAAAATTCAAGCTGCTTTACCTCTCTTGGAAATGGGAGGAACCCCCAACAAGGCTAGCCCAGAATATTCAACTTTGCAGAGATAGTTAGTAAAACATCAGATATGAGATCATAATAAAAACATTTGTTCACATAAAGTCACTTATTCCTAACACCTTAAAAAAAAAAAAAAAAAAAAAAAGGTGCACATCAGATTTCAAGGATAACAACACTCTTTTAAAAAAACATTTCAGAGATCAGGTACAAGTCTTTCATCTAGGGGTTACTCTACAAATACGACTGGACTGAAATGCCTCTTCAATACATCTTCTTTTGAAATAACATTTGAATAAACTTTTAGATGCATTACTAACATTCTCTGAAGTTTTTATAGTAGAGTTTAAAAGCAACACATTAAAGAAAAAAAGTGCTGGTTTTTCCATGGTAGTATATTAATTATATTAATGATTACTTTATATAGCAAATAATAATTTCCAGGAACCTCAAGGTGTATACATTCATATTCTATTAACTACATATAACAAAATTTCTAGTAGAAGCAAGCTCCAGTAAGTCATATCTCAACAAAATTCAGAAATATCAACAAATTATGCCTTCATCATGTATAAAAAATAAATAGGCGGTTCTGCAGCCACTTTATTTTGTTTCATCTAGATTTTGTTTTCATGCACAGCTTTCCATTTTTCTTTCTTTTATACTAGCTACGGCTTTAACAAATTATCTCAGACTTGAGAATATATTTTTGCCATTAAGAAGAAGGAATATTTAAAATTATAAAACTCATGCTCAAAATCTTACTTGCGCTGTGAAGAAAGGTCCATTAATTTTCTTCTAGGTACAGCTTGGCTGACTAAAAGCTATCTAAATATGCAGGTGCATGAATGCACAAAGCACTGAACAACATAGATGCATACCAACTTTGGAAACTTTAAAATATATTAATGAGACTAGTAATTTTCGTTTCATCCACTGAATAAATTTAATTAGATATTCATATTCTTCAAGCAAATGAGTGCTAGTACAATCCCACAGCAGGATGTAGGAAAGTAGTATTATTTACTGAATTATCTTTCTGACTAGTATCACCAAAGGATTATTGGAGCACTGAAGACATTGTTCAGAATGTCTTAGGTCAAAAAGAAAAAAAAGGTCATTTACAATATTATATTTCTGCAGCCTCATTTTCTAGGGGTTCATTCTACATTACTGCCATACCAAAGAAGTATGAGAACAGTTGGATGGACAGTAACCATCACTTGTTATGCTCTGCCATACAACAGGGTCCATGCCACAGCTTGTTTCAGTGACTGGAAACCCCCTAGACGTTTCCCCTTCTATTAGGGAGATAGATAATTACTGTGTGTTCTTTATGCCTTCAAGACACAACATCCATCAACTTTTTCTGCCATTCATTGTTGGCTATGCAGCCTAACTCTCACATCTCCCTGTCACGACAATGAAGGCCTTGTGTCCCTTTGAACTATACCAGACTAACAGTTCTCACAGAAAAGACTGAGGAAGACCCAGGCAGAAAATCCCACTCTCTAGGGACTGGGTAGGCTTAGGGTCCTAAAACACAGCAGGGATCTTCAACTGGCTCTTAAATCTCAGTGCACGTCCTCAGAAGATTCTGTTGCTCAGTCTGGTTTTGTTCAGCTTCCTCCTCCCACTTTCAAAACTGAATCCTGGATCCAGGAAAGAAACTCTGAACCTTATTACCAGATTTAGTTGTCACCTATCCTAGATGTTCTGTATGCTATCGTTATTCTGGATTCTATGATAGGAACAGGAAGAAGGTAAGCTGTCCTCCCACTGTCAGTGTAGCTATTGAATTTCAGAAGAATGCGAGGAACCCCTCTGCTGAAGCAAGCCATGGCACTCACAGACCTGGACCCAACCATCTACTGGCTCAGCCAGGACCACTAGTGTAATCGGCCAGCGTGTCCCTTTTCCACCCACCTCTCTTGCGAACTTGTGGTAACTATGCAATCAAAATCACAAATTTTGAAAGCAACCCACATATAGAAGTCACTTTGGGATAGCTACTCACTACAGATTCTGGTGTTTCTTTGGACACAGGTAATGATATTTAGAAAGTCATGCTCAGAGACAGATATCAAAAACCTCATCACCATGATGAAGGAAAATACAGTTTTAATGCAAGTCACTACTACACTACTGCTCTGAATTGTATAAACAAAGACACCCGTATTTATGGTTCAGTATCCTGTTTGTACCTTATGGAGAACAGCTTACTGAGTATTTTCATTCCATTTAATTTATTACACTGTCCTTATGCCTGAGGCTATGGGGATCATACCCTAAGTGGTATCTGGAAATTAATAGCCTAGAATTGCAGGGTCACTCACTGCATTACGTGTAGGCCCAAACTGCACTTTAAGACAAAATTACTCATAATGGGCAAACAAGTTCTTTTGTTGTTTTGGTTTGGTTTTAAATTACTAAAATGCAAAATAAGGCTCTAGAGTTTGGGGTTTGGTTTTTCTTTTCTTTTAGGGCAAAATTAAGTTACTTATGTTAATCAAGTTTCCCAATGCCTTTATACAACTGGGTATTTTACATTGAAATACAAGCTCTGAAATCAAGGAAGTTAATTGCTTTCACCCAGGAAAATAAGGCACTACCTCTGTGACCACCCTGACCTGGTTTGGAGTTCTCCCTTACTTGTAATAAAAGCCTGCTTGTACTGATTGAAAATAGCTTTGTTATCCTCTCAAAGTCTCCAAGCAAAACATGGCATCTTAATGGCCAATTGTAGCCCAACCCCTGCTGTTGAGAGAATCTCCTACTACCTAATTTGAAGAACAGCCACTTTAATGTTTCCTGAAAAATAAGTAATAGCTGAGCAGCCACTTCACCAAGCCAGCTAACCCACAGGAAGCCTTCTCCAAGGCTGGCCACAGAAGTCAGGCAGATAAAAATGATTGCTTTGCCATCTTAGGAAAAGACTGAAATCCAAATTTGTGTATTTTTTACAACAAAACAGAAGTAGCAGCTCCAGAATCTCTTTGCTTTGGTTATTCAGAATACATCCATCCTAAAGACAGTCTCTCAAAATTGTCGTTCACTGCATGCTAATAAAAACATTTAGGAAAAAAATGAAGACAAAACTAACCTAAATGTAGTCTTTTTCAAGGTTATTGATTTAATGAACTTATATTTCCCTAAGTTTCTCTTGCTGTAAAGTAACACTAGCTATATTAACAGACTGAACAAAGTTGATTTCTTGGAAACACAAACTGAAGAACACGAAGAAGAGCTGCACAGCCAGACACATAATATTGGAAAGTCTGGATAATGTCACCAGCATGCTAACAAATGCATTACTATGCATCATGCTAATATGATGCATTACTAACACCGTCCAGTTTTATTAATTGTATAAATAAGAAGGTTCCCCCCATCTGACCCACATACAAATATTTTTGTCAAATAGTGCATGAAGTATAAAGATAAGGTTGAAAGTGCTTCCAATATTTCTGATACAACAGCTGTTTACATGTTTGCAGCTATCAATAAGCTTGAGTATTGAAGATACTAGCAAGTATTAGCTACCTTTCCCACTGCATAAGATTTAAGAGACTTCTCCAATCCAAATTTCTCTTTTGCATCCACCCTCTTCCAGATGTTGTGTGACAGTGCACTTCCTATGCTTGAAATGATCCTAGAGGTAATAAAGATTTGTGTAAAAGACCAAATGTATTGATTAAATAATAATTTGCATCCAGAGGCAGCATACAGGGTGGCTTACAAAACTTTACCTTCCAATTGGTGTGAAACTATGAGTAATTAGAATAATGTTATTATATGAGATTAATTTTTTTGCAATTAAAAAAATAAAAATCATAACATCTGAATTCTTTCTGCCACAATACAGAGTACAAGTTAAGCCATTTAAATTCTGTGTTTCTGCTGCTGTGTCCAACTCAAAACCAATGATGTTGGTCTCGATTTATTAGTCATTGTGAAGGAGATTAAGATTCTCCTTTGTAAAGCTCTAAATGCCCTGAAACTATGATATGAACAGGGTTGATTGTGATTGTATAAGACCTATTTAGAAGCCATTCACGCTGCCATGAAGTTTCCATTCTAACCCTTTTATCAAACACAGCCTAGTCAGGCTGAAGTTTCTACACTTGTGTTTTTACTCCTATTTTTAAAAATTATTCTTAAGAATAGTTCATCCATTTCTGAGATTCAGACTAGGGAAAAGATTTTCTCCAGTCAAAAATATTAATCTTATAGCTATTTTCTAGAGTGGCATCAATGTGTCCTTGGAGTTGCAGGGGAATTCAGTGTGCCTAGTCCCTGTGAGAGGAGAGAGAGGAAGGAAATACCTAAACTGGGAGGAAGATGCAGTCATCAGATAAACCTAGCAGCTGTATTTCAGTACTAGGCATGTGGCAGCGCACCAGGGAGTGGTCAGAAAATAACTTTTCACTTTTTCATAACTTTTACTGGCTCCTGTTGCAGTGAACACAGAAGTGAAGCCCCTGTCCTTCTCCCCTACTTCTCTCTCCCAGCACTTCCTTCAAACATACAATAGTGTGGAACAAAAGGTGAGAATGGGCCTGGAAGGTGATCTAAAACTAAAAGAAATACCATGAGAACCAGTGAAGAACTGAGGCAAAAATAGTTTGCCACACAGCTTACATCACCCTCTCCCCCTCAAAAAACCTTGGAAAAAAACCTCCAAACCACAAAACCACATAAGTTTTAATGAAAATTAACCAAATATATGTTTGATGAAAATTCACACAGGAGAAACTACTTCTGCTAGAGCAAGAACCTGTAAAGCAGAGCCCAAACTGGTGAGCTAATGGACGTGGATGTTGACCATCAGATGGGGCTTGCAGGTGGAAGTGGGAAGCACAGCAAAATCAGGGAAACAAGGTGAGGCCCAGATCCCAGTTGACCCAATGCCCCAAACTACTCTGTTCCTGTGTTGTCAAATATCTGTGAAAAATCACTGTCAGGGACTTTTTGTGGCCCACTGGGACAGTGATTAGTCTATTGAGAGAGTGCCAAATTCCTACGAATTTAACCCCAAGATCAGAAGCACAGCTGAGAACAACACAAAGAGATATATACCCACTCCACATCTACCATAAAATTATGCCCTAAAACCATTCAAAGCCACAGCACTAATTGCTCTGAAAAACTGATTGCAGATGCCTCTGGGATGGATCCCAAATTTAAACATACTTCTAACCTTGATAGCTCTGCGCCATGGCTTCTTACTCGTCAAACATCATATTAATGCTACATCACTCTGTAGGCAGAGTGAAAAGCAGACTGCCCAATGTTTGTGAAACTTTGAGATTATATAGGAATGAACACCAGCATGTCATTGTGCACTTAAAAGCTATATCAAAATGTGCGGCAGCAATGGGAAAAACGAACAGTTGCATGAGTATCATCAAATGTAGTACTTCCTGGTTGTTGGCATCACAAATTCAAGGCAATTTTGTCTTCATTTCTACAAGAAATACCAGATCCCTGACAACACATAATAGACTTTACATTTGGGGTATTTTCCTAATTTAACCTCAACTAGTTATAGACTTTCTTGAATTTTCACATTAAGAAGAAATGTTACAGAAGAGAAAGTTGCCATAGAGACACATACACTCTTTTCCAATCATTTCAAATATAGTTAGACTCAGTTAATTATTCATTTCATCACAGAACCATTTATACTTTTATATGAAATATTCCAGGGGAAGAGATATTTTTCAAGTATGTAAAAAAAGAGCTTCAAATAGTAGTAAATGGTCTTGGGGTGGGGGTGGGGAATGTTAAAATTGTGGTCAGAAGTAATGTTGTTCACAAATGAGGTAAAATATCAAGCAGTTAGGCCTGTATTCTAGGTAATTCAATATTTCCTTATCACTCTCATATGTGCAGAAGTTTTGTGAGGAAAAGGGGTTGGTTTGCATTTATTTTACAAGCCTACAATAAAAAACAACAAACCTGTGATGCTTCATATGTATGCTCACTGAAAAGTTATATGAAACATCTCTTTAAAGAGTTAATGTAAAAATAAAGACTAGAAATGTCACTCTTTTTTAATGGGAGTGAAAGAAACACAATGCTGACAAAGAGGCTCTGGAGCTGTCATGCAGAATGCAATCCTCTTGATTGGCAGCTGTGACTTGGTAAAACTGAGACCTTGTGCTATTTGATTAAAACAACATCAAGATGGAAAGTTCTCTTCAGATTAGAGGTCAGAAATATCAGTCTGATTTTTTCTGCTGTTGTCAGAAGTGATATGGGGTAATTAACTAAGTCTGGAATAATGTCAGAGAGGTGGTACTTTTCTTCTGAAGCAATTCATTAGGGAAGGCTTGTCACTTGTGACATTCCCACATAAATCCTGGTGCTCCGCATCTTCTCCAAATCAGTTTAAATTGCTCCCTCATATATGAAAATATTTTAAAGGAGACTACATAGTTGTCTAATATTACGGTTTAGAATTTAATTTGGCCAACCTTTAACAAAAAACAAAACAACAAAAAAAGCACCAAACCTTATATAGAAGCAACAAGAATTTGCAAAGTGAGAAGATCCACAGAACATGGAGAAGCTGCTATCAGCAAGGAAAACAGAAAAAAAACATTGCCAGGCTGAACGGCAGATTTGGTCAGTGTACAACAGCCATTTGAATACCCTTCCCATCATTTTACCAACTCCAGTACATTGTCTATTCTTACTATGGTTATAACAACAGATCAAAAAAAGTTCAACAGTGAGCAGAAATATGACATTATTCCATAATACCATGGCATATAATTCTCATTTTTTCACTTTATCAATGACTTCAAATAAGTCCTGTAGAAAACTTGAAGACCATCTACCAAACCAACTATGACTAAGCGTCAGGCACGGAAATACTGAAACGTGAAAAGCCACCAGCAGGCTGGAAAGAGAAGGGGCATGGTGTCAAAGTAACTTCACTGTACACCTTCTAACTGGGTGTATTTAAAGAAAAATAGATTTTCTTTTTCAAAATTTTGTTTGATTGGTTTTTTGTTTTAGACTGAAGGGAAAGAAAGAACATGAAGGTCCAACCCAAAACTCCAAGAAAATGCAGTCATTAAAATATATTTAAAACACATTGCAGAGACATCATTTATCATGAATATAGTCTTTTAATACTGCAGAGGTCCAGCTGAGGAAACTCATTAGAAGCATAAGCAGTACTAAACTGTCCTAAATAATTGATTGTCTCTAGCACCGGTACTATCCTATCTTGCAATTAGGCATATTGAAGGTCTCAGTAGGATTGTGGAGTTGTTAGTCAGAAAGGCCAAATTTTAAAAGCTTTTATACAATGAATAAATATTTTTAAACACTCAGTTTTATTTCATAGGGACAGGTGTGGATCAAGACAGCCTCCTAGACTACCTAGCAGCATGCTTACTCAAAAATTTACCGATGCTGCTTTAAATATACTTGTGGGAAACACAATTACGACATCAGCTCCATGCAGGGTTTTCAACAATATCCATTCTAGCTGGAAATTTAATTTCCTTTGATTTTCAATATTCACATTAATTTCCAGACAGAAAGCCTTTGATTTATAAGCAGAAGTCTTGATGCCTTACCTGAAGGTGTGTCAGTCACTTAGTGTTAATTTATCTGGGGATTTTCAAGGAACACCAATGTCAAGGATTCAGAGGCCCATAATTTAGTAGATAATATATGTTCTGGTGTTATTCAGTCAGGAAAAACAAAAGCAAAAAAGTCACTGGCCATAAGTCTGCACACCTTTTCTCTACAAATAAATCTGTTTGACTGTAAATTACTGCCACGCTTGTCAGGAAAGTCAAAGCTCTTAACTGGTATGTTTCCATGGATTTTTGATAAGAAAAGTCACTTCCATTACGTAGTAGCCTTCTTGTTTTGAACCAACATTCACACCAGCCATCATTCTTTGTAGGAGAAACTTCTATCTGCATGCATCGACAACAGCTTTTGGGTTTAAAAAGGCCCTTAAATGCTTACCTCTAAGAATGCCAATCACCTTCTAGTGACAGTATTTTTTTTAAGTGTAATGCATTGTCAGCTGCGAAGATTCTGACAAGAAGCACTGCAGAAAAGCAGCTTAATTCATTTTGATATGAAAAAAAATAATTGAACAAGATTTACACAGCTATTGTCATTTTGGCTTCCACTGCAAAAGAAACTGGAAATTATGACAGCTTCTGGAGATAGTTCTGCCATGGTTTCCATGATTGCTTCAAGTTCCATACTTTAAATATGAATGTAAACAGTGAACAAAACCAGTTTTCCCATCAGCTTTTCAGCAAAGAAAATGGTGTCTTTCACCAGATCACAAAGCACTTTTATTAATCTGCATGTGGAAAGACAGATCAAAAGGTGTGCTTGCTTGTATCAGGGAACTAGGACAAATTGTATATGCCACACCAGCAGTTATCCTTTGTCAAAATCAAGCTTTGTAAATCATATGCAGATGACACATAAAATGAAATGTAATAGTAAATAGTTACTTATCTTGCATTACACTAACTGTTGGTTTCCATGACAAATGAAAGGTTGCAGCAGCAAAGGTAACACATTTGTTTAGCTTTTAAGCTACAATAGCAGGACACATGCTGAGTTTCATTAAAGCCAGCCATACAAAGTAAAGCCGGGTTTCAAGAGTAAGCCGCAGTGTCTGAACTCATGCATTTTCCTTCTTTGGAATTAGACTTTGGGTCGAACTATCTTTTTGGAGAGTACATATTACTCCTGCTAACAAGCAGAATATTTTCAAAAGGAAAGGTCATTGCAGGTGTTGGGAAGTTGCCATTTCGTTCACTGGATTCAGATGATTGGGATTTTTTTTCCCACCATTCCATTTTTGCATGTTTATATTCTTTCAGTTTCAATTTACTCAGCAGCTTTTTTCCAAACTTTACAGATTTCTTACCTGAAAGCTTCTCACTGTAAGTGATAGAAATATTTTAAGGATCTCCAGACTAGCTTGGCTGTAATTAAAACATTGGTTAAAAGGTTAGGCCACGGCATCAATCCAATGCTCAAAATGGTCATTTGACTTATTTTCAAGTGTAATACCCTTGGCCTTATATGACTTTCCACTAAAAACAAAAAGAAGAGGGAGGGCAAACACAGGTGAGGCGAGCAAAATAAACGAATGAGCGAAATTGTTTCAAGGTGGACAGCCCTGCAGTGTTTTAAATCCAGCTCAGTTGAGATGTTGCAGGCCGCCAAATAAGGATATGTCAGCACATAAGTGACCTATCACTCTGATAGC
Source organism: Phalacrocorax carbo (assembly GCF_963921805.1). Classification (NCBI taxonomy): domain Eukaryota; kingdom Metazoa; phylum Chordata; class Aves; order Suliformes; family Phalacrocoracidae; genus Phalacrocorax; species Phalacrocorax carbo. The sequence continues at coordinate 126,080,427 of NC_087513.1, read as the reverse complement.
CCTTGCACAGCAAAATACATTGCGAGTAGCTGCACACACAGCAATTTCATGGGAGGCAGCGTCAGCTTCCTCCAAGATGGATTATTCTTATGACATCTTGATTTCCTCAGTACATGGTCTGCAAGTCCAGCCGGTTTCCTGGCACAGCCAGTGTAGGTGTCGAGTCTCCTTAGACAGCACATGGCAGATACCTGCCCTCCACCCCAGCCTTCCTGTGGTTGCTCCTACAAGGAGCCTCTGCATCACTCAGCTGTGAAACAGGTTTGCATCAACTTGAGAGCAAGAATTATTTTCCAAATCAATAGTTGTGCTGTGGTCTTCTAGACAACTTCCCAGGGACATGCAGGAGGAAGATGTCTCTCATTGTCATAGAAAAAAAGAATCTTGTATAAGCAGCACAACAGAAAGAAGACCTAGTGCAGAAGCCATCACCTCAAGCTAGGCAATCACCCATTTCAAAATCTGGGCAATACGGAAGTCTGCCCTGCCTGAAACCCCAAACAGAGGGTTTAACTTGCTTTTTAAACATATCTGTATTCCCCTGATGAATTTCTTTAGGCTCTCCTGTACTCCAGCTTTTCAGGCACCAGAGCACTTTATGTAGGCTAGGTCAAGTGTCTTCAGGCCTGAAGCGACTATTAGCATCTTGATTTTAAGACATCTTGATTTCTAATTCTTCCTTCAGATGCAGCATAATTCCCTTTTCTACGTGTCTGTGATATATAAATCTATATAATTCCTAAGTCTGAAATATCGTTTCAGCAGTTCTTAAGCTGTACCTTGTATTGTAACATGTCTTCTATAACCATTCCTACAGACATGATGGCAGAATTGGTACGATCCACTGCTCCTTTTCAGAAATACTGGAGAACTCCAAGAATAAATTAGTCAAAGCTAACTTTTCCTTGTTCTTTTCAGTCTAAGCATGACTGTCTCGCTCTTCTCAGTGAGCTTTTACTACCTGCAGCTCACAGAATGCATTGTTAGATCTGGATGTTTTAACAGAAGTAGAGTATTGACCATACCTCTAATGTGTCTCCCAACTCTTTACTCTAGATTTGATATTACATTACACAACTACAGTATTTTAGTACATCAAAACAATCAATCAGCTGCAACTCACATGTTGGTAGGTATGTACACACACAGAGTTGGATACGGTTTATATTGTGTGCATTGATACTGAATTCCTGTAGCTTCAGCAGAAATGAGAAGCAGAATGAAGAGATGTACTTTTGGTTAGAAAACTGAGGCACAGACACATTAACTGTTCCACCAAAATTCAGAAACATAATTTGTCATAAAGATAGGAAAATAATATTTTCATGTTGAATTTTGGTCTTGATCACAAGTCTAAATCTCTGTAAGTGCTATGGACACACTGCAAAAGATGTTAGCAGAACACAGGTTAACCAATCTGCAGTAGATTTCTACAGTGTTCCTCCTTAATGTGGCTAGTCATTGCTGAAAGTGAAGAAGTTTTCATCATAAAACCCTCAAAAAAAATATAAATTGTTAGTCGTACTTAATTTTGTCTACTCAAATCCATGCCAGTAATGAAATTCACCACAGATATGGAGAATTATATAATTTGAAAATCTCATCATTAACAGCTTACCAGTTACATACAAAATGCACTATAAAATTCACTTCAGAAAAAAAACCTACTCAACCTAAAAAAACAGCTGAGCTTCCCTACCTGTCCCCACACAAAACTGGGTATCAAGCTAAGAATTACTGGTGGCAAACAAATTGAAGTACGATTAAACAACTCTGTGTTTTTTTTCTTTAAAGATTCCTGAAAAACCCTGGTGTTCTCACAGGAAACAGCTGCCATTCACAACCGCCTGCTAAAAATAAATACAAAACATCCATGCTGAACAGATAAAGAAATTTGAAGGAAAAGTAGCTTCAGTTTGTGGTTAAAGTTACTCCCCCACTCCCAAAACACACTATGATGCAATCACTGGAGCTTTGGCACATGCTAAATACCTTTTCAGATAATATAAGTGAAATACACCACAGTAAATTAAATGAATAAGTACCATTCTGCGCGGCTGGCACAGAAGTAGTCAATGCATTTAGGGGAAGGGCTGAGAAGCTTTCGCGCCAACACAGCCCACAAAGCCTCCTTTGGAGCTACTGTGGGGCTATCTCAGTTCTTCCCCTGCATCCCTGTCAGCTTGAAACCTCAGCACAAAGGACTGAAATTTTCCTATAAAATTGTTACGCGCATTTTTAAACTTAGGTGAAATAAACTTCTCCTTAATCTTGTTCCAGGAAAACTACTGGGTTGGCTTCAATAAACGTTGCATAAAACAACCTACGTAATGCTCTTCACTGATGTACAGTAGAAAGTGCAGGAATATTTTAAGCAAAAATGGTCTGGCAGTTCCTTCGAAATCCTTCATTTCCTTTACCACAACAACAAATTGCTGCCCAGAGCTAATGCAGTCCAAAGTAAGCACACGTTCATTATTTGCTTTAAAATATTCATGTATCAAATTAAATTTTGAATTTCACATGCCTTTGCCTCACTCCCATTATTTCTAATTACTGATTTATTTTTGGACCAACAGCTTATGTTTATACAGCATTCTGAATCACAAATTCTTCAAAGCAATCCGATAAAGAGATCTCTCGCCCACCACTACAATGCATACCCTCTTGGGACTGAAGTTTGTTCTGGGCCAATAATGTTATAATCTCACCGAGCGATGAAAAGATATTGTGTAAAATCTTATGGGGGCAATTTAAATAGACAGTACAGTTATCACAGCAAGATATTTTTTTTGCCAGGCGATTGAGGTTAACACCCCTAACTCCTGCCAAAAAGCCATAGAATTTCTAATGGCAGGAAGTTGTCTCAGTTATATCCTAGTAATTTCATACTATAAATGATGTAATAAAATTTGACATAGGATACTTAGCATGCATCTAACACTGAAAAATATGAACTGCTGACTTTATACAGTATTAATATTTGCATGTGCACGGACGTTCACTGACTTTACATCTGCTTCTATTTTAAAAATAAATCCATATAGTCCATTTAATCTGTTCAGAGTTACCAAGGATAAAAGAGCACAGATAATTTGAATATTATAAATGCTAGAATTTGGTTGTAGTGCTTCATGTAAATTACTCAGCAGCCATTAAAACAATCTCTTTTATTCCCAGCTACAGCTTTATCAGAAATGCAAAGAGATAAAGCTGAGGGAATTTGTAGATGGATTGTGTTTACAGTCAAATCATTAACCTACATATAATTCATATGAAATGTAGGTAAAAAGTTTTGAGGAAAGTAGTGCCACACCAATTTTCTCTTATAATTTAAGAAAGCAAATCAGGATGGAAAGGGGAAAAGACTACTGAAATGTTACACAGAGACTTCTGCTTTTTACAAGCTATGTGGATTTAAGCGTGATGTTTCTATGTTACCGTATAACACTCATTGTTAATTTCTCCTCCATCTTTTTTGCCCTCAGTCTCATAAGTCATGCAAAAACTCCACTTAACATACACTTTTACTTTCAAAGAAAAATATGCCAGTAGTGAAGGGATCAGAAACTGCATCAGTTCACATATATGCAGTTAGCAGAATCCTCATAAATTTGTTCAAATAAAAAAAACACCAAAACATACACACACATAACCCACAACAACAAAACCCCACTGATCTGAACTCAGTAAAGTTGACACATCCACACAATATACTTGACTACAAATGTCACCGATGTGATATTGCACACAGAATTCCATGACCCATGCAACCATATAAACTTAGTGTATAAGGTATATTCAAAAAAACCCAAAACCTACTACATAAGCTAACTTGGGACAGCAGAGATGGATGTGTGGTGCTGAAAAGCTAGCAGGTGAGTTTTGTTTCCATGAGACAGCTGGTGCTGAATATCTGGGAAACAAAAGCTGTCAAATCCAGCACTCTGTGTAAACCAGACAAATCCGACAGACCCTGTCACACTGTCTGACTCCTTTACAGGCAATTACAAGACGTAAACTTCCCAAAATTAAAAGAAATATTTATGAGTAACTCATTCTTTCAGTACATATTGCTGAAGTAATATCATCGTTTCTTTTAAAAAAGCCAATAAACACAGATAGTAGATTTGTGTTTAATTTTAAGTCCATTTTCTGGTACATAAGTGGTTTTCCATAAGGAGGTAACGCACAGCCAGGCAGTGCACAAACCTCACTCCTCTGACTGCCCACTGGCTTTTCTGATAAAGAACTTAATAACAAGATCATATGAAAATAAGGTCAAGCCTCCTCCACTCCTTCCTGTATAAAGACTCCTCTTGCGTGCACATCATTTCCTCCCATTTTTCCTTTTTTCCTTTCTACCTAAGGTAGTGGCCACCTTCTTGTTTCAGTGAACTGGCAGAACCCACCACTTCTCCTGCCATTAGCGCTACCAACCCCTGCCACTACCTGCTAGAACACGTGGAACATACATTAGATACCGTCACTAGATATTAGTTGTAAAGGTTGCACTGAGGCAGGGTATAACATTAAGACATCAAAAAGAAGATGCATGAAAAGTGGACTGCACAATTCAAATTCATATCTTTTCTCTGCAGGATCCTGATTCACTGGAAAGGAAGGGCTGTGCTTCAGAGATCATCTCCTTCGCTCAATCTGCTTTCCCTTCCCCACTAGCCACCAACTCCCAACCTCATCCCACCTCACATCTTACAAGTCTTTTTTTTTTTTTTTTTTTTCCACTGAAACAGCTGTTGCTCCGCTCATCGCAAAGACTGCTGCTGAGGGAGTTACCGGGAGGAACCCTAATTTTCTATGAAGCTGCAGCACCATAGCAGCACCTGCCGTTGCAGAAAAGTGGCAAGGAAAGCATGGCCTGATCCCTGCGGCCCCACAATGAAGCACGTTTGGGACAGTTGCAAACTGCAGAGAAAATCATTGACAAATACATCTTGACTGAGCAGATGCAGACTTTCAAGTTGAAACCTTTCCTCCAAAGTGCTGCTTTTTCTTAGGGACTGCTGGCACTTCATTGGGAAGAATTTTTGTCACCAGGGGAAAGGAAGGGGAGAAATAAATAAAACTTTCTTCATCATCTTCATTGGGGAAATGGCTCAGACATTTTAGGTCAAGCTTCAAAATAAGCAAGCAAAAGCAATCAGCCTGAAGCAGACAAACAGTCTACAAAATGTTAGCTTGTTTGGCATCATTTTGTAAATAACACCTTAAAAATGGGAAGTACCATATAACTAACCTAGGTAAAAGTGTCATTATCAACATAAGAAAAGGAATTAGAATCTGACACTAATCTAGTAATATTCTCCAACCAACAGCACAAGGAACTGTGATAATGTTAATGTTAGAAATTGAAGTCATCTCGAAGAGGAGTAAAACAGGGATGAGAAGGCAGGGTTCCTCCCCTCCTCGCCCCCCCTCAAGAGAAGCTTTCACAGGTCTTTTGAAAAGAACCACCATTCTGCTTGATAAAGGCCTGTGGATATTAATGTAATTCACTTATTAAGTGGATTTAGAGCTTAAAGCCAGATGGGACCATTTGATCATTTAATACAACCTGCACACAGATCATTAAGTTTCACCTACTTATCCATAAAGTGAGCCAAATAATTAATGTTTAGCTAAAAGATAACATTCAGAAAGGTATTGTTATTGATTTGAAAAAAATGAAAAGTGAAAAATATAAAACACCTCTTTGTTATTACATAATGATTTTTTTAAAAAAATGCTTTATTTAGAGATCCAATGTTTAAAATTTATTTCCATCCTTCCTTTTATGCGTATCTTTTCTAAAGGGGAATCCAGTTATCGTCCAGAATCTTCTCCCTCATTGTCATATGAACTGTCCAGGCTTCTGCCTACATTGAAATAAAAGTAACCAGGGACCTAATCTGAAGTTGTTTCCTGAGTTCATTTTTTTTGTCGCTTGCCTTCTCTAATGTCCCTTGGAAACCTGACAGGCAGCGTGTGCTCTGTGCCAGCCTCGCCAGCGACCTGGACGAGTTATACTGGCAGACCAGATGATGGGTGATTTCTCTCAACCTTGTTATTCACAGCAGCAGACATCTCCCAGCCTCTTTGACAATTTCCCCGTCTGTACACGCAGGGATGACACCTTCAGCAAACAGGACCACACTGGCAGCTTGTGTTTAATTGCTGATTCACTGTGATCCCCGTCTAGAGCCAATTAGAAACTTACGTCCAAGGTTTTGATGTTTGCGTGTCAGAACATGATGATTTATTCACTCACAGAAATGCTCTGGGGCTAGCTGGCTTTGACAGCATTTCTATTAAGAGAAGATAATTCTGTGCTTGAGGATAGGACCTTCAAGAGTGTACCTTGAGTGCTTTTGAGCAGGCAGCAGAACCTCAGCCATCCCTGTCCCTCGGGAAATCCTTAAGCTTTGGGCAACAGAACCCATCTGTCTCTCACTGTGGCCAAGTAAATATTTGCTTTTTCCCAATAAATTATGGTCTGGATTGGCTAGACAAGGCTAATGCATGAGACTGTGGCTCAGATCAGGCAAAGCTGAGAAGTGAAGATGGGTGAGCTACCAGAAAGTCCACAAAAAGCAGAAACCCCTCTCAGTTTTCATATAAAGTTCTGGAAATCCTTAGCTCTGTTCTGCTGAGCGATGAACAAATATAAATTGTAACAGTTTTTTCTAAGATAAATAAATTACATTCTGACCATCCCTGTACCCAAAATCTTATCTGACTTCTGTTTTGGGAGATTTCCCCAATCTGAATTTATTTATCATGCCCTTGCATATTATATCCATATTATATTCTATACTATAAAGAAAAAAAAAAACCCATTCATATTAATACATACATTCTAATGTGATACAAGTACGTTAAAAAAATGCAGGTATTCAGAAATGTTACTACTTAAATAAGAAAAATATCAATGTTCCAGCTGATATGTTTGTAAAACAGTGAACCATTTTACAGGATACATAGTTAACTATTTCTGTTTTTAGAAAATATAATTTCTATTTTGACTGTAACTGCATTGTGAAAACAATAATAGATGTTGTAGTATTAGTGCATGTTTATTATTTTAGTAATGCAATTCAATCTTATAAACTAGAGACAGGGTGGCTTATAAGCAATGATAAATTATTTAAATCATCACTGAAATTTCTTCTATACCTGTGCTCTTATTTACTCGATGTTTGGGGCGGAGGGAGAAGACAAAAGCAAATGTGTATCCAAATAAAATAATCTGCCTATGCTACCTGACCATTTAAGGTCACCTTTAAATCTAATCAGCTTCTAGGACATCTTATTACTTATCTCTGTTCTACATTCATGACTATTTTTTGATTAGCAGGTCTACTATAAACTGCTCTGTCTTAATTCCAAATGAAATAGCAGCCAGCAGCTACGAACAGGAATATTTTTATGCCTCACCACATGGTTTATTTAATTTTTTTGTGCTGAAAACCGAGCATTAAACTGAAACAATAAGTTACTTCTCTAAAGTTTATAAGCATTTGCCTATGGGAAGAAGAAAGACTAGCTCTGCGTCCCTCTAAGATTATAATATTATATAGAAATAGTGCAATCACATTAGAATAGTTCCCCAAAAAAGACCCATGGGAAACCATTAAGCTTTTAACATGCCATTAGATTAAAACATATATTACTGACCACAAAAAGGCTACTGGCAATTGTGCATAGGTCAATAAAAAGGAACCAGGCCCTTCCAAAATGTAGCTGGTTAGAAACTCTTGTTAGTAGGAAGAACAGAAACAGGAAGAGGTGATTTGGGTAATGATTTCTGGGAAATTAATTTTGACACCAAGGAAGTCATTTGACTTTTGTGCACTGAGTAATAAAACGATAAATCTTTAGCTATATTAACATGTTGGAATAGACTAGATGATGAAAGTGTTTTGGCACTGGGTTATGAGATAGGTTAATAGGACATTTGTGAAGCTGTTCTCCTCTAATATGGAACTGACAACTATAACAACCGTGAGTCATCACATCTTGCCAAGACACAAAGTTGTAAGGATGAAAGTGATAACAAACTACTAACAAGACTTTACTTTTAGAGTTTAGAAGAAATGTCACGTCTTGATTTCTGCTAAGGTAATTTGTGACTTCTTGTGTATTTTACAGATAAAATAAATGTAATGTGAGCACTTCAAAGCTCACAGAAGCAGCAAGCATTAAAAGAGCCATAATAATTTCAGTCTAATCATATGATCAACAATATACAAAGTCAAACATATTGAAGGTCTTAAGGGGATGCACAGAACCCTTCAGAAACTAAGGACAATTTTTAAATGGTATTCTATAACTTACCTCTTACAATTTTAACTACACGTTCACTACCATATAAAAATATGTCATTTCAGGTATTACTGACTTTCAACTAAAATAAGTATCAAGTAAAGAAATATCTCTAATATTTCCCAGTGCACCAAGTATTGTTACACAACCAACAGTCAAGTATTGTTAAAAATCTGTACCCTAAATTAAAGGTTTGATGAAGCTGTGATGGTCTACCAGAATCACTGGTAGGAATTTTGAAGTGTGCAGGTATCTGTTTTTAAGTTTTCAGGTCGATATTCTGGGCATGACTGAATGGTGCAAAGGAAAGAAAATTGTCTCTGATTTTTAATATGCCAGAAAACAGTATTTATAAATACAGAAACCTTTACCAATTAAAAAAAAAAACAACACCACAAACCACAAACAAACCCCGGACGAAACCCAAAACCCTCCACCAAACACAATCATGTCATATTAATGCACCAGAACATCTGAATTCTCAGTACATTAACCCAACAGTAATTTATCTCCTCCATAAATAAAGAGGAAAAGTTCGTGAGATTTCAGACAATAATTCTGTGAAGGATGCTGTGATTATTTTTTATGTATTCATTAGATTCTTACACTGGAAATGGACAAAACAACACTGGTTTTGGAAGAACTTAAGATATACAGAAATTCTCAAGCTGGTGAAGACAGGCATGCTTCAAAAGGCTGAAGTGTTTCCAGGTAAGCCTGACACTATGATGCCCTTGATATCCTATTTCTGTAGCAGTCATGCATTTTCAGTTACTGATAATCCAAACCACTGTAACCACCTGTGAATGTACATGGTATAGAGCTGGCAATCTGATATTTCTACATACTCAGGGCAATCTTCCACTAGAAGTACATCTATAATCTCCCTAGGCAGATATATCACTTCACACTAGATGATCACTAACACATCAGGTGATATTTGACAAGGACTAGTATATAGTCATGTGTCAACAAAACAAAACTATTCCAATAAAAATACTATAACCATAAGAAACTCTAAGCTTGATATATAGCTTCAGGCTTGTAAGTATTGTTTCACCCTCCAACCTTCCTGTATTTTGTCACGATTGGAAACATCATGCCGTGCCAAAACCAATTTTGTTCCCCTTAGATGTTTTCCTAATACAGGATCTCCAGATTGGCTGACCTATTATGCAAATGCAGTCACTGATATGTCAGAAGGAGAAGCCATGACCTCCGCTCTTTCCAAACATCCTTTCAGCACTGATGGACAGGTAGCCCTTTCATAACTGGGCTATTGCTACCAGCAATCTGATCACAGTTACATTTGGAGAGCCTGTGGGAAAGCATCCATTCCTGCTGCTATTCAACTTTCTATTAATCAGCCCCTCTTATTCCCTGCTCTTTTCCAAGCAATTCCTAGTTCTGGATGCTTTAAACTGTTCCAATTTGAGAACAGAGTAGAATTTCTGCACAACCATAAAGAGTAAGAAGTGCTACAAGAACAAAACATCAGCTAAAGGGGCAGCCCCAACTAGCGCTGAGGCTCTCCACACCTTATGGAAAGTTGCTGTGCGAGAGTGGAGAAGGAAGCTTTTCTCCATTGCTCACGACAACAGCCCATGAACCCTATGAAGCTTGAGATTACTGTTCCAATATCCTCCACAGAAGCCCATGGCGCGCAGCTGGTCAGCTTAGCCCATACAACAGCCGCCAAGCTGGGGACGATATTGCTTCCATTATCTTTCTGAAGTCCATCTGGTGCAGAGCAGCCGTTTGTGGCTCATGCCACACGAAGCTGGTGTAATTTCTACAGGCTAACCCTGAGAGAAGCAAAAGGGAAATTGTACATGAGACTTGCTTTTATCAGCCAAGACGCCAAACCTTAGACAATGAAATTAACTGATAAGTCTTAGTTCCTGTATAAGCCAGTTCGAGTTCAATTTATTTTACAGCTCTTATGAAAAATTCACATTTTAATTTTAATTTAATTTAATTAAACCCAAGTTAGTTTTGTTCCTAACAGAACACAGAATGACTACCTTTTCCAGTTAACAACCTATTCTTTGAATGTAAATAATGACTGAAAGCCTCACTTATAAGCGTTTCTCATTAAAAGCATTAATCACGCCTTAACAGACCTGCTATATGATTCTTTTCCTTAGTTTTTAGCGTTATTGAACTGAGCCAAAATTTTTGAGAGTATTTAAATAAACCAAGATCTTAAGTCTCTCTGAAAAGCAAACACAAACTTAAATCCAATTAGCTTTAGCGAGCACTCCCTTCTAAGCCACTTTTGCAGCTGGCACTCAAGTGTTTCTGACTTTTTATATATTTTTTTTCTTTTTTAAGGCACAGTCTTTCTTCCATAGTCTTTAAAATCATCCCTATTTACTTATTTAAAGCTATATGAAAACAATATTTTAAGCGGGTTGAAAATAAAAAGTGCCCTTTGAAAATATTTACATGAAAATAGTTTAGTGTTTGCAAGGATATTTCAAACAAGGCCAATTTTATAACATCATAAAGAAAGTATAATAAAGCCAAGCTGTACGGACAGCATAAAAAATTGAAACACCTAAGCATAAGATACATTTCAGAGACTGAAACATACAGTCCAAAGACAAACATACATACAAATCAAACTTGACATATTTGGAAAAAATATTAATAAAATTCGACCAGATAAGTTTCACGATGAATAACTCTATCTCCTTTGTTTTTAGTCTCAGTCATTTCTTCAACTTTTATAATTATTAAAAATAACTGTAGGTTTGCAGTTTCTAAAAATATCTCTCTTTTGTGCCTGTTTCCTGTTGTAAATGAAGCTGCACACCTGATTCCTCAAAACACGTTATTCAGATGTTCTACTTGACCCATCAGCTGTTCCGTTATTCAGATGATCTATCAAGAGCAGGGAAACTCTCAACCAAAAGATCTGTGGGCAAGATCTTTGCACATACTTGTGTATCAGTAACCTACTTTTCTCTGGACAACTGCCAACACAAGCAGCAGATAATAATTCTTACCTGTCAAGCATTGTTCACCAGAGTGTTTCTTCTCAATTAACAAAGGCAATTAAGAATCATGAATATTAAAGGCAGCATTAAAACCTATATTTGCTAATTGATACTACATCAATGGTGAAGACAAGAGAATTAGCAACAGCCAATTTACAATCTGCATAAAAGTGCTTCACATTCTTAACTCCTTATGGTTAAGCTGAGAAGCTCGACTGCTCAGGCATCACGTCCTTCATATTACCCAGATACTGCACGTGGAATCCAATCAACAAACAGTAAATACACCTTTTCACAAGATTACAATACTGCATCTTGTAATATTGTTTCACAAAATCTCTTGAGATACCACACTATTAGAGTAGGAGTATTTCTAAACAAACAAAAGCGTTAAGGGTAACTGCTGACAGAAAAGTAAGATGTGATAGAAAAGGAGAAAACATATATGCAACTGAAAAAAGAGAGAGGAACACGCACAAATTAAAATCAGGTAGGAAAGAGAATCTTGTTTCCCATACTTTGTAATTTGTAACAGCTTTTTTTTTTCTGCCCAAATTATGGCAAAATGTGGGCTGTAATTATTTTTTTAAATAAAATTGAAAATTATTTTTTTAGATTTCTGAGTTTAGGGAAATATTTATTAAGATGACTGCAAAACCTGAAGGGAAAGATACCCAGACAACCATGGTGTTTTGGAAATTACCAAATGAAACACCTTAACAGGTTTTTCTGAAATGGAAAAATTCCTATAATGAAATAATTTGAGCAAAAGAATCTATGAGTTCACATTTCTCTAAAATGTAGTTCAATAAGTTGCTTATCCATTTTGATAGGTATTTCTTCAAAGACTAAAAGGTTTGCTTGACATACTAAATCTTCTAATATAATGCATAGGAATACAACTCTAGAATGAGAATAAATCTGCATGTATATCCATCAAATTCAATAGCTAAGCAATGACAATTTGAGATGTTAAAATAAAATAGCTTCTTATTAACGGAATTACAAATTTTTAACCATTGCAACTAAGCCTTCAGTAAAAGAAATAACAAGTCCAGCAAAAGACCATAACTTTTCATAGGTCTTCTTTACAGTTTCCACATAATTAAAAAAAAAAAAAAGGTGGCTAATGAGAGGGTGAAATTAAGGTATGTGTTCTTTCTTGTTACTGATACGGAACAGATGCTCAAAGCATGCTGACAGTCTGATGCAAAAACTCCACTGAAAAGAGCAAGATGTTTTTACTGAGTTTCTAATGTTACTTTTGAACAAGAGTACATATTCCATTATACACAGTTCTTACATGAAGTCTCAACTGAGGAACAATCTTGCCATGCCCGTTTGGCTAATGCTGGAATAAAGAAAAACCCTCAGAGGGAAAATCACGAAAGGAAAAATGTGTAGCTATACAGTTTAACAGAAAAGTCTTCCCACTAAATACTGCCCGTTAGCCTTTTCTAGGAATGATTAGTAGATTACAAACTCTTGCTCTGGAATTAAAGATGAAGAAAACGTTTTTGATCCTGGACTTCTGGGGTCTTCCTGACCACCAGCACAAATATCCTGGCAAGGTCCTGTGGGTCTCTAATCTTCTTTGCATCCCCTGACACTTTGATTAGCACTGTCAGGTTCAGCATGGTACATGGTGCGGCATCCCTTCAGGTGTAGCATCACCAGATGGATCATAACACTCCTGGATCTCATCCTGGACCATGCACAGAATTGCTGTAATTCTAAGGCAGAAGGATGATACAAAACAGTTACTTCTCCAGAACTTACAGCAGCTTCCTTGTCTGTGCATTTTGGTTGTTTCTTTCAGGAGGAGAAATTAACCAGTCCAGGAGTGCCTGAAGCTCAGCCTCAAGGAACCACAGATGTCAGCTCAGCAATGCTATTCCATTGCTGCTCAAAAGCAGCAACGTAACTTCACCCCTTCCACAAGAGGAAAGAGCAGACCCCTCCTACTACTGAAACAAATCTCATACACCCTAGCATTCCCCTTTTCCTTCCAGTTGCACAAAAAACCCACAGAACAAAACCCACCAAAAAAACCCCATACATTCAAAAAAAATCAAGAACCTCTCCCCTGCCCCAACTTGACCTTTTCTTTTTAACAATACATGTCTCATTATATTCTTTTGCTTTGGTGTGGATTGCCACCCCCACTCAGCTGGATCTAAGGTTGTTAAATATGCCTGACTCTGGGAATTTGGAGCAATCTGGAGATTCCCATACACAGTTCATCTGCTTCAGTCTGTCTGGGATTTGTTCTGGGCTACTTTGCTACTCTAACATTGTAGTTAATTAGGACAAGCACCTATGTGAATCCCTGCTTAATGCAAGTAGTATTGCAATGGAGATAAATAAAAGGATTAGCACACTGTGTGTAGGCAGGTCACTGGAAGCCACATGTATCATGCTGCAGACACCGACTACACAAGGACAGAGAAGTGGGAAAGTAACTCATGTTGACCAGTCACTCTGTGGTCAACGAGGCACTGACAACTTTACTCCGAACTTGCCTGCATGACAAAAAGTGGACCTCACAGAACCAGGCTCCATAGGCCCAGATCCAAAGAAAGGTCAAATTAGGAGTCAGGTTGACACTCAGGTCTTCCTCCCACCCATATGCAGGAACAGCTTAGTTAAAACAATTATTTGAGGACTATCATCAGTGAAACAACACATCATATCCTGCTAACATAAAAACATCCAGAAAACAAATGCTTCTCAGGTGACGTGGTAGGGATGTCACCCGTCTTGCAATTTCAGTGGAAAGTTGGTCTTGGAAAAATCACATAGGAACAAGCACTCTCAGGTCTGAGCATAATTCAATTTCTTGGTGACTCCTAGAGCTTAATACAGCTCAGCTGAAACCTATGAGACAACTTCTTCTTTGAGTTATTAAGATAACCTTTTAAATACCAATGGTGGACAACCAAATACTTGGAGGAAATACTGACATGAGAATCATGACATTACATTGACACTTGTCCCAGTCAAACTATTTGCTGTTTCTGAAAGAAATAGTTTTCTTTCTTTTTTGCATTGCATCAAGGATAATGACTATTGGAGTCCACATAAAGAAAAGGCATGGGCTCTACCAAATTTAAAAAACAATTATTAAAAATCCAGTGGTTGTTAGGCTATTTGGCCACTTGAAGTTTAGAGTCTAGGCCCACTATCACACACATTTATATACCAGTGTGACTTCTCACTCCTTGGTATGCAAGGCCACTTTTGAAACATGTAGAACAAATTCTAGTGAAAAGTAGAATCCAAGTGGACGATAATGAACTACATATCCATATAACTAAAAAATAAGCATCCGAAGCTAACACTACAAATCTGGGGCAACAACCTTGTGTGTGTAATGAAGCTAGAGATGCTGCTGAAGGTCATATAGTGAGACTGTAATGAAGATTCATCTACTTTAGTCAGATCATCTCTGGCTTTACTTGTAATGGCATCCCATTATTCCCACTGGCAGAGGTAGTCATGTTTGTACACAAACCAATTAATGAGGAACTCTACCAAGACTTTTAGTACAGAAACAATCATGCATGTTGACAGTTACTAATAGCAGGAGGGAATTCTCATTCATGAGGGATAAGGGCTATTCATAGCATTTAACTGTAGACTAGTCATTTCATGGGGAGAAATGATAATTAAACTGTTTTACTGATCAGAAGAAAAGGTAACACATAAGACATATTGAAATTATTTGTGCTTTATAGGTAATGAAAAGCTTATAGACATTCAGGGATCCCCCCCCCCCCCCGAAACTCATGAAAATGTTTATATAGTTTTTCTCGTTCACTTGCCCTTTCCTTGACCTTATTCCCTCCTTTCCTCTTTTTTGACTTGCAAACTGAGAAAGAGAAAACACTACCCTAAATTATGACTGAAAATATGAAATACATCTTTCTACACACAAAAAAATAAACACAGTGAAACACATTTTTTGTCAAAACTGAAGAAAAACACCTTGAGGACTGAGACTGAATTTGAAATTAGAACCTTAATTTAGGTGTTCACCCTAGAAATAAGAATCTAAAATCTCATTACAGATGCTGATGATGTCTAGGCTATAGTGTTTTCACCCACACTAGCCCTTAATGCATGGAGATTTCTCACAAGAGCTCACAGCATTAGTAGATATAAGAGAGGACCTGGCAGTGACATGCTTTTCTGCACAAGCATTTAAAGGCCAAACAGGAGAAGCTACAGCATCTCAAATAGCATGAAATGACTCTGTCAATTCTGACAACTGAACCAAGGTCACAGGAGCAACATCTGATAAGTCCAAAGGGAGCTGAACAGCCACTGAGTGCCTGTTTTAAGGCTGCTGTCCAGGCTTCAGAAACTGCATTTCCTCACGGTGGCATTCTGTCGCCTACACGCAGACAGCTGGTGGTGCTCTGTGGTGACCAATGACACCTCCGTCGGGTTCACAGGTAGAACATGCGGCACGAGTCTCGTCCTCCTGCAACGGCTGCTGGGGCCAGACAGGACACCTCACTGTGCTAAAAACAGTGCTAAGTACTTAGGTGTGTGCAACTGAATATGGTCCAAGATTCCATTGACGATAGTGGAAGAGAAAATTCTTACATTTGGGTGTCTTAATCTGAAGCTGCATTTCCTTAATTCAAGCATAAAGTCTCAACAACACCCCCTTTGCCCTCTACTCCCATCAGCTCTGGTGCTTGCTAAGGGATTCAGGCACTACCAGGAAATCTATTCTGTAAATGCTTAATATCCTCTTAATGTCCACTAGTCTCAGAAGGAAAACACGTTCTCTTTAGTCAGCAGTTATTTTAAAATAATAACATAAAAACCCATTTTTCAGAAATATGTGATGCCCGTTGATAGGTTTTAAAGTTAAGGTTACAGAAAGGAGTTAAAATTCTATGCGATATTAAGGTTGATAACCCCAAATTTGTGTATCAGTGAACAGGCAAAAATATTTCAGTAGTAACATTCTTTTTTTCCTTGTAATAATGTCAGATACACCTTAAATTCAATTATAAATTATTCTAGTGCACTACTTCTACACGAAAGAAAGCAATACAACTATTAATAAATTACACTTTGCATGATTTATGTAATAAGTTATAAAATAATTAAGATGGCTGAGATGCTATCTACTGATATTATTTTAATAGCAGGTGATTATTAATTTAAGAATTCCATTTAGTAAAAATTAGTTTTCCATTTTCAAATTTAGAGATTCTTTTCAAGCTTTTTAAGTGAGCTGCTATCATGTTACTTTGTTCCAAACAGGGCACATGGGATAATCATATATGAAATGAAGAAACCTTCTTCAATAACGGTAAATCTGTGCTGACTGAAAGCGCAACCACACTCTTAACTCTTTCTTTTTCCTTTTAAATAAGATCCTGGCAAGGATGGCTGAGGAAATGCCTACTCCTAATCTAACCATAACCTCCACAAGTTGCCCTTGCAATTAGCCATAAAGACAGATTTCTTCCTTCTCATGAAACTTTATTCCATGCAACATAAAAAATCAGACCACTGCATAGGTCTATCCATGCATATAGAAATAATAACTTAAAGACTGATAAATAGGAAAGGAAACAAGCTAGTCACAGCAAACACTAGCAATGACAGGATGTAAATCATTATTTCTGCTCTTAGAACAAAGGTTGAAATACTTAAAAATGAAGTCACCAACAAAATTCTGGCAGTTAGAGAGCTCTCTTATTTCTATTTCTCAAGGAGGTTTGAAAGGATTTGGTTTCATTTAATCAGAATCAGAATAATCAGATAACAAAATCAGAATCCAGTACCTGCAGGTTACTTGTGGCATAGCTTAATGCAGGGACAACCACAAAACAGAATTCCAAACATAGAGACTGCATTGCTACCCAGGAAAGAAAAATGTTATCCCTTTAGCATCTGGTAAAGCATAAAGCCATTATAATGCAATTAGGTAGACTAAGGACCAGCTGCTAAGAAACTAAAATGAAAAGATGAAGACTCGTAACAAATTTCTTTCAAAGCATTTATCTTACAAAATGTTTGCATTTTGCTGGGCTCAGGACACTGATCTGGGTTAAGCTTCAAAGGTTCAGCATAACACAGATCAATGATGTCTGCCCTTGCACATAAAGATTTACTGCACACTGACACACACTCAGCCTTCTGTTCTCTACACTCTGATGAAATTTAAACCAATTTTGCTACCTGTGCAAAGTGGCAATGGTAGGCAACCACAGAATTTGAAAAATTATCTATCCCTTCTTCCCCATCTCTGGAAATTTGTGCTTCAAAATTTATCTGGGACTCAAATGTCACCAACTTTATTTTAAAAAAGATAACAATCAATAAGCATAACAGCATCATGAGAGGATTTAGCCAGAGCTATTTGATTTTCAGACTGTTTTTTCCATCACAGTTTTCTTCACTGGGTCCAGGAATGCGTCTGATTCCTAAAAAAAGACATATTTCTTCGTCTATGAATCTGCATCCATCAAAAAAACCCTAAGTCATATTTTAACAAAAAGCACTGTGCAATGTTAAAGTCTTAATAAGAACACTGTAGCTAGAACTGCAGAACAATTGAGGCTGGAAGGGACCTCCTGAGGTCCCCTTGTCAAGTCCCATAGCCAGAGAAGGGTAGCAAAAGCAGACAGTTCAGTGCTACATTCAGTTGGGTTTTAACCGTCTCCAGCAATGGAGATGCCACAATGCCTTTGGACAAACGGTTCCAATGATCAAAAACTGAGAACAAGTTTTTCTTATACTTGACATACATTTCCCTTCTTCCAACTCACATCCCTTGCCTCTTGTCCTATTGCCATGCACCTCTAAGAAGCCTCCCTCTTCTGTACAAATCTCCAGCCAGGTAGTGGTAGATGGCCATCCCTCTCACCCAGCCTTATTCTGAAAGGTAAATAAACTCAGCTTCTCCATGCCATGTGTTCCAGCCCCCAACCATCCTGGCAGTCCTGCTCTGGACTCACTCCAGTCCTTCTGTGTCTATGAGGAATCCCAAAAGCAGATACTGCACTCCAGGCAGGTCTCTTCAGGTAGAGCTGACTTGAGAGGAAGCATCACTTTCTGATGGTGTGCTGTTAACCTGTGTTCATGACATAATTTTGCCATGCTACTAAAACTCTATATATTGTATTCATTTTTCTTCCTAAATCTGTCAATAAATTCTCTTTTACTTCATTTCCAAAGAATGGTGGAGAAAACCTCTTATAACCAAAAAATGTTTTACCATTTTGTTAAAATACTCCTACTGCTTCTATAAAATACATCAGATAACTTGACGGCTCTTACAACAAATCACCAGAACATCTACTGTGTTGTTAAGAGGAGATGGAACCTACTACTTGTCAATACCAATCCATCACAAGTATTTTAATAATTCAAATGATCACAACAGGAGGTTTACCTCAAATGGTATTTCTTTCCCTGATTCCTTTTGCTATAAGGGAAAAGGGGGAATCAACTGTATAAAACCAGTTGAAACAGAAAAAAAGCTAGAAATCTAGACAAATTCAGTTGTTTGACCCTGAAAAGCTTGCTCAGAATTTCCCAGGATTAAATTTCAAGTTACATCACTCCAGTACAAAATGTTATGAAATTTTGCCAGCTGCACTTCATAAATAGTTAAGAGTTAAAATGTAAATTTTCCAGGGACTGTACTGTCTCACTATTGCAAATGTACCTCACAGCGATCTTAATGACATCTTTGAGGGCATTGTTCCTGGGACCTCCTTTCATCACAGCCCTCTGTTGACACATCTACAGATAAGCGCAGTGCAGCAGACTAACAAGGTTTGAATTCATTATGCAGTTAAGCTCTCTCTGAGATGGTGGAAATCTCACCAAGATGATAAAATATTACTCTAGTAAGTTGGGGAACTCACTGGTCAGAAAAATCAGCCCTCTAGGCAAAGGAAAACCACAAAAAATAAAGTAACTTGATATGGCTGCAAAGTCTTCAATTCTCTGTAAGAGCTGAGCAAGCTGACTTAAAAGGTTCTCAGAAGTACAACCAAGATTTAGTTTCCCCAGTGCAAAGATGAAGGATAAAGTAATTTATTTTCTTCTCATCACTAACACAAAATTTAATTTTGTTGCTGGAGAAGTCCCAACATTGGAGGAGCAGTTAAGTTTTGTGGCCAGCAGTGGAAAAGCTGGGAGGATTCAAATGACTCCAGGGGACTTTTGAGCAGTTCTCAGTCTGCCGCAGTTCACCCCTCCAGTTCAACTGTGCCAGGTGGCGAAGGCCTGTCCCAATCCATGGACCAGAGTGACTTGGCCACAAGAGGCTGTACTTTGTTGGCAACTGAGTAGCATCCTGCCCAGCCTGTGCAAGCCTTTCTTGGGGAAAGGGTGAGGGGGAGGACAGAGGGAGAGAGGAAACAGCAGGACCAGCCACTGACATGGTGATACAATTTACAGCTCTCCACAGCAGCTGTCTGGAGCTTGCTTGAGTCCTCAGCTGAAGAAAAAGTCAGTGGAGATCATACACAGTCGGATCAGTGGCACTAGCCAAAGACTATTTTAACAAGGAATTAATCAGATTGATATTTGTTCTTAAAGCTTTGAATCTAGAAAAGACAATGAATACATAATACGTAGTGCACAGGTAAATGGTGAAAGCACAATATCTGAATTATCTGAATCATTTAGAAAGACTGGAAATCTAAGCATGAATTCACTGCAAGTCACCGGTGACCAGGGCTAAGGGGCTGCATCCCACCTCCAGTAATTATGAATACACCTGTCTACAGGTGACACTTCTTTAGTCATTCTGACAGACAAATTCATGCCCTCTTCCCTATGTAGGTGTCTGCCTTAAGTTTTTTCCTGGCTACAACTAATTCTACCAAGGAGCATTTTGCTTAATCCTCATCATTTCTAAATGTCTCAGGACATCCTCAGATTAAAAAAAAATTAAAAAACAAAACAAAACAAAAGAAAAGTTCTAGCAGGCACGGTCTTTTTTCCCCCTTCATTGATGTACAGATCTCTTCTTGTTACATTGTTTCATTCAGGAAGCACATGTATAAAAATACAAACAAAATTAGCCGATATTATAAATGTAGAGATTAACCCAGAAGCCGGCCTCTAAACATAGCATCCTGTGACCTAGCACTACCTGCTCAGGACAAAATCCTGAATGAACAAAGAGGCTTTACATTTGTGTTCTCAAAATCAAAAGGTTTTGCCAGGCTAGTGTAAAGAGTGATAGCAAAGGGGTTTTTTTAATGAAGAATAGCATAATTCAAGACTATCTTGAAGTACTTTAACAAGAAATTTTCCACTGACTGTGGTTCTTAGCAATGAAAGAAAAAAAAGATCTCAAAAACATGACATTGCTATAGCACAATTATGTAAAGACTTCAAGCAGACCATTTAAGAAGCAGAAACATGTCTTCATTTCAGGGCATACATAGCCACCCAGTTTTCTCTCATATGGCCTTACCTCATTATACTGGTTTTGTTTCTCAGGAAGATTTAGTTAGAGATTAGCAAAAATTAATGTGTAAACTGGAAAACAAAGAAAGCCTCATAAAAAAATAATCTCATCAAACAAATAAATGATTCTTATATGCTTGAACTTGTCAGTAAAATATTCATAACCATCTTGCCTTGTTACCACCCTGGAAAAACATGTATTCATTTTACATATTACAGTCAAATTTCCATAGCCCGTCTTATTTATTTATCTGAACCAGGATTTTGAGATGGTTACTCTTTTTTCAAATTATATGTTGTATTATTCATAATGTTTTCACTTCCTACTAGCACTTAGGGGGCTTGGTGTCTACTGATCTACACAACACAAAACAAGCAGAAAGAATAGCCTTTCTCTGAAATATTTATATTTTAAATACTGTACAAAACAGAACTTATACCTTTATTTACTACAGCAGTATAAAACTGGCATGATGGCAACTTCCCTGAATATAGTTATCTCTGTCAAAAAAGTTAGAGAAACTATTGGGTTTGGTTTTGTTTTGTTAAATTCTTGTCCTTTCTGTTCTTTATATAATATGGAGATAGAGAAATCTATCTCCAATTATTTGTTTTGATAATTTTATTTTACATTTGCCTGAAGAAACTTGCTTGCTCCACCTTATCCCATGACTTCCTCTGAAACAGGTAGACAACGATCCTCCCCCAATTCTGTTAGGCTGATTAAGTTTTATCTGCCAGAAATAAAATACTGCAGAAAGCTGCTTTCTTTCCCTTGACCAAGAGTAAAGTCCTAAAAACAATCCATTATCAGCATTAGCCTCTATTCTGTTAAATAGGTCCATAAAAGTACACTATGCTTTTTAAATGGAAGAGAATTTCTTAAATATATTTCTGTACACACAGACAATTTGCTTAGAGGGAGAAAAAAAAAATACTGAGAAGCATCCTTGACTACCTCTGTTACTTTTTAATGATAAAATGATAGCCTGACTTTTTAATTATAATCTTTAAGAAGCTAGTTCAGTAGCAACACAATAGCCTTTCACCCAAGCTCTACACCGACCATGATTGTATACGTGACCTGACTATCTGAATTGACGCTTTCTAACATGCAGTATAATATAGATACCTTAAAATTGAGTTTCATGGGATGGGTCTCCTACTCTGGTGGATGACGATTAGACTGCAAAAACTACAACATTGTCCCCTGAAATTCTGCTTGCATCTATCATGACTATATTTAGCTATTAAACAAACTGAAGTCAAACACATCTTACAACATTTACAGCAAATTCCCTTTTATTTGGTAGGAAGAGTTATTCTCGTGATGAGCATTAAAAGGGATACTCTCCATCTGCCACAAAAGAAGTGGTTGGTGAACATATCAAGCACCTGACAAAATGCAGGGCTGAATCGTGAGCAAAGCTGAACAGTGCATTTGAGAAGTATACCTTTATGATCATTTAAATACTGACTGCAAAAGATGGGCTTAATGAAACTGAAGGTAGAATTTGTCATAAGTTCTTCATTCTGTTCAGAATAAACAGAAAACTCCATATCACTTTTTTTTTCCCTTAAATTACCTCACAGAGCTGTCTATATTTATGACTTATCTTGCTCAATGTTAGACATATACTCTTAAGCACCCCACATCATATTTTTACGTAAGATTGTTAGACATTTTAGTCATTATCTAATACTGCCCTTAATCCTAATGCTTTCCAGTATGTTCAAAAGAATGAACTTTAGACAGTGAGACTAATTTTTTCTGCCTGACGAGTGCTAAATTAAGAACCTTTTACATATGCAACACTGACCAATGTATTGCACAAGAGTCAGCACAGACTGAAGACACTTAGAACCCATGTGTTTGCCTTTCTTCTTGGTGAACTCTCATGTGAAAAGGAAAATAGAACAGAGGATGTTGCTACTGTAAGTGAAAAAAATTGACAAGCCAACTTGACAAATGTCACAGGAAGAGAGTAGCTTGAGAGATAGGAAGTAAATAAAATATGAAATATCATTATGAAGGATACAATCCTGTGAAATGTATTCAAATATTTTAAGATATTTCAAGCAGTTGTAGGTTTCTGTAGGTTCCCTGGACTAACTTCAGGTGACCCTCCCATGCACACAGAACAGCATCAACTTTAGAATTTCTGACAATGAATCCTTGTTAATTTACATTCTCTCTCCAAAGTACATTTCATTTTTGATAGAGTTAAGAAATGGTATGTAACCATGAGGGCTGATTTTCTATAACTACTTCCATAAACCTGTTTTAATCAGATGGCAGTTATTGAGACAAAGATTCTAATAAATATGTCGGGGCTTCCTCACTATCCAACTTCATGCACTTAGGTTAGGAGGCTAATCTGCTAATGCACAGGCAATTGAGGAAACAAGACACCAATGTTAAATTCTTGCTTGGACTTGCTTGCTGAAAGAGCTTGTTGCTCTCTGTTGTACAGATATTTGAGCCTAGTAAGCCTACACAGATGATTCGGCAGGCTACGTTACACAGCAATAGTTAAGCTAAGCAAATATTCCCCCCAGCATATTCCTATGATTTTTTTTATTGTACCCTTAGAACACAATTTGCATTCAACAATCAATAAGCAATTACTTTTTATTTGAAGACCATAAACGTTTTATTCATTCATTGTTGAAAAGGAACCAAAAGCCCAATCAAAGACCATTCAACTATGTGGAAAAATTTTCTAAAAATTTTTTTTTTAATATCCAATTTCCTTTTTGAATGTTTATAATTGGCTGCACACCCACAGTTCTAAAAGGAGAATGAACAACTATGTTAACCCAGTTAATGGTAGATATGACAATGTTCACATGGGAAACAGCTTCCCCTGCAACTCAAAGAGAAAAAGAAAAAAAAAGAACCCATGACTTCTTAAACTATCTATTTTACTGGTGTTGAATTAATAGTGCATAGTTTTCTGTTGCTTTTGTAGAGATGCCAGGCAGTTGCACTTCCTTTGATCTATTTCTGTTCAAGTTACATAGAGAAGTGTCTGAAACCATGATAATGCGTACTATTGATCCAGTAATAGTAGTAGATTATATAGCAAGATATATCTTATTTTATTGGCTAAAAATACGGGTTATGCAGACAGGATGTTCTGGAGAGCAGCAGAGAACATGGGGTGCTCTCACTGTTAAAAGCTGAATGATTTTTTATGGCATTTATGAGGCTCTGATTCAATTTGCTGTTTGCTCATTTGATATATCGCTCTTCACAAAGTAAGATCTATACAGAAGTAAGATAATCATGTTATTTCATGCTGCAAAACAGTTGCATTTTGTTTTCTGATATAGTCTTATGAACTGAAAATATTCGTTCTGTTTATGAGTTGCTTTTTAAAGCCCATAAGAAGCTACAGTCAAATCTGAAAGATAATATCACAGAGAAGGACACACACTCACCTACCCAGATGAGATTGCGTTAGCCTACTCAGATTTCTCTAATGTATCATGGTCAATGAACAAGAAGATCAACTTCATTGTCCTAACTGCATATTTTATGAACTGTGACAAGTTTGTTATAACTCATTTGCTCTAAACTTTTCTTCTGAGATTGCACAAGCACAAAGAGATAAACTCAGCAATGTCAACAAGCTCGGTGGCATAGTTCAAGCTGTGAAGGTTCAATAAATAGGTCCGTAAACATTGCAAATCAACACAGCTTTTGATGAAATGTCAAGCAAGACAGAGCTTAGCTATATTCAGCTCAGCTTGAACTCATAAACCATTAACTGGCCTCTGTAGTTTCCAGAGAAATGTGTCTTATGTATAAAGCACAAATGTTGAAATAGAAATAAGAACTCCTTTAAGATAGAAGATTAATAAAAGCCATTTAATAACAGGAAACGATATTCTAATCATTCCAGTAGATGATTGATTTATAAAACCAGCCAATATGACAATGCTACACATCCTTATGATGGAGCAACTGTTATTTTATACCTCCAGCTTAGGAAAGGATACAAAAAATACGAGGAGAAAATAAAACTAATTTTGAAATACCCTGAAGATGCTTCAGTTTTGAACCACTGCAAAAATCTTTGGTTCTTCCTGCATTATACATAACAAATATTGCTTGTTTCAGAAAAAATACATATTCTCCCTCCGTTTTCAGGAGAAAGAATAGAATAGAACTTGTTACAATGCATCAAGGTACCTATTTATAACAGAAGTTAGCATTCTTTTTTTTTGCCCCCAGTAAAGGGTTGTATTACATATATACAGTCAAACATTCTCTCAAGATTTATTTCCAAATGGCTTGAAAGATATGAAGTTACTTTAGCTGCTTTTCAGAATCAATCCTCTGCAGACAAGTCTATGCAATTACCCTAGACTGAATGCAAGGTTGTTTTTGCCCGATGGCCCAGTTTTCAAGCTATTTCTATATCATCAGTTGAGTAATTCATTTGACCATGTCCAAATTTGTTTGCAGTAAACTTTACATCTTTCTGCCATCTCTATAATGAGGAACTCGTTTAGTAGAACAACTAAGCCCTCTTTGATCAGCTAGCAGCTATTATCTACAACTGTGCAAACAGTATTGTCATTTGAACACACTGCACTGTCCATCGGCGGGGGTGGGGAAATATCTGTTTAACCTAATCACAGACTTACTGCATGCAGAAGTTTGTTTGTTTTCCCTTCTGTTTTAACACCCTGTTGATATTCTCCAATCAGTTTTGATTCAGATTTAAAATCAAAGTTATGCAAGGCATGGATATTTGGCAGAAGAGAGCTGGTGCGGCAACAGGGTCAGTCCCCTCCCAGGAGCCCCATTTGCCCTTAACTTTGGAGTCCTTTCAGAGTAACTTCCCACAGCCCCCTCTACGCAGCAGGCAGCGCCCCAGCCAGCCACAGATATCCCAGGAGGCAGCCAACTGACCTAAATGCCATCTTTAGGGTTGCTTGCTTCTGCTCTTCACTCTTGAATATTCCTTGTATTCATTTACAGCCAGTACTCACCCGAGACATCCCCAGGCATTGCTGGCACTGCAGTGTCTTGCTACCTTCGTGGGGAAGCAGTTAGTTGATTTTCCCGTGGGTACTTCTCTCTAACACATTCTCTGAAGTAGGAGTAACCTGGAGGGAGACTCATTGCCAGGTGCAGGTAACGCACACACGCAATCTCCCTCCAGCTTTACAGGCACAAAAAGAGCACCCTCCTCTCAAAAGCCGACAGGAGAATTACGGCCAATTTTCTTTTCTTAAACAACAGCGAGGTACTCTCCCAAGGTAGGCAGCCAGTGTGTGCTGCACTCCCTCCCTCCTCTCTGAAATGGTTTCTCCCTACACAGGCTCAATCTACCTGATTATGTTCTCTCCTAATCAGTAATCTTAGTTTCCCCAGCTGTAGCAGCCCTCCTCTTTCACCCGGGATTTCTGGAGGGCAGGCTGCAGCAGCAGAGCAATGGTGCTCCGGGGAAGCAGGGCAAGGGAGGAACATTTTGGAAACACTCGTGTTTCCATCTGCTTTTTGTTCGAATGCTGAAGTGCAGCGTATGGCTGTGTGTGAGAGAGATTATTCTTCCTGCTTCTACAATCCTATTCAAATAGGCTTAAAGTCCCTAAGAAAAAAAGGCTACCTGCTTCATCAAACAGTAACTGCTTTTCATTGTGGTCTTCCTTGTGTATTCTTTCCCTAAAACCAGCTTACACGTCTTTCATATATGACAGTACATTTCCAGCTGCAGTATATCCTTCCTTAATTCTTGTCAGCAAATAAAACAGAAGAGGTGTGATTCCCTTCCCCTCCTTTTTTCTTTTTTAAACTAAAAGAAGAGGGGAGGGATAGGTACAACACATATTACTATAACCAACTTTAACACCATCTGCCGTCTTTCAACAAACATGCTTGCTCTAAGCCTGAAAGGGTTGTTTGGTTTGGTTTTTGAATTATTTTTTTTTTTTGGGGGGGTGGGGTAGGGTGGGGTGGGTGGGTGGTGGTGAGGACAAAAGAATTTTCCTCTTTTCTCTATGTTTTTGTCCTGATTATTCTGGTTAACCTGATTATTACATTATTAACTGTTATCTTCCTGTACAACTCTTCTAGTCCAAGTTTAGACACTATATCAAAATGAATTAAAAAATTCCTTTACTAGCTAACAGGCTAGTTTCAAAGACATTTGTGGAGAGAAAGCAGTGAGCAAAGCATTCATCAAGGAAAGATTTACAGTAGTATTTCAGCTGGGCTGTAGAATGTGTGGTCTGTCAGGCACAGCACAGCATAAAGCCATAACAGCAGATGCAGGAGAAGTGGAGATAGTAAATACTTAAGACCACCCCACTCTGGGTTAGTGTGGTACTGTATTTAAGCATTGTGAAGATCTCTAAAATCTGGCTGTTTTATTAACTAAGCTAAACTGGCTTTTGTGGGCAGTGTAAAACTGGGAGTTATCACAAACCTTGGAATCTGCATAGACAAAAAAAAAAGATAATATTATTCAGCATTCATTTGACAGCAGACCCAATCTAGAAAAAATAATTAAAGAAAAAATAAAAATAAATAATCACAAACTATATAGCAGCCTCCTAGCAAAAGTGAATGTCCAGTCTTCTCTGTTTTCAGCATGGAAGCCTGGTACAGAGGTGCTCCCGAAGAAAGAGACAACCTGAATATTATTGTACGCTCTGAACTTGACGTGGTTTCTCCTTCGTTTACCATAGTCAACCACAACTCTTCCCTCCCCTTGCATCCTGCACTGAGAGTAGCATCACTGTTGCTGGAAAGGTCCAGCTTCATGGTCCTGCTAACACCTCAGTAGAGTTCATTAGTAAGAACTTGTTTTTTTCTAATGATTTATGTTTTTCAGAAACATGCAATACAAACGTTAAATACAAAGGTTATTTACCTAGTTGATCACCTGTTATCATTAAAAGCAGCAAACCCCCAAATTTGGCAGTTATGTTCTCTTTTAAAGAACAAAATTTAAAGTAAAAAAGTAATAGAAAATACAAGTAGAAATCTAGAAATCCAGATACACACACAAAAAAGTAAAAAAATCAAAACCATGCAAGCATTGATTTCACAATGGAGATGTTCGCATGCCAGATACATCTCCTTTTGTGCTAGCCCCAAAACACAGAATGTTCAGAAAAATACGCTCTTCCCCTATGGAGCAGGGTATATTTTCTATAACCCATTCCACTTTTCATGATGGAACTGCCACACAGACTTGGAAGGCTGTGACGTATATACTAGCCTAGGTCTGTTCAACTTTCTAAACTTCTTTCCACTTCTGCTGCAAGCAAATAAAAATATAATAAATTCAAGTAGGCTCCAGCTTGAACTTAACTTTGCTGTGCTTTGTTTTTTGTCACCCAAAGAAACACATTCAGAGTCTCTTTGTTCCCTGTAACAATCCATTTAACTGAAACTAAAGGTCATTTCATGTCCTACTCAGGGTTGCACTCTGAATTAAGACTTCACATCTTTTTGGGCAACAGTCTAGAAGGATACTTGAAAGTAGCTTTCAGTTAAACCTGTTAGATTAAGCCATTTGAACTACTTAGTCAATCATGGAAAGAAAGACAGCAGCTAAAACTTTTTTAATTGAATGCACGAGATAATAGAGCATCTAGGCCCACTTTCCATGCCATTTACAGCATGGGCAATGCCTCCGTGCCTACAGCAGGGCTGAGCACATCTCACACCAGGATCACGTGTTGCCGCACTTCTGGAAGGCTCAGAGATTCCATTTCAAGTCTTCTTTATGAGAACAGGTTGCATATTTTCTTTCTTTCACCTGTTTTCCAAACAAAATTCAGCAGAAACTGTGCATGACTGAATATGTATATCACGGCAAGCTTATTCCAGCACTAGTATAACACAGAACAAGGTTAGTAAGTAATTACAAATAGGGATGTTATGATCATCTCCTTACATAGCTATTTACTCTTTGTAACTCTGATAACACGGAGACCTTTGTCACATCCATGTCTTGGAGAAACAGCTACTGAAGGAACACAGGACTAGACACTCTGTCTATTCCCAAGACCTTTAAAACTTTGACAGATTGGACATAAGCATGAAAAGCAGGCAAGAAATAAGAGAGGAAAAAAGAGTAAACCCACTCAGTTACATAAATTAATAATTCATAATAAAATAATGGTTAGAGAGTATAGAGGAGCCTAGCACGAGCCAGAGCACGTTGCTCAATTTCTTAATTTCAGTTGGGAAAAAGAAATAGCAATTGTAAATGCAGTCTACTCCTTCTTACAGAAATTGTTTTCCATCACTCTGTGAAATGGTAGACGTGCGCTTCAAAGGGCAGTTGCTTCCATTGCTACTCTGCATGTCTGCACCACAGGAATGTAAGGACTGGCCTCATCTAACAAAGAGTTTGTTAATATATTAATTTCACAGAAGGAGTTACTTTTCCTCATTTATGTTTGCTTGGCATTTATCAAAATCTTTTCTGTTCTTTTCTTCCTAAGCTCCACAGGCGGGGCACGTTTGCTTATAGGTACAGTCTTGACTGGGATCATTAGCTGATGTAAGCAAAAATACCCCTAAATTTTTAAGCACTATAGCTTAGGTTCCCTTACACCTAAGATAAAGTTATTTCTATTCAAAAAATAAGTGCTTTCTGTGAAAGGAAGGAATTTATTTTTAAAGGAAATGTTACAATCTGTAAGCAATGGGGACTAATGGCAAGAGGGTCCACAACTTTTTTGGTCACATCCAAAAGAACCATAAAAATCCTCTGTCACACACAACCCTTTGTCTCATGCAGGAAATATAGCTGCAAATCATCTGATGAGGAAAGCAAGTCTAAAATCATACACCACAGCTTAGCTTTGGACTCTTCCCCCATATGGGACTCATAGGTTTGGAGAAAAGTACAAAAATGGTACAAAAGCTGTACCTTAGGGGCACCAGCTCTTCTTGTCTGACCTCTGTCTACCTTGTGGGTTGGAACACCTGCCCAGAGCACTGAAAAGACCATCTCTCCCACCCTACCCAAATGCCTTCACTGGTTTCTCACCTCGTCTTGCCTGCCACAGTCTTTTCCTTCCTCCCACAATGCTGAAGCCTGCCTGCCCCCATTACCCAGCAGGGGCTATCTTGGGGGAGTGATATATGGAGCAGCCCTGCCATATAACCACTGAGGAACCAGATACTGTTACATGGAACTCAGCCATTGAAAAATAAAAGCCATGCGGGTGGTTTGATATGAGAGCAGAGACTTTGTTTATCTTTGTCTCCCTAAATAATTTGGAAAGAAACCTGCGTGCTTTTGCAAGAAAAATCAGAGTTTATACAGAGAGTATAAGTAGTCCTTACAAACTGCTCATGAGAAGGAACCTTCTACAAGGAAACCTGTTATATTCTTCTATAATTGAGAGCTGTTACTGCTGAACGAGCTCTATACAGAGAGATACACATTTTCCTCAGGCTGAAGTGATTTTTGATAATCTGGGATTAGAAAAAGAATAGCTAGAGCAGAGGCAAAAAAACCCAACCCAAAAACCGCAAAGGCTTTCAGAAAGAATAAATTGATAAAATCACAGGCAAAATCCTGATTCTGCTAAGGTCAAAGGCAACACTCTACTGGAAATTGATTTTGCTTCAAGATCAAAAGTCAACATCTGCTCTATTTAGTGTCGCATTATGGAGGAAGATAGCTGTTCATTTGTGCTGTGCTTGAGAGGCCTTGCTAAACACTCAGAGCATGTCTGTATACTTTCCTACAAATGTATACAAATAAAGCTATTCTGTATTTTCATATATTTTCTCACACTTTGGTATATTTTTTATATATAAATGCATGTGTATATACACACAATTTTAATATATCCTTATATTTCAGGGTTTCGGGGTGGGTGTGTATATATTTTTGAACCACAAAATTCTGTTTTCATCAACCTGCTCCCTCGTTTTCATACTTCTGTCTTACGCTTTCTCTTGCCAGTGTTTTCAAGTGATAACAGCCTGCCAAGGAAGCACACAGTTTGTAAAACAGTGTTTTCTTAAAAGTTATGAGCTATAATAATATGTTGAGTTCTTTTTTTCATAAAAGGAAGATACAAAAGGAAAATAGAAGATCATTACTGCTCTACTGTATTTGCAGTCCCTGAAAACATCTCAAATGACCCAAAAATGTGTCTCCTTACATCAGGTGGCTGTAATTTTTCCATTTTCAATTCCTTTGTACAGTCACAGCTTGGACTACCTGATGATACTGTATGCAAGCCTAACCCAAACGTGTCTATTCAATCTAATGTCTTGTTTGTGATAGCAAGGTCTGCTTCATTAGGTCAGGAAATCAAAACGTGTAAGTTTTGCCACGCAGTTATAATAAAGCATTAAAAAAAATTACCTATCTGTTGCAAAGGTTTTTATCCATCCCAAGTTGGAGGATGAAAAGTGTTACGTGTTTGTGAGCCACTACTGCGCTGCCTACTGTAATCTGCCTGAAAACTAAGATATAAATATATGAGAAAGAAATCTTTGGAGTCAGGGGTGCTTTCAGGAGTAATATACCTAAAATTTAAGGAGCAACAAAGATCTGTTAGATCCTAATTCCTTCTCCTTTATAATTGCATGCATTCTTACTCAGTTTCTCAGGAATATTCCAGGAGTGCTATTACTGTAGCAGTACAATAACTACTTGCTTGAATGGAGATAAAAAGCAGTTTCTGCCCTAGAAGGCCATACATATTGAATTTAAACTGTGCACATAGGAACTAAAGATATTATCAGATATAGTATTATGTACAGAAGCTTGTCCAATTGTCAGCTGGTGTTGTGATAAAGTAAAAGAAGCGTTATTAAATCCTTATCTCCATGCAAACCCACTCTCAAAGACCAACTGGACTTCCCAGGATACTGAACTACCAAGGAAGCCAAACTTATCTACAGACAAGTGTCAGAAAATCGTAAGATGCAAATATTGTCTGCGGGATGTAATGATTTCTGATAATTTTATAAACCACAGTTTCACTGAGTTTAATAATCTCAATTTGCTGTAAATTAATGTTTGCGTGCTGTTTGGATAATGTCATAATTAGGCAAGTTATATAATAAGAATTATTACAAGATATTCCAGACGCTGCTTTCTCTTACAAGGCTCTTCTGTTGCCGCGTGCCTCCCCAGGCAGCGGCAGAGGTCTCTAGCAGAGTTCCCCAGACTTGTCCAGGGCAGTCCTTACTGGCGCTCTCTTCTCCTGCACTGCATTTTCTTCCTAAACTTTTAACCCAGTTACATTTGTTTTTCCCTTTCAGTGCTACAAAGAAGCATCTTGGGCAGCTTCTAAGTGAAACCACAGTCTCAGCTCCTCACTTCTCAAAAAACCTGTGCTGCTCCAACCTTCACACACTGCCCCTAAAAACACCTCTTTCCTCTGCCTAGTTTCTTATGACAACTAAGATAAGGACCAGGGTGTTTGGACACTCTCAGACTATGTCAGTGTTTGCTTTCAACGGAACAGCCTTGGCAAGATGAGTTTTAAACCAGACCCTTCACAAAGATGTGCTCATGCTGTATACATCCTTGGGAAGCCTTGAAGGCTGTACCTCATTACCAGAGCTCCCTGCACCACTCAGGAAAGACGAGTGAGCTGTAAATCCAGTACACTTGAATCAAGGAAAGCACATCAGATTTTCCCTAACCCTCAGTGTATAACTTTTTTTTCCTGTATTTCTTTGGAAATACAGATTCCTTAATTCCTTTCCTGACTCTTAGCCTTTGTTTTTCCTCCTTGTCTTCTGATTTTATTCATTTGCCTGAAAGTCTTGTTCATTTTATATTCCCATTGTATGGCCTGTCTTTACCTAAATAAAAACAAGCTTGTCTGCAAGAAAATTAGAGCTAACATTTATATTCTGTTTTTAGTAAAGTTTATTCAGTCAAACTTATTTATTAAAGAAGGAAAAAGATAGTACTGTAACAGCAAAAACCATCTGTTTTTGGAAAATGTGTGTTTGCTTCAGAATATATTCTGGTTTTCGTTGGCCAGCACCATTACTTTGATCCCACAACTATATACTGTGCCAAGAAAGTAAAAAAAAAAAAAACAACAACAACAACAACAAAAAAAGAACAAAACAAAACCCCACAAAACAAAACAAAAAACCCCAAACCAAAATGATGAACATCCAAAATTAGCAAGCAGCACATCTCCAGCAGCACATTATTGGCCCATTCTGGAGTACTAGTTTGATACTGAATCAGAACGTGTCTTAACCATTTTTTGTTGTGTTCTCTTATTCAGGTATGAAGCTGAATATTGCTTGCTTGTGAAATCTTACATGATCACATTTACAGCAATAGCTCCAGTCTGCAGTAAACCAAAACCTTCTTAACATACATCTCACTGATAAGGCTTAATTCAATTCAACTGACCATTAAGATTAGTGTAAATTGAATTGCTTTCTCAGACTTACTGATAATCACTTGACAGACCAATAAATAGAGGGTTTCCAAATAAAATGAGTTACGGTGCTCCATCAAATCCTGTCCCCACTGCTCTCCTCTCTTACTCCTTACCTCCAAAACATCACGGAGTTTTCACACTAATTTGCTCTAAAAACGCTTGTCAGAGATCTGCTGTTTCAATCCCAATTAATTAAACAGTCCTGAGTCTGCATACAGAAAGCAAGTTGCAAATGTTCAGTACAATAATATAAACTGACATAACATTGTAAAATACACTAAAAGAGTTGTCACTTCAGTTGCAATTACACAAAAAGTAATTCAGACACTGCACCTGAATCCAAGCTCAGAACAGTTATTGAAAGAACACAACCAGAAGCTAATCTGCATTATTCAGGGGTTTTTATCTTTAATAAAAAGTAATAATACAGTGATAAAAGTAGGTTTTCTCTTCTTACTCCTCCCCCCTTTTTATTTTTCTGCTTGCCCAGAGGACAGGAACAGTTATTTTTATACTGCAAGAAAATGGGTTTGTGAAAATGCCAAACAATGGTTATATTTAAGAGTTTTAGAAGAAGGATTACTCCTAGTTCATTGAATACTAGTTATCTTTAAAAATAAATTAAATGTAAGGAATGATATATGTAGTAATAAACTCAATGATTTTCAAAATCATTGAGACTTTGATCCGATGCTGTGGAAGCCAGTAGGGAGTTTAATTAATACAATCAATATGAACTTGGTCAAACTTTCTTCTGTTTGCAGTCTCCTTTCAGAGACATGTTTAGAATACAAGGATTGCTATTTATCTAAAACAGACCAACGTATAGATAGATTCAATGATTACCTCATGCAGTATTTTCGAATTGGTTTTACATTTTCAGACTAACTGATTTTGAAAGAAGTCAGTCTAATCTTAATGATCCCTTTAAACCCTAAGGAATCAGCTCTATTGCAGCTTTCCCTTGAC
This sequence comes from Phalacrocorax carbo, assembly GCF_963921805.1. Taxonomy (NCBI): domain Eukaryota; kingdom Metazoa; phylum Chordata; class Aves; order Suliformes; family Phalacrocoracidae; genus Phalacrocorax; species Phalacrocorax carbo. Next base: position 126,046,258 of record NC_087513.1, on the reverse strand, counting down.
TTTGGTCCATGTCTTTACCCTTCTGCATATGGAATCAACTAACAGAATAGTAATTACATAGTTCCAAAATAACCTAAGATTGACAGAGGTCCATTTACTCTTCAGGTTGAATTATACTCTAAATAACAAAGTCTTATATTGTTTGAGACATGTTCCCAGGTTTAGATTACAAACCAGCATTTTGGGGTTGATAAACTGACAAAAGCGCATTTAAAAATAGACAGATATCCAAACATCATAAGCATAAAACTTTACTATGAGACATTCTTTTTTATGAAGTATTTCTAATTATATCATCCTTGTCAAACATTGCTTACTCTTGGATGTATCTTTAGGAAGCCTCAACGAAACATGGTAACGACTCACCAAATGTGACTGTTAAGATGACTCTTCCACAAGCAGTATAATTAAGATGCAGCAAATAAAACAACTAACAAAGAGCTTCAGTTTCACGATCGTTTCAAGCTTAAAGTTAAATATATGTACAAATAATTGTACAATGGGGATTTAAGACATACCTACAGTGGTTTGTTTGGTTGGGTTTTTTTTAAAGTAAAAACCGTTTACTTCTCTCTCCAGCTCTATGGAGAGTTTTGCAAGCCTTCTTTAAACAAGTAGAAACCAAGGAGATATAGCTAAAAGACAACTTGATAAGTTGTTTATCATATACAAATATTTCAGGGCATCTTTCTTCCTTTTTTTCATTGATCTACCATAACAAGAATGACTAATAGTAAAGAGGGCAACCTTACATTTTATTCTTTAAAAACAAGATGACATTCTAGCTGTGAATGGATGCAGAAATCTTCACTACTAACTAGGTTAAAAGGTGCAAAGAAAGTTTCCAATCACAACCCCTGCAATGTTGACATACTGTTCCAACTAACTCCTCCATTTTAAACTTCTGCTTGAAAACTGTACTGAGAATTAATAAAATACAGTTTTCACTCTCTTCTTCTGTCTTTTTGCTCCCAGCTCTGCCATTCTGCTCTTCAGCAGCTATTTCTTCCTTCTTCCCAGCTGGGGAGGGTGGCGGAGGGAAGCAGGCTGCCCTTAGTTGCCCACCCAGCCAGCGGGTAGGCAGGTTCTGAGGAGGGGGTGAGTAACCCTGGGGCAAGGGGCGAGGCCCTGCTCTGCTGCTGCCAGCTCTGATCAGCCCTGTGTTTCTCTGTTTTGTTCCTGCATTGGCACAGGCAGCGTAGAGGTTGGTGACATTTGGGAAATACTCTAATTCAGTGGGAACAGGAACTGATCATTAACGTACTCACATGCTGCTTGTCTTGTTACCTAAATTAGCACGTCAGAGTGCCCAGGCAGACTGATGAATTACGCAATTGCACAGCTCCCCCCAGTAAAGAAATAGTATTTTTTTGATCCCTCTTCCCCATTTCAGTATATCCTTTGCCTTCCAACATTTACATGAACTGGAGGTTATCACTTTCCATAAAACAAAGACTCAGACATGTCCTTGTACTCTGTACACAGTGCTCTGTGCTATGCTTGCATTGAATGGCAAAGGGAAAGGATAATGTCGTTTTAACTAGAAACAAACTTCCTCAAAGATCTCTGAGAATACCAAATGTTGTCCTTTTAAGAAGGTCAATGCTTAGTGTACTGTAACTGTCAAAAATCCCACCCAATTCTGGACAAGATTTACCGAAGTAAACACACCAGGCATAAAGAATATTAGCATCTAAAAGCTTCTCCTTTCCCAAGAGCTATCAAATATTGTCCAGGAAAAAAAAAAAAATAGCAGACACTGACATATCACTTTCTTCTTCGAAGTAGGGCATATATTAAACAGGTTTTTAAGTACCTTTGCCAGACTGTCAGCATTAACTGACTTTCAGTACTTGCCTTACAGAACAAGAGGAAGAAAACCTGCTGTTCCTCTCGATAAAGACCAACACTTAGGGCTGGGGAGAACTGACGGGTAGCAGCTAATTATTTATTTATATTTTCATTGGAATTAAACAGATATCTTCCTAATTGATTTTTGCAAAATAGCAATATGTAGAACTATCAAAATGAAAAGGTTCACTTAGCTCAACTACGGTCTGCTTTCTCCTTGCTGGTAGAGACTGAAGTTTTTTGGAACTTGGAAGCTCTCCTATCTCTCAAACCTTGTTGAAACAGTTGCACCTCCACAAAAAAATTTGTTTTAACAACCAGGAAAAAAGAACTCTTTTCATATTGAAAATTTTCTTCTCCAACCAGCTTGCTTTTTTTTTTTCCTTCACAAAGCCACTCAGCCTTGAACTAATGTTGCCATAGTATCTTTTTTTTTTTTTTTCTTATTAGGATTAACCACAGTACCAGGCAATGGAAGTAATAAAAAATATCAGCAAAGCTCTGCATCAGTGTTTTTAAACATATTATAAACAAAAGAGACAATGTTTTGACTGTCTAGAGCTTAATCATGGTGATGATAGGGTTGAGTGTTTAAGGATAAGAATCAGGGGGAAGGCTTACAAGGGAGATGTCATTGTGGAAGTCTGTTACAGACCACCCAACCAGGATGAAGAAGCAGATGAATTATTCTGTAAGCAGCTGGCAGAAGTCTCACAATCACTAGCCCTTGTTCTCATGGGGCTTCAACTTACCAGAGGTGCCCCCCTGGAACTATCGTTTGTGAAGAGAAGGGCTTGTGGGTGAAGTGGTAGTTTGAGGCCGTCTTGGGCACAGCAGTCACAAAATGATGGAGTTTTCAATTCTCAGAGAAGTAAGGAGAGGGGTCAGCAGAAATGCCAGCTTGGACTTCCAGAGGGCAAACTTGGGCCTGTTTAGGAGAGTGGTTCACAGAGTCCCTTGGGAGGCATTCCTGAAGGGTAAAGGAGTCCTTCAGGGAGGAAGTCTTAAAGGCACAGGAGCAGGCTGTCCCCATGTGCCAAAATAAAAGCCAGGGAGGAAGGAGATCAGCCTGGCTGAACAGAGAGTTTTGGCTGGAACTCAGGAAAAAAGGGAGAGTTTATGAACTTTGGGAGAAGGGGCAGGGAACTCAAAACGACTACAAGGATGTTGTGAGGCTATGCAGAGAGAAAATTAGAAGGGCCAAAGCCCAGCTAAAGCTTAATCTTGCTACTGCCATAAAAAAAAAAACAAACAACCCAGTAAAAAAATGTTTCTATAAATACATTAGCAACAAAATGAGGGCTAAGGAGAATCTCCATCCTTTATTAGATGTGGGAGGAAACACAATGACAAAGGATGAGGAAAGGGCTGAGGTACGTAATGGCTTCTTTGCCTCAGTCTTTAATAGTAGAACCAGTTGTTCTCTGGGTACCCAGTCCCCTGAGCTGGAAGACAGGGACAGGGGGCAGAATGGAGCCCCCATAATCCAAGGGGAAATGGTTAGTGACCTGCTACATCACTTAGACACACACAAATCTATGGACTGGATGGGATCCACCCAAGGGTACTGAGGGAGTTGGCGGAAGCGCTCACAAAGACACTTTCAATCATGAGCAGTCCTGGCTAACCAGGGAGGTCCCACTTGACTGGAAGTTAGTAAATGTGACACCCATTTACAAGACGAGCCAGAAGGAGGATCCAGGGAACTACAGGCCTGCCAGTCTGACCTCAGTGCTGGAAAAGGTTATGAAGCAGATCATTTTGAGTGCCATCACGCAGCTCATCCAGGACAACCAGGCAATCAGGCCCAGGCAGCATGGGTTTAGGAAAGGCAGGTCCTGCTTGACTAACCTGATCTCCTTCTATGACAGGGTGACCTGCTTAGTGGATGAGGGAAAGGCTGTGGATGTTGGCTACCAAGATGTTAGTAAAGCCTTTGACACCATTTCCCACAGCATTCTCCTAGAGAAGCTGGTTGCACATGGCTTGGACAGGCGTACACTTCACTGGGTGAAAAACTGGCTGGATGGCTGGGCCCAAAAAGTGGTGGTGAAAGGAGTTTAATCCAGTTGGCAGCTGGTCACAGTGGTGTTCTCCAGGGCTTGGTATTGGGACCAGCTCTGTTTAATATCTTTACCAAACATCTGTCCGAGGGCATCAAGTGCACCCTCATTAAGTTTGCAGACGACACCAAGTTGGGTGGGAGTGTGGATCTGCTTGAGGATAGGAAGGCTCTGCAGAGGGATGTGGACAGGCTGGATCAATCGGCTGAGACCAACTGTACGATCTTTAACAAAGTCAAGTGCTGGGTCCTGCACTTGGGTCACAACAACCCCATGCAACGCTACAGGCTTGGGAAAGAGTATCTGGAAAGCTGCCTGGTGGAAAAGGACCTGGAGGTGCTGTTTCACAACTGGCTGAACATGAGCCAGCAGTGTGCCCAGGTGGCCAAGAAGGCCAACAGCATCCTGGCTTGTATCAGGAATAGTGTGGCCAGCAGGAGTAGGCAAGTGATTGTGCCTCTGTACTCAGCACTGGTGAGGCCACACCATGAATACTGTGTTGTTTTGGGTCCCTCACTATTAGAAGGACATTGAGGTGCTTGAGTGTGTCCAAAGAGCAATGAAGCAGGTTAAGGTTCTAGAGAACAATTCTTATGAGGAGAGGCTGAGGGAACTGGGGTTGTTTACTCTGGAGAAGAGGAAGCTGAGGGGAGACCTTATTGCTCTCTAAAGAACCTGAAAGTAAGTTGTAGCAAGGCAGGCGTCGGTCTCTTCAACAAGGTAGCACTTGATATGACAAGAGGAGGTACCTCAAGTTCTGCCAGGGGAGGTTTAGATTGGTAAGTAGGAAAAAGTACTTCACCAAAAGGGCTGTCAAGCACTGGAACAGGCTGCCAAGGGAAGTGGTTGAGTCACCATCCCTGAAGGTATTTAAAAGACATTTGGATGTGGCCCTTAGCGACATGGTTTAAAGGTGGACTTGGCAGTGTTAGGTTAATGGTTAGACTAGATGATTTCAAGGGTCTTTTCCAACCTAAGTGATTCTCTGATTTGCAAAGTAGCTAAAAATTTATGAAGCATTTTGCTTACGTAATTTGTATCTTCCTAAACATTCTTAATATTTCATACTTAATTATATTTGCTTGATATCCACTTGATAAGAGTCATATTTAGGAGTTACTTACTGGTCACTGGCATGGCAAATATCCTAAGGCTACCCTTACTGATAAGAAAATGCTTATCAGCCCTGCATGAGCGATAGAAATAAAGACAGATAAGTGACTATACACCAGATTTACCTGTTTGAGACACAAACTAACTACAAAATCTATAAAAATCCTGCATCCTACCTACCGAAAGGGGAAAGAGAACAGTGTTAACTTGGCTTCTCTTTTCTGTATGCCACAGGAATCAAAGGGAATGTGAGATTAAAGTTATACCTTAGTTTTAACTGTTACAGTGCATATTGGATGTTACATACATTCAGAAGAAGCCTGAACTTACAATATCTAGTCTTATATTTCAGTTGCAGATACGGTACTGTCTGAAGTTATTTCTCCGCTTCATGTTTCTTATTGAATTTGTTTTGTAATATAGCTTCGGTTTTAGGCTTTCAAATATAGAGGTAAATGGAAAATGGAACAAAATGAATCATGAGTTTGCGAAAAGAAGATTGCACTAGATTAACCTGATATCCTCCTCTGAGAAGATAACTGCACTTCTAGACAAAGAAATGAAATGGATTTAGTCTCTCTGAATGTCAGCATTTGACAGTGCCTCAAGTACCTAAGCTCCTGCTGACTAGAATTCACCAGTTGAAGGCAGCTACAAAAAAGGCAAGTTTAATGGGAGTCAAGCCTGAGAAATATAGGAATTCATTAAAGAATCACAAGACTAGTAAGAACAAGGGGAAATATCAATTATGTGATGAAAGGGAATTGCTTGCTGATACTCAAGTTACTTGAGTAATTTTTTAAAAAGTGGTCCTGGGACAGGAGGCATTAGTGACCTTTGCACAAAAGACTTTATGCCAAAGAAGTCAAATGAGGACAAAAAAATTGAGAATCACTGTCAAGACAGAGGGAGACTGAAATATCAGACAAAAAGAGCTGGCAGTGTTCAGGACCATGTTAAGAGAAATGGACTGAAATTCAGTAGCAGAAAATGAAGAACGAAAGAATAGGAACTTCTGCTATAGGCTGTGGAATAAAGAATTGAGTATCTTAAGGGCAGACCCAGACTTACCAGTGGAAGGTGGTTATTTAAAAAAAAAAAAAAAAAGAGAGAGAAATGCAATAATTAGGTATATCAGTTGAAATATTTTCAATTCAGATAGAGCAATATTAGTGTCATTAGCAACTGGGCTAGACTCCAATAGAACAGCAGCAGTAGGCTTTCACAACAATTCTCAATTCCTCCCAGAATATCATTACTGCTTTAACACTGGACCCAAATGCCTCCTTATGATTGATCTTTAATTCTAGACTGACAGTCACCATTCTAGTGAAACTGATATGCAGGTATATTTACACAAATACAGACAGATTTGGCAGAAATGCAGAGAATCCTGGAGTATGTGCATGCAAGGAAAAGCAAAAACCCAAGCTGTGAATATTACCCAGTTAACTGATACTGTGCAACATAAAAACTTCTCCAAGATACGTGCTGCGACACATTCTTACAGTGCAGATTTGTTCATGATATGCTGCTTACAGCAAATGTCAGCAAGTGAAATACAGCTGAGTTACAGCTGTGACAGTAAATAGGTAGAACCAAAATCATCTACTGCTTTCTAAATATACTAACACCTAGTCTATATTCCTTTAAAATATGTAATTGTTTACTTTCCAGATGTAAAAATAAATTAAGAAATTCCATTTTCAACGTCAATCTATCTGTTTGTTGATGCCTGTTCTAAATGGCAATGCATTCAGGATTTTAATGGCCTTAGCAAACTGAGAAATATTTGACAGTATCCCTCATGCCTAAAGTAATTTCCTTCATTTTTCACCTGCTTTAATTTGCCCTGGCAAGAAGCTACACTTACCATGTGTCAGTCAGTCTTGTGCACATACATCATTGTCAGTTCTATTATCAAATACTTATTTTTAGTTTTGTTTGTGGTTTTTTTTTAATATAAAATAAAATATTTTGTACATTTGCTGTTATAGGTTGACCCTATACAGTTAAGGTCAACCTTCTCTCCCCAGTCCAATAAACACATTAAAAAACATAAAACACTTTTGTCTTTACCATAGATCATCAAACAGTGTTATCATGACGATATCGATAATATGAATTTATTCTACAGATCCACTTTATTTCTAAAACAGCTTTGTTCTTTCAGACGTAACTGAAATGCTGGGATAATAGAACTATATATTCCTACAATTTTTAAAATTAAGTATGATTCATTTCTGTCTTGACAGATGCTTGTGAAATGCCCTGCTCACATGTAGGTTCACGATAACAGCAGTTCCTTAAACCCAGGGCACACCACCTTGCAAGCCCTTAACTCATGATGAATCTTTTAAATAAGGACAGTAATGTCATGTGTAGTTAATAGCAGTGAGATTACCTGCACCTGAAAGCTGACTTAGGCACCACTCTCAGTGTGTTTGTTCCCTTCTTCCTACTATTTTAGATTTTAATAGTCTGTATACTTGAAGTGGGTTCATATTTGTAGGTTAGTAGTGAGGTAAGTGACTAAACCCCAAGTCTTTTTGTTTTAAACACAATGGTTGTATTTATAGGCCATTACACTTTCTACCAAAAAGTTTCAAACTTAATTTTCAGGGTGCTTTCAGCGATGTAGCGTCCATCTTTGCTGTCATGCATTTTTATGACAGAAACATGCAGTGTCTTCTGACAAAATTCCTTCTCCAATTCAAATTCTTCATTGCAAAAGCCATTAATGCTTGTCATCAGCTTGTCAGCTGCTCAAAACCAAGCTTTTTACTGCAATCAGTCAATGTCTTGAAATCAATTATGAGTAATCTAAAAATATTTAAAATTAAATGTGTCATTATTACTTAGTCCAGTTACTTCAATTGCTTTTATAAAAGATTAAAAAAGTTGGTGAAAAGTTAGATTGAATTTTATTTAACTGTGTTTTATTAAGTAAATAATTGGTTTTTTAAAAAGTTTGGGGAAGGCAAAAGTGAATCATTTCCCCTGTTGCAAATTTTGTTATTTTTAAGTAAAACTTTCACCCACAAGGGTGACACACACACACAGAGGAGAGAGACATCGAAGTGTCAATTACAGTCAAACAGACACATGAAGAGAGTAAGGTGATCATGAAATAATTAACTTAGAATTTTTTCCAATGTTTCACTTTGATTCTCCTCTTTAGAAGGTACCCAGGACAGCTGTGTCATGCCACAAAACCATTTAACTAGCAGCCAAACCAATGTATATGCCAACAGCATTTAGACCCTCTTTCAATGATCAGAATTTTTTATTTTTTTTTTAAAGTAACTGCTAAGTTCACTCAGTCCTTTCTGCTCCACCTGGAAATTAGTCTACACAATGCATTTTTACTACCTTGTACTGCAATCAAAAGTAAATTTCCATAAAATAATCACAAATAATATTGATTTTCTTTGAGGGACAGCTCTGCAGACCAACTTCTTACATCAGTTACTCTACCTCTAGAGCATAAAAGATTTTAAACTTTGTATTTAAGAAAATGTTACAGGTAAATTCATTTTAAAATATACCACTTATCTCCCAGTACAATGACTGATCATTCAGTCTTTATCCAGGCACAACTCCCCTTGATGTCATGGCAAATGCTTTACAAAGGCTGCATGATCAGCTTCATGCAGAACAAAAATAAGAAAGGGTGTCTGCAGAGTGCTGTCAAACCTTTACTAATGCAAAAAAATCTGTTACAGCCTGTTCTTTACCACTGCAATTTATAAAGCTACAACTTCTGCTTTCTCTTCCATGTACAGCCACTAATTAATTATAAGGGGGGTTTCCTGGTTTGTGGGGTTTTTTTCTCAGTCTCTCATTCTTTTCCTTGATATTCTACCTCAGTATTTCCTTTTAATTTCCTTCCTACTGCTAAAAAATATACAGCAATTTCATTCAACTACAAAATACAAATAAATAAATTATCAATTAAATCGTTAAATTATCATTTAAAATATGTCAGGGCTTAAATTTCCTTTGATATCCCAATAATCCATTTATCACTCAAAGCAAAATACTTTAGTCATTAGAGTAACAAAAACCTGCATTAGTTAAGGACTGCATATAGTAGCAAGAATCAAATGCAGTAAAAACTGACACAAGTTGGTGGCCTTATCAGTATGATATCTCCACACTGCTGAAGTCATTCATCCTTGAGACAGTCAACGCACATTTTTTAAACAAAGGTTTATTTTAAAACAAAAATGAAGTATCAAGAAATCCCTCATTAGAATGTCATCCTTCAGCTCTGACTCTGGAGAAATAAAATTTGGTAATAAGCTGGCATTGGGAAGAACCAAATAACCAATAAATTGTGAAGTTCCTTCAGTTCCCTGCTTGGTCAACTGCCCGATCCAGCTGTAAAACCTAACATTCTGTAATCAATTTAATTTTTGGCAACAAGTTTTCCTATTTGCAGAATGAAAAACTGAGTTATGCAGCTTGAGCTATGATATAGAAAACAAAATCTGTAAATGAAGTTAAACGTGGGATTCAGTCTAGGCTTCAGCTACAGAAATTCCTATCAATAGCTAAACTTTTCATGTTTGCCTCCACCTGTGGCACATGGATGGTCTCCACACAGAAGAAGCTGGGGCCTGACCCAGTGCTGATTCAAGTCAGGGAAACTCTTTGCTTTGGCTAAATTTGAGCGTGGATCAGTTACAGCCATTGCTAAAGGTCATGTTATAGCTTACAGACAACTGAAAGGATTACTCCTAATTAACTTTTTGGTACCTCATAGTGCAGTATTTCCCCAGATAACAAATACTATAAAACTGGATTTATTTCAAAACATACTGTATGCTTTTGCCCACTTGTCTTTCTTACATTTACAGTCTCCAGTGATTTATTTCATTGTATATCTCTTCCAAGACTAATTTTATTAAGAAAATGGCAAGATTACTATTCAATGTCTGTTCATTTTCCAGAATAAACTGGGTTGGTTTTTTCACTCAGCAGAAATACATAAAACATAACTGCTAGTGTCAGCTGTCTTAGGAATTGGGTAAGGAAAATAAAAAATAATGATACTGACTTAAATTTTCCTATGCTTATTCAAATTTATGCTGGAAATTTTAAGAATTCAGTTTTCAGTGAGATTACTAATGTATTTTTTCCTGGTCTAAGATCACACTGGGAGGACTGACATGATACATGAAAAAAGAAAGAACTTGCCTTCCTGAGGTTAATACTCATCTTCTGTATAAAGGTTTAGGTGAGTTCTGCTATCTACCTCAACCCCATTTGGGAATGAGTGCCCTAACTTGCTATTCCGTACAGTACTTTTTTCATCTTTAGTATGAATTCCATTGAAAATATTTTTAATGTTTCAGTATATGCCCGATGTTTCTACAAATACTTTGATTTTTCCTCTATTTTAGTCAAGTATTGCTATGTTAATTGCAAGAGAGAATTACTGATATATTGCTTCAGTTCTTCCAATACATTTTATGAAGTTCTTAAATACTTTTTTCTACTTTACCACAATCAGGTAACATGAAAGTTGTCTTAACTGCTATATAAACTGTTAACAATATTTGCTGTTACTGTCCTATCTTGCCTACTTAATTAACTGCAGTTCTATTCTAATTTGAATGTTAAGTTTCCTAACACATTGCTGGAACTGAATCCTCTGAATCATTTCTATTTGTTACAGTTCTTTCTCTCACAGACAATATTTTTAAGATTCTTAACCTATTTTGGATGCAATGAATTATGCTGTATGTAACAGTTCTACTAGAAGAACTGTTTATGTTCAGTAGCTTCTCTGCAATGTTTAGATATGTCATATGAAGGAGACCAAAAAGCCTGGATTGTATACATTTTGTGAGTCTGAATGCAAACCATTTATTGCTTTATGAACACAGCATCCTCCAGTATTACAAATAATTACACATTATTACAAATAATGTGTATGTCCTTGAGTCTTTTGATTTTACATTTAGAACTTTGACAGAGTTGAAATAAGTATAAAATCATACAGAGTCATATGTGGCTTCATTCACTGTGGACGTAGGGAGTCTCTTGGACACTGCTTTTTCCAGCAAAATCTTGGGAGTTAAGTAACCTCACCTACAATAAATGAGTTTACAACATGTACACTTTAGAAGCTGAGATTGGCATACTTATTTTCTCCCCCTTTTACACTTCAAATTTCAGTCCTCATTCATGAGAGCAAATGCTAAGCAGGTTCTTTTTTCCTTATTGTAATCTATATCAATCCCTGTTCTTCAGTCTCTAGATGTCATTTGAACAAAGACTTTGTTGTGTTTTGCTTTTGGGTTTTTTTTTTTTAATGAGAAAACAAGGTCTAGTTGGAAATAAATCACAATTCAAACTCTTTCAAATACAGACCCACAAAATGTTAGGACTGATGTGACAAAATGCGGACCAGCATCCACCTCTGACTAGTCACTCAAAGCTCCATTTTTAGCCGGTAGAGAGGAACAAGCACGGCTATCTCAGGACCAATCACAATTTGTAACTCTACATCTGAAGTAGTCATCTGGGCTGCTTTCATAAACAAGCCTTCATAATCTCAGCCTAGAACAGGCGTCTATTGTCAAACTAATCATTTCTTTGAAGTTTCTTTGAAGGGATTATTTCTCTCCACTAAGTGGTAGTGGCTACCTTGGAGATATGGCTGTGTATTACAGACATCTACAGTAAGATAAGGACCATCCCACTTCATGCTTATTTATTGGATAGCAGCAGAGATTATCAAAAGGATTTAAAAGCAGGGTATGCCTAGATAACCTCCCCCTGCCACCCAGGGTGGTGCCATCAGTGGTCTACAGTAAAAGGACTTCCTGCACCCAGACACTGTGTACCAACCACTCTCGTGTTATGTGACACGTCCCAGTTGCTTTTTAATTCCATCTATCATTTGGCTTCCAAAGCATTCCACGGCAACAAATCCCACATTGTAGTCATGTACGGGGGAAGGAGGGGGAATGAAAAAGAAAACTCCCCTCCCTCTGTTCTCAACATGTTGCTTAATTATTGCTTTTAAGAGTCTTGCCAATTTGGTGTGACAGGGAAAAGCAAACTCTACAAATCCTTGTGCACTAAAGGCAGGGAAGACTTCTCCCAGCATCCTTTGTGTGCACACGCATTGCTGCTTTCCATTCCCAGAGGTAGAAACACTTCATCAGGGCTTTGTGCAGAATGATAATAAAATTTAATTTGGGAATTCTCCATTAAATGCTGCTCTACACCATAAATTAGGTTCTCTTGTTAAACAGCTAATTTGTAGTATTGAGTCACTGTGTCCTGAAGGCAGCAGCACCTGAAAGCTTATAAAATTGACTGAAATGTGAAAGATAGAAATAAATAGTATGAAAGTCAGCCTAAACCAGACAGAATTTCCATTGCTAAATTTTTAAAATTACTGCCATTACTCACAGTTCATTAAGTGCAAATTCCAGTCATGTCCCCACAGTTCAGTCAACAGGGCGAGAATACTCTGTGTGTGTGTGTGCATGTACCCCTTCAGCACAGGTGGCCAATGACTGTATTATTGTTTCACAGGAATGTTTCTCAGTACACAGTTCATTTTAGCTTTTAGTTAAGTTTTAGCTTCCCTCCCCCCCGCCCTCCCAGTTTGTGTGGTCAGATGAAATTCAGCCTTTCTGCACTGTTTGGATGGACAGAAGGTCTACAGTCTAATACAATATCCAGGAAAGGACTCCAGAGAAACTCCTTCCTAACATAAACAGTTGCAAGCAAGTCCTTCATTAAAGACTTAAAAGATCCTGCAAAACTTTCCTGCTTCAAGAAAGCCAGCTTTTTCCAGTGAAAAATTGTTCTGTGGAATATTTTAAACCACTTTTACAATATAATGCAATTCACTCTGTATGTGTGGGATTCATTACAACAGGGATTAAAATGGCAACTTAGTATCATGTGAAGCATGCAGCAGGGGATTTGAGACCGAGTTCTGTTGCTGGACACTAGGCCAGCTGAATTGTACTTACTGCTGAGTTACAGTAATACATATAGCTTTGGAATAAAGGAGCATGAGGATTAAAGGCTATCCTTCAGAGAGACTTAACAATACAGAGATCTTATCACACATGAAAAGTAAAAATGGACTTACTGGGAAATTTATAAGAGTAGTGGAGAAATGGCAAAGCACAAATAAAAAGTAAAAATTCTTAATCATCATAAAAGTCCATGACACTCATATGGCGCAGATGTTACACAAATGATAAGCAGGTGTTTTTAGGTAGACTAAATACTACATGATCCCACTGTTATCAATCAAGTCCTTCAAATAAATTCTGTGGAAGTGACAGTAAGCAAGAAGGGGTTCCTGGAAAAACAAAAAATATTTCATGCATGTAAAGGGTTAAAGTTCACCACAGGGAAATATTTGCAGAAGTGACATAATAAATCCCTAAAATTACATTTCAAACTTTAAAAGACATAATATTGAGGGACTCGCACAGGAAATCCAGGGGAATATTCTAAGAGGATGTGAATAATTCATGGCTTATGAAGCACACATGAGACAGATGATTGGAGAACAACGAGGTATCCAGGTGTGCTCCTGCCAAGTGCAGTGACATGAGCACAATGTAAATCTGCTGGAGAAAAGCATATGCTCATCTCTATCCCACCAAGACACACTGTGAACTGGCTTCCAGAAGATGTGTACCTGTTTTAACATCAAAAGGATGAAAAGCCCAGAGAAAGAGACTGGCTATTAAAATACCTTAAACATTCATGGAAAATAAATGCTCCCTGGCTCTAGCATATATTAGAATTGACCTTAAGGGGATTGCCTGGTTAGAACCAAAGAACAGCATAAACCGTACTGACTCCTGTTCCTCCAATTGCGAATATCTCCCTACCTTTACTCCTCTTTCCCCTCCCCTGATATGCACTTTGAGTGACATACTTTTCACAAGTGTGGTAGTAACTCTTTTATAATGAAAATAACTGTCTCTGTTGCAGTGCTTAATTGTTGTTCCTCCTGGTGAGGGTTAAATATAAATTTGGTTTCCTATTGCAAAATAATGCAATTGAAACCTACATAAATTTCAAGATCTCTTTTAATGAGAAATTCTAACATGCAAAAATATGCTCCAGAGTGATACAACTGGCAGATGGATGTAAAGCTCAAAACAGGTAACCTTTACTATGTGTCTTGCAGGTTGTATCCTGCCTTTTCAGTCCAGAGGGAACAGTAAGACGGGCAGGTTGAACATGTAAAATACTGAACCTGCCTACTGTTCAGGGGTGTCATTGTCCCATTATGACAATGGGACGTTCTTCAACATCCATAGCCTGCTAGGCAGGGATGGACTCCACCTGTCAGGAAGGGGCAAGGGAATCTTTGGCAGCAGGGTGGCAAACTTAGTGAGGGCTTTAAACCGAGGAACTCGGGGGGAGGGGGACAAAGTGGCAATGCTAATGCCACCACACACAGTGGGGGAGAAAGGCAGGACAACCTGAGCAGTGATAAAGGTGCCATGGTGGTCTCATGCGATGGCAGCCAGGAGACCAACCTCCTCAAGGGTTTGCATGGCTATAGTGGGTCCTTGAACGCCCCTCTGGGGAAACCTGTGTGCTCAGGCATCTTTCTGAAATGCCTGTACACCAACACACACAGCATGGGGAATAAATAGGAGGAACTAGAGGTCTGTGTGCGGTCGCAGGGGCATGATCTCATTGCAATCACAGAGACATGGTGGGATAGCTTGCATGACTGGAATGCGGTCATGGATGGCTACAGGCTTTCCAGGAAAGACAGACCAGCAAGGCGAGGTGGGGGAGTGGCCCTTTCTGTGAGGGAGCAACTGGAACGCATCGAGCTCTGACTTGAAGTGGAAAGAGAACAAGTTGAGAGCTTGTGGGTAAAAATTAAGGGACAGGCAAATATGGGTGACACTATTATGGGCATTTGCTACAGGCCACCTGATCAAGAAGAGGAAGGTGAAGACGCCTTCTACAGACAACTGGAAGTAGCCTCACAATCACAGGCCCTGGTCCTCATGGGGGCCTTTTTTGCTGGAAATTTGCTGGAAAAGCAACATGGTGAGCCATGCACGATCCAGAAGGTTTCTGCAGAGCATTGCGGACAACTTTTTGATGCAAGTGGTGGAGAAGCCAACAAGGCAAGATGTGCTGCTTGACCTTATACTAATGAACAAGGAAGGGCTGGTTGAGGATGTGAGAGTTGGGGGTAGCCTTGGCTGCAGTGGCCATGAGATGGTGGAGTTCAAGATACTGCGTGGTAGAAGCAGAGCAACAAGTCAGATTACAACCTTGGACTTCAAGAGAGCCAACTTTGGCCTCTTCAAAGATCTGTTTGGAGGGATTCCATGGGCTAGGGCTCTAGAATCCAGAGGGGTCCAAGACAGCTGGTCAGTATTCAAGGACCACTTCCTCTGAGCTCAAGATCAGTGCATCCATAGGAGGAAGAAGTCAGGCAGAGGAGCCAGGAGACCCCCATGGATGAGCAAAGAGCTTCTTGAGAAACTCAGGTGGAAGAAGGAGGTTCACAGTACGTGGAAAAAGGGACTGGCCACTTGGGAGGAATATAGGAATGTTGTCAGGGTACGCAAAGATGTGACGAGGAAGGCCAAGGCCCACTTGGAATTAAATCTGGCAGTGCATGTCAAAGATAACAAGTAAGGCTTCTTCAAATACATCAGCAGTAAAAGGAAACCTGGGGACACAGTGGGCCTGCTGCTGAACAAGGAAGGGGCCCTGCTAATGCAGGATGCAGAGAAGGTGGAGTTACTGAATGCCTTCTTTGCTTCAGCCTTTACTGCTATGGCTGGCCCTCAGGCATCCCAGCCCCCAGAGGAGAGAGAGAAAAATCTGGAGAAAGGAAGACTTACCATCAGTTGAGGAGGACTGGGTCAGAGATCACCTATGCAAACTGGATCCTCACAAATCCATTAGCCCCAATGTGTTGCAGCCAAGAGTGCTAAGGGAGCTGGCGGATGTTCTTGCTGAGCCACTCTCCATCATCTTTGAAAGGTTATGGGGGACAGGAGAGGTTCCTGAGAACTGGAGGAAAGCAGATGTCACTCCAATCTTCAAAAAGGGCAAGAAGGAGGACCTGGGGAACTATAGGCCAGTCAGCCTCACCTCCATCCCCAGAAAGGTGATAGAGCAGTTCATCCTGGAGGTCATCTCCAGGCATGTAGAGGAAAAGGATCTTATCAGAAATAATCAACATGGATTCACCAAAGGAAGATCATGCTTGACCAACTTGATACCCTTCTATGATGGCATGACTGGCTGGGTTGATGAAGGGAGAGCAGTGGATGTTGTCTAGCTTGACTTCAGTAAGGCATTAACACTGTCTCCCATAGCCTCCTCACAGGCAAGCCAAAGAAGTGTGGGTTGGATGAGTAGACAGGAAGGTGGATAGAAAACTCTCATCAACAGAACTCAGAAGGTTGTGATCAATGGGGCAGAGTCTGGATGGAGGCCTGTCACTAGTGGTGTTCCCCAGGGCTCTGTGCTGGGTCCAGTCCTGTTCAATATATTAATCAATGACCTGGATGAGAGGGTAGCATGTAACCTCAGCAGGTTCACTGATGATACCAATCTGGGAGGAGTAGCTGATATGCCAGAAGGCAGTTCTCTCATTCAACAAGACCTGGACAGGCTGGGGAACTGGGCCGAGGGGAACCTCATGAAATTCAACAAGAGCAAGTGCAAGGTCCTGCACCTGGGGAGCAACAACCCCATACACCAGTACAGGCTTGGGACTGAGCTACTGGAAAGCGGCTCTGTTGAGAAGGACCTGGGAGTGCTGGAGGACAAGCTGACTATGAGCCAGCTCTGTGCCCTTGTAGCCAAGACGGCCAACAATATTCTGGGCTGCATTAAAAGAAATGTGGCCAGCAGATTGAGAGAGGTTATCCACCCCCTCTACTCTGCCCTAGTGAGACCACATTTGGAGTGCTGTGTCCATTTTTGGGCCCCCCAGTTTAAGAAGGACAGGAAAATGCTTGAGCAAGTCCAGCGGAGAGCTACCAAGATGATCAGGGGACTGGAGCATCTCCTTTATGAGGAAAGGCTGAGAGACCTGGGTTTGTTCAGCCTGGAGAAGAGAAGACTGAGCGGGGATTTCATCATCACCTATAAATATCTAAAGGGTGGGTGTTAGGACGATGGGACTAGGCTCTTTTCAATAGTGCCCAGTGACAGGACAAGGGGTAATAGGCACAAGTTGAAACACAGGAAGTTCCACCTCAATATGAGAAAACACTTCTTCACTGTGAGGGTGCCAGAGCAGGGGCACAGGCTGCCCAGAGAAGTTGTGGAGTCTCCTTCCCTGGAGACATTCAAAACCTGCCTGGATGCGGTCCTGTGCCCCCTGCTCTGGGTGTGCCTCCTCAAGCAGGGGGGTTGGACAAGATGATCTCCAGAGGTCCCTTCGAACCCCTACCATTCTGTGATCTGTCAGGGTGTCCACTTCACCCTAACTGATTCCCTTCCCACTTGCCTCTCTAAAACACCTCTTGGCTTTGCCAGCTCCTGAATGTGTAACCCAATATAAACCCAAAGTTTCACAGGTAATGGCTTGTTTTGATCTCCCTGGAGATATTTTTTGTACTTGGAAATATTCTAGCGTAAGTGCAACATATGTCAAACCCTTAAAATGAACAAAACCACCAATTCAGCAGGTTCTGTCTCCAAATTAGGTCCAGAGATAGGAGAGAATGTGTAATTATTACTATGAATCTCCAAGAGACCTTTTCTAGGATTTTTTTTTTTTTTTGGTACACGTACATGCTTGTTTCTTGTCTAAAACTGTTCTGCATGATTTCATCTGCTGCACAGGAGATATTTTACAGCCAGCCAGGTGAAATAAATGAACATGCTATAGATTGTCCTCAAAACTTGATGCTTCTGGCAACTTGAAGACCCAAGATATAGCATTCCAACTCTTTTCTAGAAAGGCATATAAGAAAGAGCAGAAAAAAAGCACTCATTCAAGTAAATTGTTCATTCATAAGTTTATAAGGTCAAGGTGATTAGATATACTACAGATACTCTGTCTTTACACACACATACACGCACACATAGCTAATATGCATACATATATATACAAACTAAAAAGCCCAAAGATCTTAGGTACTATTATTTTTAGTTCATTGCTAATAATATATAAATTACAATATTAAGTCAGCTCACCTTTTGACTTTTTTTTACTAAAGTAGTCTTGGAAGATCAGATGTTTATAAAATCTGCTTTCAAATCAACACAGTATTTTCGGATTTAAAACTAAAGGCACTTTTATGACTGGTGATGGATGCTCGGATTAATTAAAAAGCACTTATTTTCATTAGTCCTTTTACTACATAAGTCGACCGACAATACTCTGTAGTAACCGAAGTCCTGTTTCCCTTTTGCTCCTATATTGGTTTCCTTCCTTCTCCAAATTTTGGAATAAATCCCAGATGAACAGGTTCTCTGCACCAAGCCAACAGAGAAGACCACAATACAATCAAAACCATGACTCTTTTTGCGTCTTCTGTGTGCCTAGAGAGCCTGCACTCGGGCTGCTACGTATGCTGGCACATCCTAATTCATATTGTTAGCCTCATCAACTAGAGGACTATACTGGCACTTCAGCATATGCCAAAACCACGTTTACATTTTGCACTGTGGTTGCACATGGTAGTATGGGTAATATGGCCTCAGCTGGAGGACTGGTGTTGCTGAGGAAACACCCTCTCGTCAGCTCAGGCCGCAGGCTGGCTGGGGTCTGTCCCACCCAGGTGGATCTTTCCGTAAGGAATGGCAAAATGCAGGTGAATGACCAGACTCACGCTGTCTTAGCTCCTCCAAAAGTCTACAGACACATTGTCATTGGGTTGTTGAAGATAAGCTTGTGCCTGTGATTTAAAATAAAGTAATTATTAAAAATTTACAATTAAAGTTTCTTGAAAGACAACAGCGTGAAGACTGTGGGCCTTAAGTGTGTTATGAGATCAGTTGCTGAAAATGGATTAGTTTCCCCACTATAAATACAATTTTCCTGACTGCCTCCTTACCCTTCAATCCTAGCAACTGTTCTGTTTGAAAACTGCCCTGTATGACATAGATCAATGGGTTTTACTTGGCCGAAGTAAGAAGGAGAAAGAAAAAAGGAGAGGAGCTGTCCATAAAAAAATCTGAAATTCAGAGCCAGCAGGCACAAGCTGGAATCCAGGGAAAAGTTTTCAGTGTGAGGGTAGTCAAACACTGGCACAGGAATCTCCATTGCTGAAGATACACAGAAGTTGAGTGGGCAAGGCCCTGGATCCCTGTTTCAGCAGCCATCCTAGGAAGATATTTCAGACCAGATGACCTCAAGAGTCCTCTTCCAACCTAAAACATACCAGAGGTCCGTGTTTCTAATATTTGAAGGTGGTCTTTCCAGTGATTAAAAGCATAACAAGAAACCGAACAATAAAAACACTCTAAAATACAATGGAAATAAATGAAAATTTAAGATACAATATTGACTTCCTGACAATGAACAAATCTTCTATGAGTCATTTCTTACCTTATGTTTTTCACATGATTTTGCAAAAACTTCTGCCTGAGGGAAGAAGACAGGCAGAATTCGATTGCAGGAATATTTACCTTATAATGGAAATCATACTGCGACTGGTGTTCATAACTAAATAATGATCAATCATGCAACTGCATATATAGTTTTTTTCAAATATCTCTATATATAATCTCCTAGTTGCTCGCCGCTCTAACATTGACAGACATAAAATACCAGTCATATTGCCTGCCTGGACAATTAATTATCCAAAATCATCTTGAAGAATATGTCACGCCATGCTTTATTATGATATATTTTTATTTATTAAATTAGAAGCCCAACTCAGCTTCACATTGAATTGGCTGTGAAAGGATAATTCAAACTCTATCTCAAATATGAGGACTAAGAAACATTTCGCAAGCCTGGAATCCCTTTGAGCATCCTGAGTAGATCTCAGCTCTATCTGAGAGTAAGACCCAAGAGCATATCACCTCTCTTTTCCCTGCAACACATCCATCTTTCCAGGAGGAAGGAGCCAGGACACCTTGCCTTGTGGAGACCACTGAGCACACGAGGCAGCTGCATCCCTGATCTGCACAGCCAGGGAGTCAAAAGACCACAGCCTACTGTGTCCTGTCATCTCACAAACATGTTGCATCTTTTAGATGCAGGCTTGGGATGGAAAGACTTCTTCTCCATTAACTGCATAGGGATCCCAGTACCCCAATCTCGGTATTTAAGTAATGTCTGAAGCTGGATGATGTAAATTCCTCTCTGATCCCTTTATTCATAACCACAAATGCACCCATTGTTGCTCATTAGCTGTAATTTGAGAGCCGAGTTTCCGAACAGAGCACGAGAGAGTAAATTGCCTAGAAATTTTGTGCTTCCCTGAATACTTTCTTATGCAGTTATTGTTCATCAACCTCATCAACCACAGCACCTGCATACCAAATTGTAACCAAGACCACAGGAGATGCCACACTGAATCCTGCACAGTCATTTTCATCCACGGGGTTTCGTATTCAAAAATCTTGTACAAAATTTAACCTGAGAGTAAATTCTACTAAGGTTTTTTAACTTATGTCTCACACATAGCATAGTTATCAGATACAGGCTCAGTGACCATTAGAAAAGCCATCATCAGAAGAGATCATTGCAAAAAAAAAATCACTTTCCATTTATTTAAATTTGTATTCTGTTTTCTGGACTTATGTATAGAAAGTAACATTTTACACAATAATTATCACAAGTAGAATAATTATAGAAAACTTTAAAAGCAAAAAGAAAAATCTTACCCAATCATCACCCAAACAGTCCTAACAAAAAGGGATTGATTTTCTTTCTACTTTTCTTTTTAAAAAAATACACTGTATGAAAGTTCAATTCTTTTCCTCTAATTCTCTCTCAAAAGGGAGTTCCCGTTTGACCCAGCTGTCTGTGCATGAAAAATTTATTAACTGGCATGGTTTGCTTTATTTAGAATAAAAAGAATATCTGTTTGCCATTATTACTGCAGGGAGCAGAAGGCAATGCTAGGTCAGATCAACACAATGCTTAAAGCTTTCTTTGTCCTTCTTGCGACCTCCTGCTACCTAAACTGCATATTAAAAGTCAAAATAATCCCAAAAGAGATGCAATATCAAAATAGTCTCACTACTTAAAGAAATATTTATCATAGAGTTTATTATCAACTGACATACCATACCATTTTAATTGCTAAAACCTATACAATTCATGTTATCTAGCAATGGAAAACGATGCTTCCCAATGTCTCAATAAAGTGTGAGTTTAGCACAACATTCACAAGTTGTAGACAGATCTGGTTTTATTTTAAAATTATATTTAAATTATTTACCACGTATTTCTGAAATACTTTCTTAATAAAGTTCTTTATTTCTGCATACTTTTTATTAATGTGAAAATTGAAATTAAAACCACTGAACTGACTGTAAGTAGTGCTCACTTTAGGAAGCCTTTTTTACAGGAAAAAAAGATTCTTCTAGTACATGTATTTCCTCTATTTTCCCATTTGGAGATAGGCAAATGTTTCATTTTGATAACATGGATAAAATTTTGCATTGCTATTGGGTTAATAAAATAAGGAATTTGAATTTATATTTTCTTTCTTGGCCACAACTTCACACACAATGAATTTGGCTTCAGAACAAAATAAATTTTCATGTGAGACATTTAAAAAAGACCAATTGGTCCAAGTCTGACAGGTTGTCACATTTTGTGTTGTATTTTCTGGAGGCTGACGCTTTCCAAACAGCAAGTGCCTCGCAAGTGCCTCGAGCACACAGGGCAGCGTAGAAGGGAAGCAAAATTGTGAGGACTTAGAGTTTTTTGGTAGCATTTACCATGATTTGCACCACAGACCTTAGCAGAAATGGGGCTATAGGGTTTTTTGATTGGTTGGTTTATTTTACTTAAAAATTAATGGAAATTTTGTCCCACTTAACTTAGCGACTACCTTGCTGCTGACTTCCTAACATTTGTCACTAACTTCAAGGGTTTGGTTTTTGGGTTTTTTTTTGCTAGTTCTGTGTTGGTATTTTACAGGTTCAGTGCTGCCATCCTTTCTCTGGTCCAGGAAATACTAGTCACATGCAACCTGAGTCAGATTTGAAGAGACTGTGAGCTGTGAGCTCACCTTCATGCAAACGTAATTACTAAATATTCCACAGCATCATCTGAAAGGAAGACAACATCTTGTCTAGGCAAAATCCAGTGTTCATAAGAAATACCAGGCTGATGACAGTGAACCAACACAGAGGCATGTGAGTCCCCTACATTGCTATACCAATTTGTATCAAGCCTGACTTCAGCATGTCACCTGTGGATTACGTTCCACACAAGGAACGCAAGAGCAAGGAAAGCTCTGGCCCCCTCCTTGTTCTACTAATTTTCTCTGTGCTGCTTGCTGTCAGAAAGCATCCAGATTAATGCCAGTAGAAACCAGAGGTCTAGTTACATGAACTTGTTTACTGGGAAATGGAGATTTTTACTACATATAAACCTCAAATCAAGGGACACCACAGGCTTATATAAAAGCACAGTGGGGTATATTGTGTTGTGTTTAATGTGAGAAAAACACCTCCAAAATGCATGCACTTCTATTAGGGGAGGTTACCTGAGTACTATAGCCACTCTGCACCAATGATATTTGTATGAAAATAAGACATAAAACCAAGGATAAAGACAACAAATTCTTTCAGAAAGTTCCCAAGCCCATGTTTAACCCAGATGACCTGTTCCAGTTACTGTGCTGGGTGGAGGCAAAGCTGATAAGAGGCTCGGGAAATAATGTGGAAAGCACTGCTTGGTGCTCCATCACTACATTCGGGGCATCACAAAACCTGCTGTTTATGGTGGAACTCATCATAATAGCATAAAGTGCATTTCTGGGATGATCTCTTCAGAAACCCATAGAGTACTGGTGATTTTTCTAGAGAACATGATCTGAATGCTGCTACCTACACTGGCACATGAAGAAGGAAACTGTGACAGCCATGGATACTGTCTATGCTCTCAGATGCCAGAGGTGACCCTGCAGGACTCCAAGGACTAACCTTGTTTTTCTCTCCAGCTTCTGGTGGTAATAGGGTGAAGGCAAAATCAAATTCTTCACTTGTGTCTAACTGAGGCCCAGATACAATGAGTCTTATTGTATGTATGTCTTACAGATTTCTAAAGCATATTAGATCCCTAACATTTTTTTAACAAAAAGTTTATGTTGAGCAAATATGGTCAGCACGCTTCTTTGTCTGTCTTGCCATATACAAAAAATGTTACCAGTTCCTCAGGCACCTCACAGGAGAACAGAAAAAACCCCACAATTTCATTTTCAAATAAGAAAATCTATGAACAGCATTGATAGGAAGAAAAAAGAAAAAGTTGAAAATTTCCCTTTCCACTAATATTGAGGATTTTTACAACTTTTATTCGTATTTCCTGGACACCCCAGACTGAACACCAACTCTAAGCCAACACATGGTCCAACCAACACTTTGTTACGCAATGAAAATTCCTAAAGCCAACAAACATATCAGAGAGGGATACATCTGCCAGACCTTAAAACAAGATACATGTCACTTGCAGCTGTCTAGATATGTCATTTTCATAAGCAAAACTTGAACTCACATCTTTGGATCCACCGAAAAATGACAAACAACCGGAGCTGGATGGTCACATAAAATGACAGGTCTTGGATACTACTTCTACAGTTTTGTCGCATTTATAAATACAAGAAAAATCCTCTACAATCCAGTGTTATGAAAAATAACTATATTTTCTTTTTACACATTATATTCTGTCTGTAAAATATGGTATCTTGTCATTTATGAGCTCAAAATTTTATTTATATTTGTTTGCTTATATTTCATCCTAACAAAATCATCCAACCAATGTACTGGAAATGTTCATAAAAGTCTAGTTATTAAGACATGCTAAATCAAATAATAAGATGTCAGAACTCATATTTGCAATTTCAATCAAAAAATCAAAGCTTTGCTTATGCACTGAATTTGTGTTTCTATTCATCTACTGATTTTTAAAATAAGAGATGAAAAATGTTGCTAATTACAGAGAAGCAATGCCCTAAGGTGGTCTCTTAGTTTAAAGCTGTCCATCAAGGCAAAATTACCATCTGAAATGCTGGGGTTCTCAGGTAGGGTGAAATTACAGCCAGCAAAATGTGTCGAGATGACATTTCCCTTAGATTTTTCATGGGAATATGAAAAAAAGCAAGTGCTTCATATTAAACTCTCCTCCTACTTATGCTGCTGCATAATGTAAAACAAGTGGCAAAGACCCAGTAGACGGAGGTTCAAAAATCCATCCCTTCGAAATTACAATTTTAAATTTGCTAAAAATAAATAAGACAAATATACTAAGGTGTCTGTATTTCACATCTATAAATACGCATATCAAAAGATTCGTTATACAGAAAGAGAATATTTCATCTTTATTCTCCTGCCTTGATGGAAAATAAGTTATTCATTTACCACATGTGCTAAATGTGTGTAATATCAATAGGAAATATCAAAATGGGTCATGTTTTTGCTTTGTGTCTTGACACAATAATTGATCAATTATGCGTAATGGAGACTAACTGCAATACTTACACTTTGCATTAATAATAAAAAGATTTTTTTCCCACACACATTACAAAAGCCAAACAAGATAAGAGAGTAGAAAAAAGCTTTGGAAAAGGGAAAAAATCAGTCATCTGTGATTTGCACCATCTAGGAGCATATTCTTCTCAGTAATTGCTTAAAATTGTGCAACAGGAATGGCCTGACAGACTAGGAAATGTCAGTACATGCGAAATTACCGAGTCTGATCTGGGTCTTTGGTACGACTCTGACCCTTTGGGTGAGTCTTTCCACTACTCCCTTGTCTATCACAGGCCTTGCCCTTCTCTTCACTGCTTACAGAATATGCCAAACATGAGGATTTAGGAGTAAATTAGCCAGCTCAAAATTACAACTGTAGGTTAAAATAGTTGCCTAAACCCCCTCTATAGTCAGGCAAGAAGGAAAGGTGCCTTTAGAGGAGGATTTATCTCTCCCTTGGTGTTTAAGTGATAAGGGTCACCCTTCAGACTTGCCCTTTTTTTTTCCTCTGAGTACAGTGCAATTGCAGACGTTTAAATTTTAGGTAGCCAAAATTAGGTGAAGTCGATCTAACAGCACTAACAAAAAATGTCAACCTTGAAATATATTTAAGCTAGATTTCAGTGTACAGTATGTCATCCTGAAAATAAATTAATTTTTACCAAATCTGGTTTGAATCAAATAAAGTTTCACTGATATTGAAGAAAAAAAATCATTCACAGAACACTATAAAAGTATCTCTGTGATAATAAAAAAGATACTAAAAATGTCCTCTATATTTAATTTTTAAAAAGACTTTGATTTAACAGATAAATTTAATTTATTACTTGGGTAGAACCTTTGGGCATTTGAAAAAGGACTGAACAACTATTGTATGATTGCTTGTCAC
The DNA here is from genome assembly GCF_963921805.1 of Phalacrocorax carbo. Classification (NCBI taxonomy): domain Eukaryota; kingdom Metazoa; phylum Chordata; class Aves; order Suliformes; family Phalacrocoracidae; genus Phalacrocorax; species Phalacrocorax carbo. Next base: position 126,020,686 of record NC_087513.1, on the reverse strand, counting down.
CTTGCAAATCTCATTAGTGTCCGAGACACTTACAGTGAAGCTCTTATTTTCATCCCTTACCTTATTTACAAAAAACTAAAAGAATGGTTAAATTATTAAATGAAGTTCCTGAGTTATACTGAAACATTTATTCACTCACTTCAAAGAGTGCTAGAGTTGAGATCTTGACCCCACCAAAGACAGAAGTACTCACTTTCCTTCGGCACTTGGACAGTCTGGGAACTGACCTGGGATCCCCAGGTATCCATCAGGTTCTTGGGCAGGAGCATGTGCCCATGTCCTGGTCCCCACAGTACTCCCATGTGCCTGTTGGGGATGATTCAGAAACAGGCTTGCAGAAATAGAAGAAAGAAGGAGAAAACGGAAGTTTTCACTGCTTTCCTAAACAGGGGTCATGAAGGGACAGTATGTGACCTTCCAAAACATCTTTCTCTGATGTGGGTGTGGAGGCAAAGAAAACCATAGACTAAGGAAATCCAAGAATGATAAAAGGAATTGGAAATGAGATCGGTAAGAGCAGGAAAGTTTTCCAAGAGCAGTGTACACAGGGGAAAACAAGGAAGAGCAAGTAGTTTTGGAAAAGAAAGGAAAAACTGAAAAGAACAGTTGAGGAATATTATGAAAAAAAGAGGTAAAAAGATAAAAAGAAGGGGGGAAAGAGGGCGGGGGGGAGAAGCCAGAACCAAACCAAACCATAAGATGCTCAGGGAAGGAGATCAATCTTTATTTTCCAGTCCCTCTCCCTTGCCCCAGGTCAAAGCTATGAAGACAGCATGACAGATTTCCAATGACTATCATGATAAAGTCCTGGCACATTGTCCTTGCTATTACTGTCAATCAGGAACACCTGTCAAAAATTACCATGAACAATGAAGGTACATGTACACAGAGATGATCACAAAAGATGACAGGAGAGAGGATTTTGACAGATTGAGATATTATCCTGCCTTCCCTGTGTATCTGTTTAACTTTCAGCATTCAGTGGACAGTAGAGCAAAAAGACAATAGATCTGTGTAACGCAGAGGCCGGTAACAAGGCAGAGAATCTACACATTATCTCAAAAACCGAAGCAAAATAAAGGCAAAGGGAATGATGAGAAAGAAAGAAGGTAAAAATAAACCAATAAAAACAAGTCAGAGAACCTGCATGTGTGGGAGAGAGAAAGAGATGGGGAGAGCAGCCAGGTTCTGTTCTCATTTACCCTCAAGTCATGGATTTACACTCGTGTAACTGGCAACACCATTTGGCCAAGCTCTCCTTGTCAGCAACAGGCAGAAATGAATGACAGACCATACAGAAGGAAAAGACCTATTTGCTCATCCACTTGTCTTCCTGACAGACCACAACCGTTCCCTATTGTACATGTTTCCCCCCCCCCCCCCCCCCGAGTTTAAATTAAAGTCTCCAGAAATTGAGCACCCAGGAGGTATCAATCTTTTAAGGATTTTTCTACAACTAAATAACGTCAGCAATCAGGATACCCTGTGCCTCCACTTTTCTAGCTTGACATTCATACTGCACAGTCTTATTCTTATCTCCTCTCAGTAACCCTCCCCACATAAATGCATTGCAAGTTTAATTGCAAATAAATAACATTGCCAGAAAAAAGTCTTAGTCCTCTGCTAGAAATTAACCTTCTGATAATTTCTATTACTCCTAATTACACTTTATCAAATTTCACGTGGTCTACCTGACATGAAGTAACATCAGTTCTATTATCTTAAACTTCAAAATTTATATTTTCTGAGCAAATGTATTCACAGACATACAAAAATGGAGATTACATCTACCCTCATTGTTCCACTGTATGCTATTCTACATTTCAGACTTCAAGTCATACTGAATCTCTTTTCCCACCAATATGAGAAAACCCACAGTTAAAAAATGATGCCTTCTATTATTTTTACAATCACACTTAGGTGATCATTCATGACCCAGACCTCACACACATCCGCAGCGAAATTTTACTGTGTTAACTTTTGAGGAAAAAATCCTCATGGCTTTTGATTATATACTCAGCTATTTTGTTTGTATGTACTTTTTTTGTTTAGCTTTTTGATAATCTATCAGCTGTGATGGATTTTCTCCATCCACTGAGCACCTGCAAGGCTTGGAACAGCCAGCCTTCACATCCCTGAAATACATCATCTTTATACTTGTCAAACTAAAGCTCACTGTTATTCTTTTCTATCCATATTTTTCAATGTTTATTTTTATTTTTAGCTAATGGTGCTTCTATTTTTCTCTCATATCTGAAAGCCTGTACCTGAACCTTCCACCAGAATCTGCACATGGCAGCTATGAAGAACAGCACAGCACAGAAATCACACCAGGAAAACCACCTTTGGGATCTGTTTAGTTAGGATTTTATCCCTCGTGCTGATTATTTCTTGGATAGACAGAAGTCATCTGTTAGGTACATGTCAGACACCAGCAAGCCTCAGACCTTCATAACAGACCTAAATCAATGGGAAGTCCTCTACTCCTATCCTGAAAGGATCCTAACTCTAGTTTGCTATCAGTCATTGCTTTAACTCAAGATTACAGCTTAATTTAAATCCTTATTTATTATTCCATTTTCAAGTAGAAAATAATCTAGAATCTACTATGGAGTGAATCATTACAGATTCTGGCACAGAAATCAACAATAATCCTTTACAAAAATGTCATCAAGCTAATTTTTCATTATGGTTTTTATTTCATCCCTCAGCCAGTTTTCAAGCTATAGAGCAACACTGAATAGAAACATTCAAATTGGTCAAAGTCAATTTTGTGAGTATGAAAAAAGAAGAGAACAATGAAGATCGAGACTTTACTACGACCTGATGGTGTATTTGGGGGTACTTCAGATTTCCAGTGTCACATTGATCAACCTGATTTTTCAAATTATTTTTTCCTACTCAAGGTCAAACACTTGGTTCATAATACATTTTCAGAAGTACTAATGCGGTTTAGTGTTTTATACGCTACTGAAAATAGCTCTGCTAATGCATAGAAGTTGAAACAAGTGACAGCATTACAAACAAACTAGTCACTGCTTTGTGAAAGATTTTAAGGATTTTTTAATATAAAAATAGTTAAGTGATGAAATATTGATCTCAATTCTAAAAAACCTGAAGTTTAAGTTCTAGTAATACAGACCAAACTATTAGGTTTTAGTGTCACACTGCCACTGATGCAGTGTCATTGCTTAAGCCAATTTTATACATAATACAATTATTACATTGTCTTATAGATTTTCCATCACATTTCATATATCAAACCAGACATATAATACGAAAACATAATAGCATTTACAGCTTGAGCTCTACTGTAAGCAATTTGACAAGAGGGTTCATTGAGGTTTACAGGTTTATTCTAAGAAAAACAAGTCAACAAAACTCCAAAGGAGGGATTCCTTAAATTTTTGGAGAGAAAGTAAACTTCAGAGACATGTCTGTGAGCTCAACTTGTTCCACTGTTCCTCCCTACCTCCATGATCAGCCAGTGCAAGAGCCAGAATGTGAGGCCAGGTGGGCTTTGGATCTGACATGAGTGTTCTCATGTAAAATATGAAAAAAATCCCCTGACCTAAATGCAAATAGCCAAGCTTTTCCTGATATCAGTTTTGCATAGTTTCCACTGAAACATATATTACAAATCTTTCCACAAACCTGAGGTTCTCTACTCTCTTAATAATCCCTACATAGGTCAAACGCACAAGCTCATGGTAACGTGCCTATTAACTAATTGTCCGAGGAGGAACAACCTACCTTTAGTATTAAAAAAACAAAACAATGTATTTCTAGGGGTGTATATCAAAACATTATTTTGGTGGAATTTCATGCTGTGCCACACTGCTCTTCATAACCATCTGCTTTATTGTGTCTCCTACAGGACAGGGCTGCTTTATTAACAACAAAAAAAGTTCATACAAAATACAGTTCTTCAGCGCTGCACTGTTAAAAGGTCACTTCCTCACTCACCCTTTTTGACAAGAAAGGGATACAGAAGAATTACTTGACTTTGTTCTCTTCCAGTGTTGCACAGAAAGCTTTTAAAGAAGTAGTGACTCTAATATGAAAGCAACACAAAGGGGCTACAGGGAATATTGTCATTACTTGAACCTAAATAACTCTGTTAGTGCACTAATCTTTCATCTACAGGGAATCAGACTCTCAGGTTGGTCACAGGGGACTGGGAAATTATCTCTGATCTTTGTGTCTGTTTTTACACGTCACAAAACAGCAATAACAGTTTGGTACAATTCACTGGACTCGGCCACCAGCTCCAATTTAAACTTGGGCTTTTCTGAAGAAGTACTGCTTTAACCATATGTTAAAGTTCAAACTAACCCTCAGGTACTCACGCATTTGTTCAGATCATGACTGTAAGCAGGATACTCTCCTGCCCACGGTCCTGTTACCACTACAGTTTCAGCTATGAAGCTATTGCCAATCTGTGTCTCCTGAGGTCAGAAGACTGACGAGAACCATCCCTGGCACGGGAACTCACAAAGGTTTCACTGTGCTTGTGAACAAGAGCAATGCATGTGCTGTAAAGCAGAAGCATACTGCATGCACAGTCAGGGTACAGGAAAAAAAACACAATAAAACACTTTCTGTTTAAGAGAGTAATTTTTAAAATCCCTGCTGTAGTTTACAGCCTTTTCATAACACATTTTCTGTAAACAAGCACAAATACCAACAAAAAGTAGAGTCACCACAGCAGTGCACAGTACACGAGGAGGTGGTAAATGATGGCAATTCGTCACAGAGGCAGAACCCTTTCCTGGGCAAAGATTACCCATGAGAAGCGAAAGGAGATTTCACAGTCTTCAGTGATCACCACGTGCCTGGCCTCAAGTCTAAATGGACATATGGAAATCTTCTCAATTCTGTCACACCTACTGAACATCACGCTTCCCATTAAAATTTTTCTCTGAAGTACCAGAACCAGCCTAAAAGAAATCTTAGGCATAACAAATTTGGAGTAATTTAGCCCTGACACCTGCAAAAACTCCCATTGAAAAGCTCGGCTCCCTGATCACTCCAGGTGGTGTCATACAGGCTCCTAAGTATCCACAGCTTGTATTCAGCCACAAATATCAATCCTAAAAACTTTAACACTTATTCCTGTTAGAGAAGCTGATATATGATCTACTTATTTCTATTACAATTTCAGCTGTTATTCTTCGGACACCAACTGTCACTTCAAGTAAAATTTGTCTATCGTCCTCCAACATGCAGTCACTTGGCTGGTGAAAGCCAGCTCTGCTTTTCAGAGCTGGGGAGTATTTGAAATCCACACTGAAAATGCACAATAAACCAAAATTAATCCTTTTCACAAAATAAAACCCTCTGCTCTTTGGTAAGTCTTGTTAAAAGCTGACTAACAAAGAATAAGGTAGAAGTTGTGGTTTTTTTATACCAAACTCCAGATTTATGGCCTCCTATTGATATTTTGTCCTTAATAAATTCAAGCAATTCTTAGAATATATTTATCCCTATGGAAAGTTTAAGTCGGTTATTTGACATTTTGAAGGAAGCAGCTATTTCTTCCTTTATTCTTTATTCAAGATATCTCTTTTTATGCTGTATTATATAATATGGCTTCATTTATGCTTAATCCAGGCAGTGTGTACAGAAAATAAAGATATAATTAAAGCAGAAAAGAAGCAATGTATTCACTGTTCTGCCATTCCACGGGCTCAGCAAAATGTAAATGTACAGAGCCTATATACCGCCACACTTGATTTCTATACTGTGGTTTTTCAGACTCCCACTTAACAAGCCTGTCATTCCTGGGGATGGTTTAACAGCTTTGTATTTGCGGAAAAAATTATTTCCCAGCATGAAGTTTTATTCTGCGTGACGCTGGTTTCAACACTATTATGTCAGGAAATAGGCCTTTTTCCCCATTCTTCCAAATTTTAGTTTGCAACCTTTATTTTGTATTTAGATGTAGACAGCATATGCCTTGAAATTTAAGGCAGCTATTGCCATTTGCAATGTATTTCACCAGCTGATATTGGGAACTCTGTAGATTCTGGGGTACCTGCTGCTTTTTTTTTCTTTTTTTTTTTTTTTTTTTTTTTTTTTTGAGGAGAAGGAGGAGGAAATTGGCTGAAGTGTGTTTTCTACCATATTGCCCACAATAGCGCTTTGCCAGTGCTTCTTACTGTTGCTGCACTGTAGAGTCGCTCAGCCTAGGACTCAGCACTACCTGAAAGGCTTGAAAGCTGCCACAGAGGAAAACACAATTCATAGTAAATGTCCTGTGGGCTCCGGAATGTTAACATGCTGCATACTGCAGCGAGGGCAGGGCATCCAAATAGTTTCAAACTATTATGAGGAGTTAAAAATTTCCCACTGGTAACTATTTAAAGGTCATTAGTCACTTTTTATATATATAGTGCATGTATTCAGCTAGCAGAAATCTGGTACTACATTGTTGGCCATAAAGGGAAAAGTTGGACAAGTTCTAAAAAGAGATCAAAGCCTGGGCCAGATCCTCAATTAAAGTAAAATGAATTATATCCATGTGCTTCAGCAGAAGATATTTTATAAAGTGCAAAAGACTAATGTCAGAGCAAGAGTTAAGTGACAAGCAGCCACTGATGAGACTTTAATTCTAACTGTTCTTGTCCAAAACACTCAAGGACTCTGTTGAACAAAATAGTAAAAAGCAACCCATGAATTGTTGATTACATGTGTCACCTCACTTTCTTAAAAAATTCACCCTCTCCTTGCCTTCAGGAAAAAATGAAGCAGCAAAAATAATAGATAATGACAGCAATGGATACCCTGCTTCCACCTTTAAATCCAGTCTATATATCCTCACAAGTAACTTTACCTGCAAGCAGAAATAAAACCTGTGTGTAGGAGTATAGTAATATGCAACATTTGTGTTTAGCAATTCCTATCGTTTTGGATAACATATCCGATGATCTTGGAAAAGGATTTGTTTTTTTTTCCTAAAGCTAAACAAAGGAAAACAGGTAAGCGATGCATTTACTAAGGTCACACCCCTGAGGGTTAAATTGTTTTACTCTCCTAACAATGAAGAAATTCTGTGATTGTTCCTGCTTCCATCATTAATTTGGTAATGCTTTGCTTTTCATATATACATGCTGAATAATAATAAGTTCCTTTTTAAACTAACAGGCTCAAACAGTGGAAAAAAGACTAAACAAGAAAACCTTCAGGTTTGAAGTCTGCAAGTGGAAAGAAAGGATAATAGGTTGCCCAGAGCGGTAGGAAACTGAAAATATCTTATCAATTTTACATGGTTGACTTATTGTGATTTACAGGGTTTTTTTGTCAAATAATCCCACAGTGTATAAAAAATTCCCTCCTCGTCTGTTCAATCACAAATAGAGGAAAAACTTAGAAATGCACTGATAACAAGGGAAGATAGTGGATGAAGGGGAACTGAGAAAAAACTACCAAAACAAGAGTAAAGGAGAAAGGAATAAAACGGGCTTTATATAGTCCATATGGATTAAGACTCACTTATTTGTAATTCAGAATAACAGAAATTAATGCTGGAAACATTTGCTGAGCCAGATTCGCACTTTTTATTGTAAAGGTCAAAGAGGTGTACAATGGTTTTGTGAAAAGAAAAAAGTAACAGCAATAAGGTCTATTACTTACTATACTTCCTCTGTAACACTAAACCAAAGAGCAATGAACTGTACCTTTGGAAACTCTAAGGAATTGCCTTTTATATCTGAAAGGTCAAAACAGAATTTGGAAGAGCAGCTATTAAGTTACATGGTCTTTATGTATCGTTCACAGTTTGCCAGTGAATTTAGAGGAATTTCTATGTTGGATAACAGAGATAGGGCTCGTTCTCTTTTAGTATTTAAGCAGAAGAACCCAATCCTTTTTGCATACTATCCTCCCCCTGTAACACACGCAGTCTTTCAAGTGTACCGCCTTGTTCTTGTACATATCTGTACATATTCAAAATTAACACAAGCCTATTTCATAAGTGCTTCCCCGTTCCTCTTGCAAGGCAGAAGGAGGCACGAGTGCAATCACGCAGCACAGTTGGGTTAGGGCAGCCGACAAGTATGCGGTAACTGTCCCATCCCTTACGTGTTCTGTAAAAGCACTGTCAGTCCATGGGATTGCTCTCTGAATTTGAATCAGATTGCAGGAGGGGTGGCGATAAAGGATCTGCACTGAGAATGTCATCTATTTAAACTGAATGCAACATGTCGACATTTTGTCTAAGGCACACCATCGGGGTACTGTTTCAATGTGCTGGCCGGGCAGGGACTGCGCACTCCCTTCCTGCCCAGACAGGGGAGGCTGGAGAACAGATATATCCACAAAGAGAGGAGTTCTACGCTCAGACACTGAACTGTTGGGGTCTTCAGTGTTGCATTCTATGTTGTCTGATGCATACCTGAGAGCAGTTTCTCTGACCTTGCCCGACTTTCTGCACAAGGGTTGTGAATGAAATAAAAACATCCGTACTTCCTACTTCAATCAGACCATTACTACAATAGTCTTGTTTGAATGCTTTATCCAGCTCGGGGCTAGACGGCAGATACTGTCCCCAGTCAGTGTCACAGGGAGAAGCCTCACTCACCATTCCAGCTTTGGATCCTTCCTAGGAAATTTGTAATGACATAAGATAAGGTTTTTACAAAGGAAATGCCTCATAGCAGTCATTACTTAATCGCTCTAAACCAAGATTAAAATGATTTCTTTTACTGAGGAAAAACCAAGGCAACTGCTGACATTTTTGTGGCAAACACTGTAACAATAATTTCTGCCAAACAGGAATGTTCATCCATCTGGCTCATTAGGAGTCTATGCTCCAGTTAATCCAGGTCAAATCTGTTTTACTTCTTTGCAGTGGAAACTATTTTGAGAAGGCCTGTGCAAGGCCCACAGATTGAGACAAACAGCTGTGCAGAGCTCTGAGCACAATTACTGTGCAATGAAAAAAAAAGGGGCTTTCTGCCCTATATACCATTAGATAACATAGATCTAAATGTGTCAAGGCTCTTTCTTGATTGCATTACTGGGTACGGAAAGTATTGTTATTTCCTTGTATCACTGAGAAGCAGTTCTAATAATTACAGGACACTTCAGTCTGGAACCTTTACACTGAGAAAATACCCTGCTAGCATGGTGTCTCACTGAAATAAAGTTAAACACAAAATAGGATTGGCAGAGTAGTCCCAAGGGACAGGGTTTGAGGAACAAACCCCACAGGTTGTGGAAAAGAGAATAATCGAATAAAACAGATCTAGATTCCAAGAATAAATTTTTGCTCCAACTGATAAGTTACAGACTTTCAGTAGTTTTCTTAGAAAATCCATTGAGCTATATCTCTATTCTAAATTAAATAAGCTTAGGACATTCTTTTTAAAGCAAACATAGAATTACAGAATAACATAGGTTGCAAGGGAGGACATCTAGTCCAACACTGTGCTCAAAGCAGCACCCCCCTTCAGAGTTCGATCAAGAACCTCAGGGCTGTGTCCAATTGAGTTTTGAACACCTCCAAGGGAGGAGATTCTACAGCTCCCCTGGACAACTTCCTCTGGTGCTTAACTGGTGACACCCATGGTAAAAAAACAATATATATACCTGGTATCTCATCAAAATTTTAATTTTGGAAACCTGTTTCATCCTTGCCCTCTATACCCCTACAAAGAATCTAACTTAATTTTCTCCATAACTACCTATTAGGTAGCTGAAGACAGCAATTAGATCCCCTCTTAGCCTTTTCATGGCTAATTAGTACGGTAGTTTTAACTTTCATCACTAGAGAGAATATAGTTTTGCACTCAGTATGGTTCCTACAATTTTGTAATGATAGGATTTTAGGCCTTTCTTAATTTGTAATTAACTATGGACCTAGGTGTCAGTGAAAGGATGAGAGCATCCTATATTCACATAATTTTTCTTTTATACGTATAAACTATATACATGTCCACAGTATATTACATTGTTAAACCTGGGCTGAATTACCTAAGTTCTCTAAAGATGTCTAAGGCAAACTCAAACATTGGACCGGGAAACCATGAGTGGCAAAGTTAAGCTTTAGCCACAAAAAAATGAATTATGTAGCATGTTTAAGCAATAATGAGAACACCACATTTGGGACATTATCCTTGAAACCACTCCCCAAATTCTGAACAAAACACCTCTGCATTAGTAGGAAAAAGGTGAATCCACACTCAGAAAGTGCATCTTTGAAGCAGCTGCTGATTGTGCTACAGGCGGCCTCTGGGTAAATCTCCTACAAGTTCAGTGTTCTAAATCAGGGAAATTAGTAATTGTGCAAATACATTTTGAGTCATTTGTAAGACAGCTAGAAAAATGGGGAAGAGGCTTCTACCTTAGATCCAGAATGCTTTACATTATCAATATATATAACAAAACCATAGATGAATTAGCAAGAGAAAAAAAGACAAAAGGAATTATATCCCACTGATATCTTAGGGCCAAATTGCACAGAACAAGGAGAAAGGAAGAAGGAAGGATTTAACTGTTGACTAGAGATGCCTCCAGAATCCATCTCTAAAGACCTGAGTATGAATAGTTCTTGAAGGTATGGTAAGCCCTGAAGTGGGCTGGAAAGGTCAGTAAGCCTCATGCTCTAGCAGACATGTTGAAAGAGCCAAGAGGGATCCTCAAATGGGTGACGTTTCAATATCTTTCTCATTGTAACTAAGTGCCATTATGGAGAAAATAAACTTATTTTTATACATGTATATATACCAAGCACACTAATCTTTGAATAGTAAAATTATTAACGGCGTGTGGACCGGCAGATTCCCACAACGTCTTGTCCATAACAGATTTGTGGGCTCCCAAGAGCAGCGCAGAGTTGCAAGAACCTAATGGGAGGCAAATAATACCAACTTTGCACAGACAGTGAGGTCACCCACCCTTCAAGCTCCAAGACAGGAAAGAGGGAAAATCGTTGCAGATACCCTTCTCAGTATGATTTAAGTCAAAGTTATCAAAAGAAATCTTTGAACACCGCATTGTTGCACTCAATTTAGGCAAATTAATTAATAAACCAGAGAAGCTGTAGTTAGTTGAATTTCATGGTAAATAGCCAAGGGAAAAGATTTGTAAGTTTATTAATATTTCATGGTACTGTAACACTAAATATTGTATACATTAAACATGAAAGCAGTACTGAATTTTCCACTTTCTTTAGGAAAATACACTACACAATGATTTGAGTACACAGGAAAATACAATCATTGTTTTCCCCAATATTGTTGAAACACTTTTTTCTTGCAGTTGAGAATGTGAATCAGGTTCCCAGGAGAAATTTCTGTTTTTCTGTATCACCTGTTTCCTCAGTACCTAAGCAACTAGCAAAAAGGAAGACTGAAAATACAACAAGAGGAATTGAAGATCCCTAAGGAAAAGAGACAGGAGTTTCTGTCAAGAATCAGGAGGGGATTAAATATATGCAGTCTGTTAGAGGAAATGATTCTGGGAGAATAGGTTTAATAGAAAACAAAATTGCCTCACAACTGAAGACACCAACAAGTCCGCAAACGTAATACTGAGGAAGATGATGAGGAGCAGTCAGACTTTTCCATCTTGTCACAGGAAGCACTTAGCTTATTTTTCTTGGCACAAAGAAGTCTCACCCTACAGTGAGAGTTATGTTCTTCAGAGATAAAGAATAAAGTATTATAGGTGACAACAGCCATTTTCACAGATCAAGAGGCAGTATTATCGATACCATGGAAATAAAATCCATGGTAACTCCTGCTTGTTGCCTGATGAGTAAGGATCCAGAGAGGATTTTGTTTTGTTTTGTTTTGTTCTGTTGTGGTGTTAGTTTTCTAAAGTGGAAAGGGAATAAGATCCGTTCAGTCAGGGAAAACAGATTACTGTATCTTGCTGATGATTTGGGGTCAAGCCTGGCAATGCAAATGCTGGGAGGGTTCTTTGCAGTAATGAGGAAGCTGTCTGTAAAAAGGAAAAGAGGGATTCAATATCAGCTATCACAGCAAACTGTGTTAGTACTTCAATAACTTCAAGATATTGGCAATAAAGAAAGAGAGTGAAGAAAGAGACTGAGCAAGACATTTGCCAGTGGTCCCCTTACTCGCAGTGGAAGGCAACCAAGCTTAGTCCAACTTGCCCAGCTTTTTGTGCGACCTGTAACAGGCCTCAAAAAATCTTTCACTCAAACTGTGTAAAAACTGAATCTAATTTTTTCTGGTGAGGTGGGAGGATGGGGGCGAAGGAAGAACCATGACAAATAAATTAACAAAAGAGGGCCAGTGCCATGCAGCTGACGGAGCAGTTTGGCATGGGCACCGCCACCCAAACAATGGATAACAGGAACAGCCCCAGAGGACCTCCTGCAGCCCCAGCCCCACAAAACTGTAACATTCCGCTCTTTCCTCCCTCAGGACTCCAGTGAATATGTCTTTGTTTCAAAAGTACGTGGGCCTGTCAGGCTGAAGCCTTAGCCCAAACATGAGCAGCAGCAGCTTTCAGCCTCCAGTACAGAGGGTGGATGTGTCCCACCCCAGACAGCAGTGGCCAGCATAGAGACCTGAAGGCAGCACCTGGGAGAGCACAGCTGCCTCCCAGAGAATCCTCCAGGTTACTGGAGTATATGGATGCCTCTTCTCTAAGCTTCAGTGAGAATAAACTGACTCATACCAAATCCTGCCTAAAAGAGCATATGTAATGTAATGTAATATAGATGTCCCAATTCGGTGTGAAAACTAAAAAGAAACTAGGCATATTACAAGTGAGACCTAAATTAACTGAGGCTGTGATTAATTAGACCTATCACAATTTACGTATAATCTGTAATGTATGCCATGCTGCATCAACCAATCGTGGTTTATTCTACACACAGAACAAGATGATTTGGATTATAGGGAGACATACTGAAGTGAGATACAGCAGACCTGTTGCAGAGGCAAAGGGAAGAGAACTGGAAAGGGCTCTGAGTGAGAAACCTGTGTTTGCTCATCCTTGTTATCACACTCACTTTGTGAAAGCTGTAACTGCAGCAGTAAGGTCTTGCAAACCTACCCGCCAACCACTGTGAGAAGATATGGTGACACAAAGATGCAGCTTAGAAGTAAAGACTGTTAAAATAACTCAATACCTGTTATTCCTATTCATATTTCTTTAGGGTTTTCTCCACTGTACATTCTCACGCAAGCTCCTCACAGGCATGCATTATGGTGGCACAATTCCGTGACTGCCATATGTCTCGGGTCCTTCCTTGAGTCTTCTCTGGCTGTGCTCTGTCTGATTGCTTCCCTACCTCTGCCCCACATCCCTGTGTGGCTTCATACAGCCTCCCCGTTTCTGCTTTTCCATAAGTTTCTACTGTCTCCAACAGCCCCTTACTCTTCAGGCATCCACCATTTACCATAATATTCATATAATTAAAACAAATTCTTGTCATTGCTTTGTAAATACATAAATGCATTTATTTTATTATGAGCATAAGAAGTTGTGAATGCATGAATAAATGATCATACAAAGTGGAGGCCTAGGTGTATGCAGTTGCTCCGCAAGTGTTTAGACTGCACTGGCAGCTGGCTCCTGCCCGGTTAGCAGCTCTGCCTCCATAGATAAATCTTGTGGCAGAAAGGCTCTGTGCATAAGGAAACCTAAAGTACTAACTGCATTAGTCCCAGAATCAAGGGATTCACTGATTTTCTGGTGCAATTCTGACTAGCTTACAGCACTGACATTTTTGTCTTTTAAAAATGATAATGATATTGTTAATAGTTAAGGCCCATAAGAGGGTTTCTCCACATGAAGTCAGGCTTGAGTGTTACACTTAATCTGCAGTTACATTTTAAATTGCATTTATATTATAGCTTAATTGAAGTGTGCATACAATTTCCCACAAACAGTACTTTCAGTTGTTATATGATAGCAATAATAATTATAGCGATTTATATGTTCATTCAGCTTAGATTATGTGAGGGTTAGATTATGAATGCATCTGAATTACAGTGGAGTCAACTGTATACTGGCATAAATCAACTTGCTGTTATTTTCCTTTTTCTCCTCGTACATGTCCTTTTAAAAAGACTGTCTCTGATACAGTGGTGCAGGAGCCAATATGCATCTTGTTAATGAATTAATGCTGGAATTAGTAAAATATTTTATTTGCATTCCCTTCCCTATCATGTTATCAAGGACCCTGTGATATGCTTCAGAATAACTAGATCTTTTAACAACTGCTGTAATAGCTAATAACCATCACTACTGTCATATAATGTGCTTGAAGGTTCATAAACTCACTTCTAGGACTTTCCTCTTTCTAGCAACATCTTTGCTTGTTTCCAGCTACAAGTTCAGCCCTGGCCACAGCAATGACAACTTCTCTCTTCACATCGAAAATATGTTCTTGCTCTCCTCTGCCACCCTAATTTCAGTATTCAAGCGTATTGACAAAAAAATAACCAGGCTTATGTTTACAATGATTACAAATTCATAATCCCATCTGAGCCTCAGAATTTTGCACAGCACATTGGCAATTAATATCCAGTTAATGCTTGTAGATGCATTGACTGTGTTACATATCGACAAAGCAAACTGTTGACACATTCATTTTTATTTCAAACTGCATGCTGTAGACTATATGGACTAGGGAATGCATTGAAAACTCTTTGTGTGTTCTGAACTCAGGTACAACAACTCCCCAGGAGCAGTCTCACCAAAACCTGAAAATGAAAAAAATATCCTGGCATTTTTACCACGTAGAAGATACAGAATTACATCATTATAGACAAAAATAATCCCTCGTGTTTATTAGGAAAAGGCCTTAGGCAATTACAGAGAGTTGTGCTGTTTCTGTGTGAGAAAGAAATAGTAGATTTCTGAAAGCAACTTCCCATGAACGGCCACAGGTATGGGTATAGCTATAGACAAAGAAATAGGTTACAGAGGATGAAAATTAGAATACAAAGGATTACAATAGAATAAAATAGAGAGGATGCAAATTCATGTGCCACAAAACTGAAATAGACTATAACTTTCAGAGAAGTGGGATTAATTGAAGGAATCCTGGAAGCTGTGACACACATGGTACATTTTCTTTCTAGCTCAAAAATACTCTCTGTCTTAATGAAAAGCTGTTATATAGAAGTACATCTTATGAGTTTCCAAATCAAGAGTCCTCAGGTTTCCAGTAAGTTCCCAACTGGGAGCCCTCCCCACTAGAATGGGACTGAAAGACTTCTGATTATAAGCCAACATTTCAAATATCTCACTTCAAACATCTTATGTTAAATTTCAAAAAATTCCAAGTAAAATAATGCCAAAGAGACTGACTTTGAGAAGACCATGTTATCAGGCTGGCAGCGTTTAGTTGTGCTACAAATTCATATAATTGTGGGATATGCTATTTAACAGTTTAAGAAGCATCTAATTCTGTCTTTGCTGCACTTTAACAAGTGACAATACAATAAAAAATAGGACTTATAACTACAGTGGTATAAACAAATATGGTCTGGAAAAATAATTAACATTTCTTATTACATTTTTTTGTTTGTGGTTACTCTAAATAATGAGGAAGTAGACTGAAGTTATTACCATAACAAAAGGTAATAACAAGAATTACCAAAAGATAAGACAGATAAGGAAAAAGATACAACAAACAGAATTTATCTACATCTAAAGGATTAAAGTGGTAAGTTAACCACATTTCTATGAGACAGATACACTGACTATACACTGGGTAACAACAGTCATTTGGAAGGCAACAAACATTTTAAAGGGATTTCTATTTTAATTAAAGACATCAGAACTAAAATCTCAACATGCTTATACCTATTTAAACTGAAGGTCTTTCAGGTTTTTCATACATTTTTGCACTCAGAATAAATTGCCAATGAGTTTTCAAAATAATAACCATGTTTTTACAGAATACGAATTAAAGAATTCACAATGCCACCTAAAACATTTTGCTAACTTCTAATTTTTAAACAACTGTCAACAAATGTACTGATACTACTGCAGGTTTGGTGTTAGGTATTTAAAGGTTATTGAACTTGTGGAGATTTTAAACAAATAATGGATGTTCTACACTGAATATTAATTTTATTACATATTTTAATATTATTACATATTTTATTTACAGTAAAAGCATGTTCAGGGAAGCTAGAGTGTTCAAATGAATACATTCTTACAGACCAGGTCTAAATTGATTTGTAGCTAGTTTATAATATGGGCACACAGTAAAATATGGACAGTTTGATGTTGTGAGTGTGCCATGCAAAAAAATGGCATCAACAGAGACATGAGACACCCCAGATTTCTTTTTGGCCACCTTCCACACTAGTCAGAAAGAGTGCTGGGGAAAAAAAAACACGGAAAGAGCAGGTCAATGTCACTGCAAGGTGACTATCGATTATTTGAGAAAGGTCTTTATGATTGTGGGAGGTTCCTGAGGACTGGGAAGAAAGCAAATGGCACTCATTTTCAAGACGGGCAAGAAGGAGTAGCTGGATAACCTGTGAAAGTGATGAAGCAAATCCTTTTAGAAACCTGTAAATCATCTTTGAAACCATTTCTCAACATATGAAGGACAGAAAGGTGACTGGGAGTAGTCAACATGGGTTTACAAAGGGGAAATGATGCCTGACCAACCTGACAGCCTTTTGTGAAGAGGTGACTGGCTCAGTGACTGGGGAGAGAGCAATGGATGTTGTTTAGCCTGACCTTATCAAGGCTTTCAACACTGTGTCCCGTAACATTCTCATAAACCAACTGTATGGACTAGGTAAGTGGCCAGTAAGGTGTATTGAAAACTAGTTGAACTGCTGGGCTCAAAGGTTGGGACTAGATGTTCAAAGTGCAGCTGGAGATTTGACAGGAGCATCAGGCAGATCAACAAGGTGAAGTGCAAAGTCCTGCACATGGGGAGGATCTAACCCATGAACCAGTATATGCTGGGAACCTACCAGCTGGAAGGCAGTGTTGCAAAAAAAAGGTGCTGGTGGACACCAAGTTGCACATGAGCCAGCAGTGTGCCCTTGCAGCAGGGAAGGCTAATGGTATCCTGGGCTGCAGAGTATCAGCAGCAGGTCAAGGGAGGTGATCCTTTCACTCTGCTCAACCCTGGTCAGACATAGTTGGAGTGCGGAGTCCAGTGTTGGGCTCCCCAGTACGAGAGACAGACATACTGGAGTGCATCCATCAAAGGGCAACAAAAATTATTAAGTAATTGCACCACCTTTCAGAAGAGGAGAGGTTGAAGAGCTGGGACTTCTCAGCCTGGAGGTGAGAAGGGTCAGGGTGATCTTATCAATAACTATATATATACTCAATGGGAGGGAGCAGAGAAGACAGAGCCAGACTCCTCTTTGGTGCCCACTGACAGGACAAGAAACAATGGTCGTAAACTGAAAGAGTGAAAATCCCATAGGGACATAAGAAAAAAAGAATTACTGCAAGGATGGTCAGATGTTGGAACAGGCTGTCCAGAGATATTGTGGAGTCTCCATCCTTGGAGATATTTAAAACCCAA
The DNA here is from genome assembly GCF_963921805.1 of Phalacrocorax carbo. NCBI lineage: Eukaryota > Metazoa > Chordata > Aves > Suliformes > Phalacrocoracidae > Phalacrocorax > Phalacrocorax carbo. The sequence goes on along the minus strand of NC_087513.1, from coordinate 126,003,192 downwards.
GTCGACACTGCCCTGAGCAACTTACTCTTGCTGACCTTGCTCTGAGCAGGGAATTAGAGTAGATGACCTCCAGAGGCTCCTTCCAGCCTCAGCTGGCCTGTGAGTCTGTGAAGTTTCATCAGTATAGGCTGAGCAACAGTTTCTGGAAGCACTCCAAGACAGACACAACACCTCTTAGGAACTCATAGTCCATAAAAAAAAACCCTCTACAGACTGACTTATTGCACCAGCAAAAAATTAATTCCTTGGTTACTATTTAGGGCTAAGACATTTTTCACTTTCTAGATAAGAATTTCCCAGATAAGAAGCAAATAACCTTTGTGTCTACGGTAGCCAGGTTTATGGAAAAATCTCTGGCCATATTTGGAACAAGTCCTTGTTCACACCACATCCTTCCTTCAGTTAAGGGGAGGATTACTGGTCAAGTAAATTTGGCTTCACATTTGCCAGCAACATGTCAAGAACAAAATTAATCAATTCAGCAGTAGCAGCATCTGGGAAGTCTTGGCAAAATGGCTGTTAAGTCAGCTTAAGATAATATGCAAAAATCAGCAAGCCTTCTTGGAGGAGGAAAGGCCTTATTTAAAGTAGCTAAAGCAGTACAGCAATGGATGTGCATGACTCAGAGAAGAGGGAGAGTGGCAAAAAGACTAAAAAGAAAATAAGAGAGCTGACAACAATATCAGTAGAAAGAGCTTGGGCTTCAAAATTCAGCCACTATTCCCTAAGAAATATAAGTTTCTCCTTACAAGATGAAAGGGTAAATGTTCACCATCATTCAGTTTGTTTCAAAATATAAAATGTTTCCAATTATGATTTTTAGCTGTAACAGTAGAAACACACTATTAAGTTAGCAACTGTGTTAAAAATAGCAGTAATTCTGAATTGATTCTGAATAGATATGCCTTGTTCTGAACAGGAAATAGAGATGGACAACATAATCCAATAGATTTCCTTTCCCAAGGCAAAAATGTGCCCCAACTTATGTTTTCTAAAAGTTTACATCAATCAGGTAATCAGGACAGAAATACCACTTCACTGGGGATATCTTTTACTTCTAATAGAGGAATTTGATACAATTAAGTACATATTCAACACTCATGCTCTCTAGAAAGCATCTTGATTTACCCAAAATCTTTTAAATCTACACTAGTATCACTGAGCCGTCCTGTATGCAAGGAAGTGGCTATCACAGGTATTTAAACAGTTAGAGGGAAAAAAAAATCAGATTTGTGATGATTTCTTATGTTTATAAAGCTTTTTTTTTTTTAATTAAGTACTACACATTCTAATGTTAGATAATTGCTCCTGAAATTCACCATTTATATTACAGATTTAAGTTTCCCTCCTTGCTCTTGGTAGAGTGTTCAGAACTAATTTATTTCATTATCAGGAAGAATAGAAGGGACAGAATCAACCCTATAACGTGCTTATCCTTTACAGACTACTATAAAAGGAATTGTTCTCATGTTGGCGAGAAAACAAGAATTCCTCTTTGTGAAAAGTTACTTGGCTTCACCTTTGGTTTCCATTCAACATCCAATGCAACTGAAACTTTCTCCGCTGTAAACAGAGAATATAAGCAGAGCAAACACTTTAATCTGGATCATCTGCATTTTTGGAGAGTGAGTAACCATCAGTCAACCAAGCATTTATAAATGTGGCCTTAGAGTTTGGTACAAAAATATACTGATTTCTATTTGCAGCATCGTTTCCAGGGCTTGGAAGGGTGGGGCAGGGAATAAGCATAAAATACGTACTAAATCACACAGTAAGAGAAGGTTGACAGTAAATAGAGTCAAATGAGTATAGGAAATATTGTTGTCGTCTTGAAATCTAGTGCAACGTAATAATTCATTTTAGGCTACTAACAAACTTTGCTAAAAGCAACACAAAGAAGATGAATCATGTCCACAAATTCACCATCAGTCCATCACAGGAGGAGGACAGATGGACAGAGACCTTAGAGTTCTCCACAAATCTTTTGACACATACGCCATCAGCAGAGTGCTAGGTTGGTCAAAGCAGTAATAGGTCTTACTGCAGAAATGTCTCTTATGAGAAGCTTGTACCTAGTTAGGACCAATAAGGACATTTATCTTTCTTTCCTTTCTCCCTCCACCCCCACCCCATTGGTTTTTCTCCCCCTCTCCTGCCACCGCAGTCCATGACCTTCACAAGAAAACACTTCTGCTTTTATAACAGGCTGCAAGCCTCCAAGGACCAGCACTGCTTTCTGGGAGAGAAAAAACTGTTGCCTTGCTCAGAATCCAATCAAAACCTGAATGTACCAAGTGAAAAATAAACCAAGGACATCATTATTCTATCTCATTGTGATTTGGCTTGCCTTCAAATCTCATACCCTGTATATCTGAAATAGCAGCAACGCCTCCATTAGCTGAGCCTTCCAACACTTTAATCAAAGTATCTTTCAGAATGAAAAGGCAGTAATGTCAAATTCCAATCACCCTTCAAATTCCTTCAATTCCTTGTGCTACACAAAATTAAAAGCCTTACATGTGGACAATTTCCCGTAAAAACCAGCATGCATGCAAGCAGATATAGCCACGCAGGCGGGCACCAATTTTAGAACATGGCAAACACCGGTAGTGCGAGACAGGGAGGCTCCCCCACGGGCATCCCACACTCATGGGCATGCTTCTGAAGTCAGCCTAACTGATTTTTCACAAGCGATAACAACTTTATAAGAAGTACAGGTTATCAGGTATCCAGCAGGATAGTGTCACATACCTAGTCCAGTGCACATTACGAGTAAATTTTTGCCTGTCTTCTAGGTTTATATTAAGAATATTAGATACTGGATTTACTGTTTTTACTGGGACACTTTTGGAGGGCAAGAGACCCACAGATTTCTCAGACTTTACTGACAGCCAGAGGAATAAAGTGGTTAAAAGAAACAGGGACAAAGGGTTTGATTAGCCTGACTAAAACTCTCTTGCCCTGTAGTGCTTATAATCCCACTAGGTCCCCAGGGATCTTTTAAAATCTTTTAACAAAGGCAAGGTAAGCAAAATGTGATATTCTGGGTCCCCATTTAGGTCATCTTTACACACTGAAGAGTTTTAAGCTTTTTTTCTTTAAAAAATGAATTCCCAAACCATTAGGATGCTTCACAGAAAAATACTATAGGAAACAAAACCACCCTCAAGACTAACATACTTCTGTAATTTTTTCTGTGAAGAAACATCTTTTTTATGATTGGAATTACGTTAATTTGTTTCTGCTGAAGACGATAATCCTTTAAAAAGGTTTTAAGAGAGAAATTAAGTGTAAAAGTGCCATCCTCACTGTTATCTTGTATGAACATATACAAAACTACAAGAACATATGCTTTTGCTGACATAATATTATTTCTTTCTTCTTACATACGCTTGCAGTACTTACAAACTATATTTTGCCTTTAGGAATAAAAAACCCTATGCAACTGATAAAAATTTAATCATGTAGATATGGATTATTTAAAAATACAGAAAAGCTCCCAAATATTATCAGCCTTCTACTCTAAATAATACCCAAAAATTAAAATAGGACTTGCAACCAGAACCAAGAAAGATTATGACCTTTTTTTAAATCCAGCCTGTCTGTCCTTCAAAACACACCATTAAAAATGTTCTGACTTGTTGCACATGTGGCAAGTAATCTAGAAGGGAAGTCTCTGTGATCTCTGCAGCGAGTACTGCGAACCCAAACAAAACTCCTTTACTTCACGTGTTTTTCCAGGAAGATGAAGGAGCGTGTTCCCTGGCGCAGCCCAGATGGCAAGCCGTTCTGCAAAGCCACACTCCACTAACCGTTATTTCTGCTTTCCACAAAGCTCAGACTTTGATAAGACACAATTATTTAAAATTCCCGATGCTGTTCTGCTTCCCCTGACAGCGATATGGTATTATCGCAAGTGCATCCTCCTCAACAGCAACGTGATGCTATAAAGTTCTGCTAAATTTATCGAGGAGTCTTTTTCCAGTGGTTAGCTATAACACAGTATAATGGTTATCCTCCTAAATGATAATTAAGCTTTGGGGTAACATTTAATTGAAAATGTAAGGTGAAAATCAACAAGTCAGCCTTTTCAAATCAAGGCTGCTCCATTCACAGTCCTGTTCAATGTGATGTTGTCTAACAGTAATCCATGACAAAAATTTATGAGCTTAATCCTGTTCTCTCTGGCGATCATTTAAAAATGTTTAACCCCTGGGACAATTCTGAGGCGCAAACAATTTGACAGTATTAGACCAGGGTTAATCTTTTCCTACAAATATTGTTTCTTTTCAGTTATAAACAACTAACCGATCAGTAACTATATTCTGTAAGTAACATAATTGAATCTTTTCCTTGAAAAAAATTTTAAAAAGTGAGGCGGTTAATTTTCACAGGATCACCAGTTTCGTACATAACATGCTGCCAGACTACTGCTCCTTGAACATGGTCCCCTGTTCAATAAGTGTCCTGGAAAAAGCCACGGCCAGCTGCGATGCCCACAGGCAGCCTGGGGAACAGGGGAAGGGAGCGGATGTTAGGTAGGAGAAGACAGGATGAAGCACCCTCCTGCACCAGCTAGGGCGTGACTTTATGAGCAGTTCTTTCCTCACATCCAAGATCCAATAAAACTTGCTGCCATCCTCTTCCTATCTTATGGAGTTGTCTTGGGCCACAGCAAATCACGCGGCCCAACAGGAGCAGCTTTGTAACGTGAAGGGGCTGGCGCTGCCAGCCTGGCGCTCCCCCCAGGGTGCATGTGCATCACCAGGCTCGACTCGGAGGAGCTCGTGTGACTCCAGTGCCCCGCACACCCACTGAGAGTTTGTGCCCATCAGCCGAACCCAGAGTGCATCTCCGAGTTCAGCTTCCTCCCAAAGGGGTGCAGGGTGTGTCCTCTGAGATGCACACCAATGCACGACAATAAGCACAGACATCTGGGAATTCACTTCAGAAATGCACCTCTGACCTGAGCTAAAGCATGAACCTAGATGGACCCCTGCTACCATAAACCCGTGGTAACTGGTAAGAGACCCCTTGTGGCCACCAAATTTCAGGCAGGATTAATTTCTTTTCTGCGCTGGCTCTGGTTTGGTGATTAATTCTATTTTTAGTCACTACTTTGAGCAAATCCAAGCAGAGAAAGAGGATGCCTGTGTGCAACTGCAAGCAGAATTTGGTTCCATGTCAGACTAAGGACACAGAAAGAGGATTATATCTGCCAGAAGAAGAAATACAGCATATGATACTGAATCCCCTAGGGAGGGTGGCTTCTGTGATAAAGTTCACAGTAATTTCATTTTAATTAAAAGAAAATGAAATTTATGATATCTCATTTCCCTGCCACTTTATTATTTAGGTGTCATTGTCAAAGACTCTGCAGAAATCTAGGAAGATACGGTCGCTGCCGCAAGGATTTTCCAGTCTAACTCAGGCAGAAGTAAACATTCAGTAGCTCAGAAAAGAAAGTAAAGCCCTCAGCGATGAAAAAATAGCTTTATGTTTTCACAAAGGTAATTTCTCAGCAAAGTAAGAGAAATCAGGGAACGGATAACCCACCTTTACTTTTGTGGCAAGGGAGAGAGCAGAAGAGAAAAAAGGAGAGGTGAATGCAGAGGTGGATGGAGGATTAGAGAGGGTTAGATTTAAGAAAAGAGAAAGGATGGATTTAAAAAACAATGCAGAGGTGTAAGCAACTGGTGTCACCTCTAAGAGCAAAAAGTTTTCATCCAATATAGAGAAAAAAGCAAAGCAAGCACAAGCAACAAGTAGGATGAGTGACATGTCCTGAATGAAGGCTGGGGATAAATTTGAGAGCATTATTTTGGGCACACTTTGTCACAAAGTGCAGAGATGGATCTTTCCTTTTTATTCAAATGCATCTATAAAAAAAACCCTTGACAATATTATACAAAATTATATTGAGAAAAATACCATGCCCTTTAAAAGAGTGAGGATACAGGTGAGGAAATCAATTCAGCTAAATAATTCCCAAGAAGCACTAGGACAGCTCCCTTTCATTTTAGATATGAACATAGTTACGTGACATAATTTAGCAAGTGATTTAATGGCTCTTGTCATGAATGCTATTCATCTGCTCGATGCAACTCTGGTTTTCTATTCATATTTTTCAAAAACTTTAACGCAGCTATTTTCTTCTTTCTTTCACCTACTACATCTCCAGAGTGCAATTATAACTTTTGAGCTAAGCAGCAAAGATCTTTCCCCCCTACTTAGCAAGCACCTGCTCAGCTTCCCATGCAGCACCATCTCCTCCACAAGGCTGAGGACGAGCAGTCTGGGCTGATATTGTGACTGCCTTGGAAAAATGAAGGCAACAATTTCTCTTTGCTCCTCTCCAAAAGGACGGGTGGAGAGGTTAGGCACTACGTGGTTTGCTCTAGAGCGTACCATCTTCCTCTTGCCAACCAGGAGTAAAACCCCTTCAGACAAACTCACGAGATTTCTTCTTCCCAACCTCAAACCCAATATTTTCAGAAGTAAAGCAATCTGTCTCCTAATTATTTAATATGTGGTGGTGATGATGATGATGATGATATTATTCTACCCCTTCTGGAACTGTCAGACTGAGCCCAATAAGTAAAAGGTCCTATCACTGCAGGACTTCTCCTAGCAGAACAAAACTGCCTGGAAAATTTATAGCTGATTTAAGTCTTATTTACAGAACAAGAAAACACAATTTGAGTTCATCTTGAAAACAGGGAAAGCAAACTATGGCATAAGACTGCACCTGCCTGAAAGACCTGGAATTTACTGTTTTAAGCTTCTTTCCTGTCAAAAGTAACAACATCTAACATTATTTTCAGGAAACTTCATCAGAGGTTAGTGACCATATAATCCATTATATGTTATGGGGGGAAATTACAGTGTTTATGTATTCCCATGGCTTTTATGATCAGGAAAATAGAGAAAAACAGGAATTCTGTTATTACACAGACAGAGGACTAAGATGAATGTAGAAGAGCCAAAATAGATTATAAAACGGGGCGGGAACCAGAGACAATACTGACTTTTTTTTTGTTGTTCTCTCCAGCACAATGTGTTTTGGGAGCCTGGGTGGGGATGAAGACGACAGATCATCTGGGAGCATGGTAGATGGATTTTTAAACTTTCTGTCATTCTTTCACTCTTGGCATCGTCTGTTTTAATTCTTATTGCACAGAAAGGATAGCTTTAAACTAACAAATAAGCACAAGTCTGGAAAACATGCCTATTCTTTTCTGGGAAGCACATGGGAGAGCTCAGCTGCTGCTTACTTTGAGCAAAACTAACATCCCCTTATCCCCTCGTTACCAGACAGTTCAGTGGCCAGAGAAGAACTCTCTTACTCCAGAAGTCAATGTTAGGGAGTGAAACTGCGTATGCCATTAAAGTTCAAAGCAACTGATTAATCCTTTGACTTGTTGCCAAATTATGAGAATGATGACACTAGGGTTGTTTTTCTTTTTTCAAATGTGTTTGTCTGTCTTCTCAATTCTTTCTTTTTTAGCCTCATGCTTTAATAAATGGTGAACCTGAGGAAGAAATGGATTCTTTCTATTCAAAGAAGAGCTGGGTACTGTTTCTGGAGCACTTCTTTTATATATAATGTACAGGATATTACCCTCCTAACAGAGGCAACAAAATTCTCTTTATTTTTCCCCCCTGGTGCTCTCCTTCTTTAGACTTGGAAAGTAAACATTTAAAAACGCATGCTGTTAGTGGGCTGCGTAGCACTACACTGCTCTGTCAAAGTGAATATTGTGATAAATTGTCAGTCTGTTCATACTTACAATCATCTTCCACTTCCTCATACCAAAGCATGTGAGTAGACATGAAATCTCTCCACAAAAAGAAAAAAACAGCAAAATATTTCTTGGCAAAGTATATTCCAACTTTGCTGCTCCAGTAGCTTTTGCTGAATTAGGCTTGTCCCTGCATAACGACAGATGTGTCCCTGCACAAGCCCCAGCAGCTCTGCAGAGGAGAGGGCAGAAAGCACCCCGGTGGGATGCAGCTCCAGGCTGCCTGCCGGCAGGGTCTGCGTCCCGGGCAGGGAGAGGCAGGGATCCTCACTTCCACCCAGCCGGCATGGTAACTAATGCCAGTGCTCTTTGGAGGCCCCTAAATGTTTCAAATTCCAGGACCTGCGCAGAAGCAACGCTCTGTGCTTCCCTCAAAACAAAGTTGATTTCCCATAATAGGACGGCCCATGCGCTCGACATATAAGGCTCTGCTTCCAGGGTGGCATATGCAATGGATTTAAATTATGTGTTACAGCTTCCCAAGGAACATTTAGTGCTACAGAGAGGTATTTACTGCTCCCTTTGTGCAGTTCTCCTGAGAGCCTTATGAAACAGATTTGCCCTCTCCCCAGCAAATGACCCCCCAGCCCATCCCCAGACAGGATCCTCCCCTTTTTGGGAGAGGTAATGTATTTGGCCGTTCTCTCCCAGATGAAACTTTTGGGATTGCAGCCTCTCTCCCAAGCAGGGAGGAAAATAAACAGACCCCAAAATAGTGCTGTCGCCAAACTAAGTGTGTAAATACTAACACAGGTTGTGATAAGTCAGTAGCTGCTTTTAAAAAAAAAAAAAAGGAAAAAGAAAAACCAGCTATTGACTTACAGTTGACCTTTCCACTCCCAACAAAACCACGCGGTACTGCTGCTAGGCACAGCTCAGAAACACCCCGCAGAATAAGCAGGGTCAGGATTGTATGCAGACTGCCTGTCACTGCCTCTCCCTAGCTACAGGAACATCCCTTTACTGCCATATTCCAAAAGCTGCTGGTCCCAAACAGGTGGGACCTGGGCTCATGCTCTCTCCCTGCATTTGGTCCCAGGCCTCCTTAGTTTATATGGGAAGGAAAAGCAGGCATCAACACAATGCTTGGGAACAAGACTGTGGTGTCCTCCACTCAAACCCAGGTTTTCATACGGCTTTCTACAGTATATACTTTGTACAGTATATATGGCCTTTAGCAATAGGCCATAAAGAATCATGTTATTAATTCAAAGCTTCATTTGAAAGGTCATTTAGAAAAAAACCCAAACCTTTTATGCTGTTCATTATTTTCTTAAAATATATCCCTAAAAAATGAAAAAAAATGTTTTTTTGTTTTAAAGGTTAAAGGGTCTAGTCATGGTGATTACAAGTTTATAAGTAAAATCCAGGATTATACAGAAAAATAAACACAAAAATGAAGTGCATAATGTACCCTTACAGCCACTGGCATTTTCTACACTGATAGTCAAATTAATACCCTGGAGAACCTGGATGTACAGTACACGCCAACAGACTCCTAAGGATTAATTTTCAGCCCACAGGAACTGCAAGTCATGAACTGATGTAGAAAATAATCTGAAGCAGAGCAGAGCACACTGTGACAACAGCAGCATTTTGATTATTTGAGGGAGAAGGAGACTAAGCAAACCCAGGAAAGGAACTGCTTATTGTGCAAAAGTTCTGTTTTAAAATATCTAAGGTCACACTTGATAGCACATGCTGTCAATAACCAGGGCCCAGTAAGGTACTTATACACTACCAGTGAAAGTTATCTTGAAGGTGGGTGTCTAATGCTAGAACTGTGATCCTCCTGGCTCCTATTCACTTCAAGGTGCCAAACCTTTTCTTCAAAACTTTCCAGGTGCCTAAATCTCTGTTTCTGTGTATGACCAGAGGGACTTCAGCTCAACAGAGATGTGCAATCTGTTTTACACTTAACTGCAGTCATAATCCACAAAATTCTTGCGGATTATTCATCCTCTCTGACAGCGTATTCGAGACCACCAGAGAATATTCAAATCAGGCTTTGCAAGAAATTCAGTGCTACTCAATACTTTACTCTAAAACATGGCTCAGAGAAGGTTCTAGTGGTAATATTTACAATAGCTTATAAATTAAACAACCCTCCAGATGCAGGAAATCCAAATTTCCTTCCCCTTTTCTTGCTGGGGGAGTTCAAATCTCCTGTGTCTCAAGAGAGTCCCCAGTCCATTCACAGGAGTGCAGAAACCTTCAGCCTAGAAACATTTTCCCTTCCTTCTATTGACGTTTCTCCAGTCAATGGGAAAAGAGTCAAGATTTGTTGGGCCATAGAGAGAAACAACAGAAGTAAGTGTTTAAATCTACTGTGTTTTTTGATTGGTTTTAGATTTTTAAGGTTTTGGTGGTGGCGGTTTTTGTTTTGGGGGCTGTAAAGAAAATTGAGAGGTTCTTAAAAATTAAATACTATTATGGTTAACACTGAAATATCAACTCTGCTGAAAAGAGGTTTTATATGCATCTATCAGTACCTAATGGCCAGCATGATGTACGTTTATATTACATGTATAACCTGGAACAGGTTTATCATTTTTACACACCAGGTTTGCTTGGTTTTGGTTTTGGTTTTTGGGGGTGTTTTTTTATTTTTATTTTGTTGGTTTTTTTTTTCTTTGGTTGTTGTGTTTTTGTTTTTTTTTTCCTGTCTGAACCAGCATTAAAAGCTCTGTCTCTTCAACATCAGAGAGCAAGTCACATCCTCACTGTAGATCTATATCAAGTAATTAATGTGCACTCAGTAAATGCTGGTAGTCAAAGGCCATGTGCCTCACATTTCTAGATGCTGCAAGAAGCAAGATCCAACCTGCAGCAGCACTGCTCGGTACACTGAGACTACAGTGCATGTGCTACAAGAGGAGGAAGGAGCAAGTTTCAAAGTCACCGAGAGGTTGGAAAACTTAAAAAATTTGGAACGATAAAAAATTATATTTTTTAAAAGTATTGCTGGCAGCTCTAGTTTAATGATGCCTTCCTCTTTCACAATCAGTAATGCGTTAAATAAAAGAAAATTGTCTTCTTCCCAGTAACGTTGAGGGTGATTTTCAGCCACCCATTAACAAACACTTTATACAGAGGCAGTTTATTTTCCTGCTTGAGAAGTCCTTTCCAAACCCAAATTTTGATAAAGTTGAAAATATCTCCTTTCTAATGGTATGAGTGTGACAGTAGTGCAAAGTTGGAGAAAATGCTGAAGAGGCCAGTAGCAATCTGAAAACAAGGCCCAACAATAAACTGCCTGTTCAGGGACCATTTAGGAGACCGGGTTCAGCATACGTCAGCATGACCTTAGGAAAAACATGAAATTTTACATCCAAATTTGGCAGCCAACTTTATCATCTCAGCAAGCTAAACCAGAGGGAGGTTAGGACTTGAAGATAATGGTCAAACCTTAGACTGGACATGGGAACCAAGTTCTCAGGTCTCTCACTCTTCCTCTCCTCTACCATATTAAAGGGCTATATTGAAATTCAGGACTTCTCTGTCAGGGGTAAAAAGAGAAAAATAATACACAATGGGAAAATTATGATTTTGACAGAGAAAAGAAATATTACAGTAGCCAGAATAATTTATATGGGAGAAGAGGTCCCCAATTCAGCATAAATAAATCAAATGAAAACTTCATGTTAACAACCTCCACAGAGCAACAAATCTTCCATCTCGCTGTAATTTACTATGATACAAGCACCAAACAAACCCCGAACAAAAGAAAGCACACCATATTGCCATTTATATCATCTAACACAGGCAGCATCTCCTTTCCTGTTAACAGATAAAACAAGAAAATAACAAATAGCATGCCACGCAGAACTGATTTACAAACCTCTTATGACTTTTTAAACATCCCAGTGGCATGTGTTGTGTGCCAATACAACTCAACATCAGGCAGAGTGCTTACAGCATAAACTTAAGACAGATGATATTTTGATTATAATTTCAGAAAACATTTCAACCTTTATTCCACCCTGTTTTTAACTCCCTGCCAATGCTGACCTAAAAAAATAAAGGCAATCCAAGCCTGTCGCTCAGTTCAACCATTAGGCTCATAACAAGATTCCTCTGTACTCTTGCCAGTATTTGCAAATCTATCACATCTATCTGTGTGGGAAGAAGTCCTGAGCTCTGGGGACTATGGGACTGATGTGGAGGGAGAACTGGGATGGGAACCTTTTAAGCACTAACGCACAGTGTGGGGTTTTGTCCTGGTGGTATATTGGCTCTAAGTCTTTTTATTATTCACTTCCTGTTATTAAAAAAAACCATACACCAAACAACTAAAGAACAAACCAGAAAAAACCATACCACTTGCATGTCAGCAACAGAGGAAAAAAATCTTTGACAGCTTTATCACAACAGAAGTAAACAGACAGCTTCTGATTTTCTTGTGAAATCAGCAAGAAAAATAAAAGGAAAAAAGAAAAACCAAAATCTTTCCAATGTGAGCCACTGAAGAACTTCTTTCTTTTGTTTCTTAGCCTATTTTTACTTCAAAAAGGAATACGTTGTAGAGGTTTTCAGTACAGGTTGCAGTGACTGTTTGGTGTTTTTTTCTCTCTGTATGCTTATTTGATCTGCAGACCAGAAAGTAAAAGAAAAAAAAAAAAAACACACCAAAAAAACCCCACTCCACTTGCTCTAAATTCTGAAGAAAGTAGTAGTTTTTTGTTTCCAGAGTGGAAGACATTAATATAAGTTTATAGTCAGAAAATTAGCAGTCAATATGATTAAGGCAGAGCTCTCAACAACCAGTCTTCACTCAGTGTACTGCTATATCATGAAACTCTTCTGTTTGAAAACATGGTCTAGCATACGAACCAGCATATTAGTTCATTACAGTGTTTGTGCTCTCCCCAGGCAAGCTATCCCCTTCATGCCATAGTCACTGTGGAATAGGGGTTACTCTTTTTTGGCGAGCATCTAGCACAAAGAAAGGCTGGGCTCACTTCTCACTAGTTCAACGTAACAAGTAAGGCTCAGAAAACATGCAGTAATCACTATCCATTTTGGAAAGCTTCAGCTAAAGAACAACCAGTCCTTTCCACCTATGGGAACTGACTCTCTTTGGGGTGAGGTCCCAAGCAGATTTAGGAGGGCAGCATTCCCTGCCTCCATTTCCCACAGGCATATAGTGTTCGTGCTTTGCAGATCTTTATTCTCAAACCCTGTCAATTCTCCAACTTTCAGAATCTTTCACCTCAGCAGAAATGAAATCAGTCTTAACTGGAGTCAGCTGGACCAGACTACTCAGAAGATATACTGAGCCATCAAAAGGAAAGTGTAAGAAAGAAGAGCAAATTACATAAAAACTAATATTGAGAGTACAAAGAAGAGAAGAGGAAGAAGATTTTTAATTACTGATACATATATATGGTAGGAGTCAAAGTAATAAAGCAAAATTAGAATTACTCATTTATGCCTATAAAATATCTGGTCTTAATTTCTCCAGAGATAAATAAATAAAGTTAAACAGAGAAATGTGAATGGTAATTGGAAGGCGTCTGAAAACATTGTTTAGGTGCCTCCATGTCATTACTAAGAAAAGAAGTTCCTCTGGTTAAAAACAACCAACTGCAAACAAAAATAAATTTAGCCTAGAAGAGAAGAAAATATTTGAAAAAAAAAAACCCAAAAGGAAATATAATATGTAAGGAGCAGAGGAAAAATATCAAGCTGATTGCAAAGAATATCAATAAGGAACTAAGAAGTAATTGTGAATCAAACAATCCATATGTACAAGACAGAGAATTCACCCAGATCTGCCAGCAAGCCGCATGAGCTCTGCCAAAGACAACTCAAGGTCACTGTGCATAGCAAATGTGCTAGCTGCTAACACAAACAGAGTTTTCTTTAGAGAAACACAACTCAAGCGCCAGCCGCCTACACAGTATCCCAGTCATCCCATCACGTACTCCCTTAGCTTCACTGTGCTCTAGTCAACGTTTCAGTTGTGTCCAGTTTTGACACCATACTTTATGAAAGCCACAGACAAGTTGGAGAGCACTTAGCATCACAAATATCCAAACAGCCAGTTTTCTTTGTGAAGAAAGACTGAGGGTATGTCACGTGTTTAGTCTGGAAAGGAAAGGCAAAGGACTACATAGCTGCTGCCTTTCAGCATCTAAAGATAACAATGCTCTATTATTTTTCACACATGCTAAGGAGAGGGACATCATTCGGGTAAAGTCAATTTAGATTTGGCATTAGGAGAAAATTGTGAGAGTACCAGGTTACGCACATATATGAAAACATATATACAAGGAGGTCATCAAACCGTGGTAAGTGAAAGCCTGTGAGGAAAAGTCTCACAAATTCTTTCAAGGGTAACTAAGTGTATTTGACCTGTCTCGGCCCTTGCAGTAGAAGAAACCTAATCCCTCTTCTGTATTTGTAACTCTCTGAAACAAGAGTTACAGACTAGTTAATATGACCTGTCACATACAGTTCAAGTTTGTATTCATCTCATAAACAAAATTAATTGTCCTGTGAAAGGAGAGCAGCCCAATGGATACAGGAGTACACAGACAATCTGGAGACATAAATTCTATTAGCAGTTCTGCCAGTCACTCATCATTCAACTTCTGTTTGTTTCTTTCCCACATAGAAAACGAACCCTTACAATCTAAACAAGCGCTAACACTAGCGTGATTAATTGTTGTTTAAGATATGTGACAAACCGCCTAAACTATAGGACTATTAAGGGTTTGTGTTTTAATTACATTGATTTCACCTTAAGTCCCCCTGGAGGACAATTGCTCAAAGCCTTAGTTACTGTGGCAAAAGACTGTCACATTAAATCTGTGAAGACTGGGTTATTATGACAGCAAATTATGATGACAAAATTCTGTTAGTTCAAGTCTAATGAGACATTACTGCACACACTAGGATGAATGTTAAATTATTTCTGTGCGGGTCTATATGCAGGTTAGTACATCAAGATGATGGCAAAATGAGGTTAATGCAAGTCTGCAGAGCTGACATTACAAATGTCAAGATGATTGCAAAATGATGCTGCTGCAAATGAACTATGATTAAAAAATAGGACCCTAAACACAAAAAATGTGTTAAGGTAATGTAAAAATAAACCCACAGAAAATAAACCTAAAGAAAATTTTACTGAAAGCAAAAGACAAACTAGATACCAATAGCGCTGCAAACCAATTCCTTGCCAAACTGGCCAATGCCGATCAGGAGGGCGCAAAGCCAGGATGAGACTGCCTTACAAGTAACTGCCTGAAAATTCTTACTAATAGTATCACTCGGAAATTTCTTCCACTAAAAATAAGTAATTGACTCTGTAGAAATATAAATAGTTTTTGAAAAACCTCAAGATTATTGTCCTGTGACAGAATCTGGTTCAATCGGGAAATTCCTTCCTAAATTTAATCATATTGATGTTTTTCTCTCTTATATTCTGGCATAGCTGAAACGCATGTCTAAAAACCAAATTATCCATTAGGACCAAAAGAAATTAGTCCAATCTCAGGTAAATTAAAATACATAGGATCCACAGCATTATAAGATTAAGGAGGTTACACATTTCATATGCAGAGCGCTCATAATATTTTAATGTGATTAGATCAGTAACACAAAAGATCTGCTAGTATATTTCCTTAGTGCAATGTTTAATTAGTAATTCTAACATATCACAGAAAAACCCTAATTCAAAACCTGAAAAAAAGTCTTTTTTTTCCTACACTTAAAGTCCTTCCTCCTTCCCATCCTTTTTCTATCTACTGCTAAATACAAGAGGTGCATTTCATTTCCAGTTTGGCAACAGCAGGTACTCTGTGTCCTTTCAAAAGACTGGCATATCTATCTACCTGTAATGTTTTCCATAAAGTAGGGAAGTCACTCTATCTTCTTATCACCCAAAATACGTGATACTCAGTTCTTGATGAATTACACTGTTGAACTGAAGTGCTTTGGTTAAATAACAGGCCTTGTCAAGTAGTTTAGATTCTGCCTGACCTTTAAGTGGAAAGCATGCATAATTTTCTCCCATCTAGTAGAGAAGAAAAACTTTACTTTTCTTTCAAATTTATTTATTTATATTGGGCAAGTTACCTGTCCTATTCAGCAAAACAACAGAATGGCAAACTCTCACTAAATAAAATAAATCTTAAAAAGGTAACTTATTTCAGAGATAAGTACAGAGTGGCTTGTGCATTTTTCAGGATTTTCAAAATAGCTCCGTGGCTAATAAATTATTAGTCAGAGTACAGGAAAGGAGATCAAAATGATGGGTTCAACACCTACAGACTGAAATTTGTAAGAGTCATTATCACTGCATAAATTACGTTAATATTCATGTAGCTTTTCTGGAGAGACACCACTTGAAGGCATGCATTTTTTAGAAGACTTGGAAATCAGTCCAGCCAGCTACTCACTGATTTGTCTAGTTGCAATGAACCTATGCCAGCTGAAGTTACCTGTGAATCTGAACATAGGAAAGAAAACACAGACTGAAAGTTATAAGGGAAGAACCTTGCAGTGCACTTTCATGCTACCTGATGATTTTTATCTTACTAAATATATTCCAGTGAAAATGTACTCTCTGACGGCAATGAGAGATGTATAATATTCACTGTATTCTGTGATGTTCTGTAAAACAGAAAAAGAACAGATGATGGGATAATTTACTATTTTTTTTTCCTAATCATTAATGATAAGCAACACAAATAAAATAGCACCTAAATATTATAATGACATAGAGGAGGTCTAACTAAGGAGTTTCAAAACCTCTATTCTCCAAGGAATTATTTCAAATCTTAATTGTTTTAAAATATTTAATTTCATCAATGCACCTTAAATTATAGGTTGGTTGGGGGTTTTTTTGAGCATGTTCGTTACTTATGCATTATGTATACAAATTCTTATATGATTATACCTGAGGGTTGACAAAAGTCCAAAGGGATTGTGTGTTGTGTGTAAACAACTGCTTCCTCTAAAAACATTTCATGTAAGTTTAAAAATATAATTTAGATCAGAACAGGGGCAGCTTTATTATTAATATGGGAAAAGGAAAATTTTGGCAGTCTTTTCTGTTAATAGATCCTCTTATGCACAGCCCAAGTGCCCACTTTCATATAAGCAAAATGTACCTCAAACTATTTTTATGCAGTAAATCATGGATTATGCATGTTACATAAGTAAAAGTACTTGGTATATTAACATCGGAGAAAGTGGGCTAAATTTAAAATTCTCTGAAATTAATCAATCCATGTAAGATAAAGCAACATGTTCCATATGGAAGATAACAGCAGCACAGGGATTGAAGAGCAAACTACTGGTTACAACCTCTGTAGATGCAGATGCCTGAAGTTAATTTATCTAACACGGTTTTAGGTTCTTCATAGTAATTTGCCTGGCCTATACTTGCTTCTCTTGAAAGGCACAGGTCATCTACAGACCCTAGTTGAGAACCACCAGCACAAGCCAGTAGTTCTTGCCACTGCTAAACATTTAAAATAGCCTGTGTTTGAACACCTGATTTATTTCCTACCAGTGCAACACAAGTAATGACTTTTGTTTTCTTCTTAAAAACAGAAAAAATATTTCACATTACTCTGTCACTCTGCAATCATTCCTGTGACTTTTTTCCTGTTTGATATATATACCCATATTGATCTTCTCATAAGGATATCCTTGACCAGAATATAGATGTATCAAAGCCTACCAAAGCTACCGACACAACTGAAAGAAATATTTTTTAATCCAAAACATACAGTCTTGAAATGATTTTATAATGATACATAGTTCAGGTACAAAATACATCAAAAACCACAATAAGTACTTCAGCTATTATGTAAAACTTTCAACATCAGCTGGATGAAAGGTGCCAAATGCAATGCTTATTTTTTAAAAACTTCTCTGGAACTAAAAACCTCCATGTCTGATCATGGTACCAGTCTAATTTTCAGAAATTTTAATAAGAATAGAATTAACAGACACAGATATGAAGTAGCAGGGAAATCGATTTTACAGAGGGAAACCACACTTCGTATATCCAGTAGGGTTCTTTGAAGGAATCAATGAGCACAAAGTCAAGAGAAACCTAATTTATACAATTTAAGATATTTTCAACACTGTTCCTCATTAAAGACCTTAAAGAAACAAAGATATCATAGGGTAAGAGATCGACTTTCTCTCACAAACAAATAAATCACCACAAAACAAAAGGCAAAAAAATTGACAAAGGCATTCAGCTTTCACAAGTGTGTATATTGCCAGCCAAGTTTCACAGAGATCAGTACCAGGGCTGGTCAACATATAAAGTACATTTATATCATTACATGGACTTAGAAAAAGGAGGCAACTTTCAAGTTTCTTAATAGTCCTAAGGTATTCAGGAAAATAAAAATGAAAGTTGGCTGCAAAGAGATGCAAAAGAGCCCCAGAGTGTCAACTAGGCAATAAAAAAGACAGATTAAATTCAATATTGAGAATATGTGGAGAAAAAGAAATCTCAACGTTACGTACTCGGCATGGGCTCTGAAGGAGTTATTACCACTCAGAAAAGAGATCTTGGAGTTATAAAAGGTCTATGAAAATATCAACTCCATCCTAGAAGCTGTCAAAAAGCAAATCAAATGCTGGCCATTACTATGACAGAAATAGAGAGTCCCATACAAAATATCATTTTGGTATTATTTAAAGTCTTCAGATGTTCATACTTTGAATGCTGTGGGCTGTTCTACTTCCCCTATCACTAAAAGATGTAGCAGGAAAAGTAAGGACAACAGAAAAGACTGAAATCTAGGGAGAAATAGCTTCTGTATAAAGACTGACTCCAGGAGAATCTTCAGGGTAAGGTGAGGGGGGTGTGAATGAGTATGCAGGTTGGTCCTCTGAACCTGACAAGGAGAAAGATATTGCCCAGGGGATGCACACAACCAAGCAAGGAGCACAGCATTACGTATCAAGGGACTAATCACCAAAACCATGACAGAAAGGGGCTGAGGCTCAGAAAGGCAGGTACACATCCAGAAATAGGTCCTGGCACCATCTCTGACAGTTCTACAAAATTACTCGCTCAATATGCAGACTGGACAAAAAGAGCTGACTCAACACTGGGCATCCCCATTTGTGCTGGGAGAAAATCAGAGGGGTTGGCTTTGCTGCTACAGAATAGCACAGCAGCAGCACAATTTCAGTTGGAAGGGACCTACAACAATCATTGAGTCCAACTGCCTGACCACTTCAGGGCTGACCAAAAGCTAAAGCATATTACTGAAAGCATTATCCAAATGTCTCTTAAATGCTGACAGGCTTGGGGCATCAACCACCTCCCTAGGAAGCCTGTTCTAGTGTTTGATCATCCTCTCTGTAAAGAAATGCTTCCTAATGACCAGTCTGAACCTCTCCTGGCACAGCTTTGAACCATTCCTACACATCCTATCACTGGATACAGGGAGAAGAGACCATCATCCCCCACTCCATGTCTCCTTCTCAGGATGCTGTAGAGAGCAATGAAGTCACCCCTCAACCTCCTTTTCTCCAAACTAAACAAACCCAAACTCATAGGAATCATTAAGACTGAAAAAAACCTCTAAGATCATCAAGTCCAACCATCAACACACCACCATGCCTCCTAAACCATGCCCCAAAGTACCATGTCAACATATTTTTGAACACCTCCAGGGACAGTGACTCCACCACCTCTCTGGGCAGCCTGTTCCAGTGCCCTACCACTCTTTCAATAAAGAAATTTCTCCTAATATCCAGTCTAAACCTTCCCTGATGCATCTTCAAGCTGTTTCCTCTCCTCCTATCGCTTGTCACTTGGGAGAAGAGACCAACACCCACCTCACTACAACCTCCTTTCAGGTAGTTGTAGAGAGCAATAAGGTCTCCCTTCAGCCTCCTCTTCTCCAGGCTAAATAACCCTGGTTCCTTCAGCTGCTCCTCATAAGACTTGTTCTCCAGATCCTTCACCAGCTTCGTTGGCCTTCTCTTGACAGCTCCAGCAACTTAATATCCTTCTTGTAGTGAGGGACACAAAACTAAACACATTACTCGAGGTGTGGCCTCACCAGTGCTGAGTACAGAGGCAGGATCATTTCCCTACTCCTGCTGACCACACTACTCGTGATACTGGATGCTGTTGGCCGCCTTGGCCGCCTGAGCACACTGCTGGCTCATGCTCAGCTGGCTGTCAACCAGCACCCCCAGGTCGCTTTCCACCAGGCTGTTTTCCAGCCACTCTTCCCCAAGCCTGTAGCATTGCATGGAGCTGCTGTGACCTAAATGCAGGACCCAGCACTTGGCATTGTTAAATGTCATACAGTTTACCTCAGCCCATGGATCCAGCCTGTCCAAATCCCTCTGCAGAGCTTCCTACCCTCAAGGAGATTGACACTCCTGTCCAATTTGCTGTCATCTGCAAACTTACTGAGGACAGAAGCCTGTGGTGTGTCCATATCGAAAGGTCTGTGTGTAGTTCAAGACTCCAGGAGAATGTAGCATAGTTAGACAAGAGCAACTGAAAACAACCAAGGGGCTGAAGCTACTACCTCATAGAGATTCAAAAAGCAGAGATGCCTCAGTTTGTAACAAAGAAGGCTAAGGGGAGATAGGACTCAGGCCTGAAAATCATGGAGGAGGTGAACAAGCTGCATAAAGAAGTTATTTAACAAATCTTGCAACACAACAACTAGGGATATGTAATGCCTGATTGGTTTAAAAGACAATAAGAAAGTATTTCTTCAGTCAGTGGGCTACCCATTCCTGTATCCTGCTGCCCAAGGAAGTTCTGGAGGCAGATGTTTAAGAAAGAATTAGATAAATTCATGGACAACACATCTATAAATAAATACTAAAAACAATAGGGCCAGAATGTAACGTCTAAAATTTTTAATACAGTCATTGCAGATGCTGGGGAAAGATCAGAAAATGGTCCTCAGAAAGCAGCCAGGCTCATATGCTCTCCCAGCCTAACATCTCCTGTTGCCATTTGCTGGAGAAATAATCCTGGCTGGATGCACCATTGGTCTGATCCAGCAGGACATTTTGTATGAGCTTAAGTTACCTGGAGAAGGAAAGACTGCAGCTGAACATAACTGAGGTGTACTAAACCAGGTGTCTTTAGAGAAGATGAACAGACAACAATTTTTCAGTGTCTCTCTTCGCACAAGAGCTGGATTAAAAAAAGAGACAATAACTGAAAGACAATCAGCAGGCGGCTGGTTCAAAACAAGCAAAAAATAGTACTCTTCACAATACACGTAGCTAAATTATAGGACTCTGCTACTGGATGTTGTGGACGCCAAAAATTTGTGTCACCTGGCTGCTGGCGAGCTACCCTGGGAGCTCAGCCTTTGCCCCAGCCTGCTCCCCAGCACCAGCAGAAACTCAGTCCAGGCAGCGGGTCTCCTCGGACACTCCTCTCGCACTCTATCATTTCTTAAACAAAAAAGTGATTGGATGCATCACCTACCTGTTCCCTGCTTCAAGCACCGAGCAACATTCTGCAGATGTCATACCAGCCCTTTTCACCCCCACAGACACAGTCATTTCTTCATTTCCTCTGCCCCAGTGCCTCTCGGGCAAAATGCTGCTGGTAAGCTTTGATGGGAACAGTGCAACACAGGTTAAATCACTGGTATGATTCTCATCTTGTATAGTTACAGCCACCTTTGAATTTAATAGTGCTGTGTGTTTTAGTACAGCAATGTTTGCATGACAAAAAATTAAAGAGCTTTCCACCTTTTTACCGTATATCCTGCTTTCAAGGGTTTATAATTTAGCTGGGAAAATGCTCACAGCTGAAGATCAGCTTTCAAAGTCTCAGTGTGGAGGCAGCTTTTCATTTCAGTTGTGAGAGGGAAAACGGTGTGTAATTTTTATAACTATCAATAGAAGGCTTCTGTGGGGTTTTTACTTTCTGGATTTTTTCCTGCTATGATAGATTTTCCTGTTTCAAGTTAAGCAACCAGATTTATTAATATGTGACAACGACTGATGACAGCCTGAGCAAGAAAAAATAACTGTCTATTAAAAAAAAGATGTTACAAAATTAGTTTGCCTTTTCCACGGTTTTACAAGAAACACAAAGATACAATTCTGTAAAGCATAACAAACTATCCATCGCTACATGATGCACTGTTGACAAAACTGTAATTGATTTTGAGTATTGGGTTCATACCTTTACATTCAGGAGAAAAGATAGATACTAAGCTAGATACTAGGGAGTTAGGTAAGACAGAGGAGTCCTTAATTTATAATTTCCAAAATCTTGCAAGAAATCAAAAACCTGTTCTTCAGAGAATTCAACGGATTAGAAGAGGATACCAGCTTTTGCTTCCCAGTTCTCAAGTTGCATTTGTTTTTTCCACTGATATTACTTCAGAAATATTTACTAATTATTTAGTCATTATATCAAAATATCTTGTTTATTAACAAAACATGTTAATTGTTTCTGCTGTCTTCCTACCTGCAAGAGTACAGAGAAATGGAGCTGTCTGAAGTCCCAAAATATGCATCACATACATACAGATCTCTGGGGAATTTGGTTCATGGCATGGGAGAATAAAAGGTTAATTGCGTTTCCAACATCCATCACCAAAGGAACGAACTAATAATATATTTTATTTCATTTAAAACTGTGTGCCTTTCCCTTCTCTCAAGAGCTTCATTAGAAGCAGAGAGAATGGGAGAAAGCAGAAGGAAATTACCACCTATTAGAAATAACCATCCCTACAGACTGATTAGAAAACCCACACTGAACAGTAAAATCGACCTGTGTATTCAGGTGTATATATGTACACACATACACAAATATATACACATGTGCACACATACACAACTATAGCATAATTTTAGAGTAGATATATTGACATGGAATGTGGGAGGAAATGGTAAGTGTTCAGGGCTCGTTGCAGTACGGAGTTTGACAGAAATAAGGTAATTGCTATACCTGGTGCTGAAACGGGCATCTAGGTACCTTAGTTTAAATATATCGACAAATAAAGGAAAGCTTAAGTCCACTGCAGTCTTGTATGTAGCTACAGTTCACAAAAATACTCCAGTGCTTTTTCCACTAAGGGGTAAGCATGTCTCCTCCTTTGTTAACAAATGGCATAAACCAGCTTGGAGCTTCTTAATGCACAGCCATCAGCCCAGTCACAATTCAGTGATGGATAATGCAAGTCATGAGCCATTGTATGTGCTCCTTGTGGTGACAGTTGCTAATTTCTTTTCTAGGAAAAATGCTAATCAATCAATTTTTGAATTGCCTGCATCTAATCCTTGCTCAGGAAATATCTCTTGACATAATCAACTTTATTAATTACTGCAGAATAGCTAATCTCTTGCTGAAGAGGAAAACATTGAGAAGGCGTGATGGAATTACCACAGGAATACTTTGTCTGTCCCCTACATAGTTCCTAGACTATTAGGCCTCAGAGCTCAATATAGTTCAGAAAATTTCACTGATGGACCCCTCCAGGGCATTACTACCAGATTACTACCCTTAATTTGATGACAGGATATGTTATAAACATACACAATTGCTTGAAAGATATTAATTGCAATGTACGCTCTTGCGCTAAGCTCTTGCCGGCAGCTATGTCAAAATTAAACCCCTTCATTGTTGTTTTCATATGCATAGATATCATTAGAATATTCTCGTGGCAGCCTGAGACAACGGCTGTGCACTCATCTTCCGAGTGAGTCCCACGGTCTGTTCCAGTTATCTTATTGCTTGTCTACATGGGGGACTTTGGGCAAAGTAAGGCTGCACTTGAATTTACTGCTCAGTAATTACTTCAGACACACTCCTCATGTGGACACCTTATGTGAGGAAGCTCTATTACCTTAACTCAGAAAATGGTGTTATCTTACACAGGGGTGATTTGGGGCGCAATAAAAAGTGTCAGATGAGGGTTAAGCTATTAGCACACTGTAAAAACCACTTTAGCGTTTTGTGTGCCTTTTTCCACTTGTGGATATGCCCTTATAGATTATCTCTCTTTCTATGTCCTTAAACTGCTTTCTCCTTTGACTTCACCTCCGCCATTTAAAAATAAATAGCCTGCCATTGTAAGGTAAAGATTTATAGGCTCCACCAAAAATATCCTAAGTTTCGCATTCAAGAGACGCCAAGGTTTTCATGCGTTAAGCTTGGTTTCACTTGCCTGATTCTTTCTGCAGAAGGTCTATCCGAACAATTTATTTTCATAACAAACTTCTCGGAAAACAGCTGTAAACCTATGGTGTCTTAAAGGTATCTTTTAAAAATAATTCTCTCAAAAAGTAAAGCATTGCCAGAAATACATCCTCTTATGTACAAATAGCAGCCAGTTCATTCAAATGCAGTATAAAAACTTCCATGAATGAGACGCATTCTTGAGACAAACAGGAACTCTGAAAACAGAACTCTGAAAAAATATATTTTGGCCAATTTTTAACAGAGGTGCCTTGATTTCAGTAGGGTTTTTTTGAGTTTTTTGGTGTCTGTTGTTTTTTGGTTGGTTGGGGTTTTTGTTTTATCTTTTTTTTTTTTTTTGTAT
The DNA here is from genome assembly GCF_963921805.1 of Phalacrocorax carbo. Lineage (NCBI taxonomy): Eukaryota > Metazoa > Chordata > Aves > Suliformes > Phalacrocoracidae > Phalacrocorax > Phalacrocorax carbo. The sequence continues at coordinate 125,978,864 of NC_087513.1, read as the reverse complement.
TTATTTACTGAGAGTTTTAAAAACCCTCCAAGCTCCAGAGAGAATAAAAAGTTTAAAAATTTATTACATAGCATAGAAATAACATAAGTCTAAAGTAAATAATAATTTTTAAAAAGTGTTCTGGATGACAGTGTGAACACATATACCATGCCAAAGCCCACCAAGCCTTCTATCAAATGTAGACAGTCTCTTTGGTAGGATGTGGAGGGAGTGAAAAAAGGGAGGCGCGCGCACACACTCCCCCGCCCCACATGCTCATACACACACAAAGACTGCCCTGGATACTGGTTTACAAACATACAGGGAAACAGAGGGGAGTCTGCATTAATGGAACTTAAAAAGCATATAAACAGACAACAGAGAAAAACAAAAACATTAAAAACTATGCCCAGGGGTTGAGAGAATAATAATAAGAGATGCGATGCTCAGCTATGCTGTCAGAAAGAGTCCTCTTAGACTGGGGCGATCTAATCACACAGAGACTGACTGCAGCGAAGGTGGAGGTGTGCACACCCAGCTGCTCCCCAGCCTTACTACACAGGTGGCTCCTGGCTTACTCTCCTACGATTTGTCTCTTTATAATAAAGACTCCTATAAGACTTTGGAGGCTTTGTGAGGGCAGGATGGGGACTGAATGCTGTATGGTGGACGTTAGAGACTGGATCTCAGGGGAAGCATCCCGGGGTGGGGGGGGCTGCCCAGGGCTCGAGCCTATTGTTATATGCTCTTCGGTAACTGGTGGACAGTAAAACCAAGGCATTACTGGGTACAAAACGAAACATCTTTGGCCTGAGAGTATGGGTGCAGGATGACGCCTGCAGCCCCTGGGCTATAGAACCCTCTGCAGTGGTACCCACTTGTCATCAGCGATGTGCAGCCTAGGCAAAACCAGTTTTCAGGGTAATAAAGAGCCACTATTCAGCATACTTAAAAAAAACATGCCACATAAAGCAAATTCAGGTGTGACACGGCATTACAGAGCAAGGTGTAGAGTGTGACAGTGCACATGCCAAACCAACTTCACATGCATCCCAGAGCGAGGAAGAAGAAACCATTAACATCAACATCACGTTCCTCGCAGCAAAGGACTCAAGGTTCCAAGGCAGGGGGCAGGGGGTGACTCCCTGATGACTCTTCCCTAGGCTGAAACCTTCTACCTTGAGACCCAGATGGGAAGTGGAAAGGTGAGCGAACACCAGAGAAAAGGGTGGATACTGGAAAGATGCTGTGTGGATATTAAATGTATATAATACGATCACTGTCAATATATTGTAACTGGGCTAGCAATTCTTGGATTAGACTGCCAAGATCTTAATTAGGCTAACAAAACATCCTAGGTTTGCACAGCAGCTTTGTTCCTTCCACTCACAGCAAGACGTTGAGCATATCAAACCCGTGAGCATTCAATCTGCAACTTGGGTGCAACAATGCTGTAACAGACTTACAGAATCACAGAATCACACAGGTTGGAAGGGACCTCAGGGATCATCTAGTCCAATCTTTCTAGGAAGAGCACAGTCTAGACAAGATGGCCCAGCACCCTGTCCAGACAACTCTTGAAGGTGTCCAACGTGGCCGCGTCAACCACTTCCCTGGGGAGATTATTCCAATGGGTGACTGTCCTCAATGTGAAAAATTTCCCTCTCGTGTCCAATCGGAATCTCCCCAAGAGCAATTTGTGTCCATTCCCCCTTGTCCTCTCCATGGGACTCCATGTAAAAAGGGAGTCTCCATCTTCTTTGTAGCTTCCCCTTAAGTACTGGTACATGGGGATGAGATCCCCTCTGAGCCTCCTTTTCTCAAGGCTGAACGACAGCCTAAACAGTCACGAGCTCATCAGATAAACCTGAAACAAATTGATTTAAGAATAATGCATCATAATACCCCCCAAACCAAAGCAAAACCTTATAAAATACTGGATTCAAAAAGTCAAATTTGTTTGAGGCAATATTTTGTCACAAAGACTGGGTTGGCTCATCTTAGGAAAGGGAAATTGAGTTTTATTGTGTGCTAGGCACACAGATGACATTGTGCTAGTAAATCTACATTATCACTGGTAATGCTGACAGGACCAGTGTCGCAGAAAACCAGTGACTTCCTACTTCCTCAGAGTCTAGAAAAGAACTCCAATAATTTTGCTGGTGTTCTGAAAAAATGGCAGGTGGGCAAAATAAGTTACCTCTAGAAAGCAGTAAAGACAAGCTGCAGGGAGTAAGGATTTAACTAGAGGGAAAGACAATAGAGCATTAATACCTACTGGGTTCCCTGCCCATGAACAGGAGAGGTTTATCAGAGACACAACCAAACTTAAAACAGTAACTTCTGGTCAAGAATATGAAAGACCGTCCTTAAAATAAAAGTCAGCAAATACAAAACAACAGTAAAAGAAACAAGAAATAGGACTCTCTGAAAAAAAAAATAATATAATTATACAAAAATTAAGATAGATGTCATTTTCATTATCTAACCAAATGTAAACTGGGAAATAAAAAAGTAAGGCTTTCTCCAAACCACTGTGAGCCATGCATTGTAAAAGTCCCCTCTCTTCCTCCAATCACATAATAGGAAGGTTATTTGAGTTTGTTATAAAGTACCTGCTGTGAATTACAGTAATCAGGCTGGGATTTATTCCGAGAGGAAGAAGCATGCTGGAGCCTGCACTATCAGATGATGAACCTCCATCACGTGCTGTGGCAGAGGCAACCCAGTCAGGTCAGAGCTGCACTTTGCCATGTAATGAAGTAACTTAGAACTACTTATTCAAAGCCTTGAACTTAATTAGTGGGAGAGTGAGGCAACTAACTCGCAGTGAATAAGTTGACAACTTTGCTTCTTTCTATTCATGAACCTTCTATGATTAGCACAAATTATTCTTATAATTATTAACATTTAATTCACCATATTATTAAAACAGTATTTAGTCTACAGCTCCTTCACCAGGAGCCTGAGTGTTGAGTTTATTAATTTTGACTATATGAGCAGATCACATAGTTCAAGGTGTAAGGCTCAGAATCACAGTGTCCAGGCAATTATCTGCAGCGCTGAGTTTTACATTAACTTCCCTGCTTTATACTCTGAACGCTAAATAAATGTTGGATAAATTGATTGTCATTGGTCTACTTATTTGCTAGGTACTTTTGGGAAAGAAACATAACTGAGGCAAAAGTAACACATGCGAGAGTTTGTAGGGGGAAGGGAAACACAGGCAAAAAGCTATGAATGGAAAACACTAGGATTTTTCACAAGTTCAAATACCGAGACTTTGGACTAAGCTGTGCTTCGAAAAGTTAACAAGCTCCCATTTAGTAACATACCTGCCATTAGGAACAGAGCTCATAAGGGGGTGCTTCACCTCAAAAGCATACTCGTAAAGATGCTGATAAAGCTGAGTCAGCACTTTACAAGCCAGCGCATTCAGCGCAACTCCTACACAGGCACACGCACAGTATCTATAAGTACCTAAACCAAGAGCTTGTTGCCTTGCTTCTTAAACCTTTCCAACACCCCTCCTCTTAAAAATTTCTCCTTTTCCCCCCATATTTCTCTCTTCCCACAGCAACTTGCCTGTCACCTAGGGGCTAACAACAAAGATAAATAAAGCACTTTTCTCTGAAGGATCTATTTCAGGACAAGACCGACTGCAGTTGTGGTCCTCCCTCCATAACTGCCACCCCTCCTCAGCTCCAGCAGTTGCTGAGGGAAGAAATCTGAGTGCTAATGAAAAGGACATTTTGGATTATGGAATAAATCCAAAGGAACAATGGTTCTAAACTGAGAGAGGATAAGTTTAGATTGAACAAGAGGAAAAAATATTTTAAAATAAGAGTGGTGACACACTGAAACTTGTAGATGCCCCATCCCTGGAAGCGTTCAAGGTCAGGCTGGATGTAGCTTTGAGCAACCTGATCCAGTGAAAGATGTCCCTGTCCCTGGCAGGGCAGTTGGATCAGATGATCTTTAAAGATCCCTTCCAACCCACACCATTCTGTGATTCCGTGACTCCCTGTAAAAAAAGCACAGGCACGAGAGGCAAGAAGTATGAAACAATTTGCATGGGAGGTGGGGGGAAAGTAGACTGGGAGTCTTTATGTTGGGAGGTAAAACAAAAAAATATTTGAAAACAACTAAGCAGGACTCTCACAGCAGAGCGGAGGGAGGCATGTCCTGCCTGCCACACCATAGCCCTGGCCCTCCAGTCCCAAGGGAAGGTGGTGGCCTGCACGCACTGCTCTTCTGCAGCAGCCATCCTGGGAAAAACCTGCATGCACATGGCTCTTACACAACCTGCGCTTGGCCAGCAGGACTGTGAAGCCCGATGAACACCCACTACACAGCAAGAGTGCTTTAAGCTCAGCCACAGATGTTGAGAAAAATCAATGAAGAGCACAAAGAAGTGAACAGGATTTATCAAGCTGAAACAGTGGAAATGGGGAATTATTGACCAGCAGATCTATAACAAACTGAATTTTTTACTTGTATTCTTTGAGATCTTTTTACCTGAGAAAGCAAAGCAAAGATATCATTTAAGGCACAAGATAGTCCCTCTAGCTTAGAGGGTCCTTGACAGCCAGGAGACTGGAGACTACTCCAGCCCGGCCTCAGTACAGCCCGAAGCCCTGCATAGTCCATGCACATCTCCCTTTGAGTGCTGGTAGGGCACACATCAGGGACCTTCCCATGTCATAATGATGCCTACTGCCCACAGACATTGATTTTGTGAAATATTTTCTACTGATAATTGTCAAACAGGTAGCGCTGAGCTACAAAAAACTTCTGGTCTGGCATGGGAAGTGGTGCCTGCAGTCTTTGGTAATTCCAATTTTTATGCTATATATTTACACATTGCATATAACAGTTGCAGCATTTTTCTAGCTCCGAACTAATGGAAACACTGTAAGTTGTCTCAGAATAGATTTCCTCTATCTGCAAATTGAAACATTTTTTACAAATGCATGAACACGCTGAGGCATATTCTCTTTTAAAAATCGAGACTGTAGGCAGAGCACGTATGAGATTATATAACAAGAAGGGAGAGGTATAAATGTCTTATGGTTTTTAAATGGAAACCACACCTTTCCCGCACCAAGTATAGAAGAGGTCAGAGGAAAGAATAGCTGCTTCTGTCCTGATGGGCTCAATCTAGGGGTCAAGCCCTTTTGTTTGAGGGGATGGGCACACAGACAGGTAGCCCATCCTGAATCTGATGCTGTGGTCTTGGGGTCATCTGTCTCTAAAACCTCTGCAGCATCTCTTGCCATCAACAGGTTACCAGCACTTTAATTATCTGTTATGATCAGCCTACCCAAAATTCAACACTTAACTGAAGCTTTAACACCAGCACCCTATGAGGATGCCCCGTAATTTCAGCAAGATTTCAGTTATCACAGCACTGGTCAAAGTTCAGATTTCTGTAAGCACAAGTCAAACACTTTTCCAGTCATCCAGCTGCTCATATTGAGCAATACCTAACTATTTATGTTCAAATGTATCATGAAAATACTCTTTCTGCTAATACAGTAATGCAGGATGGCTGTTCGGTTGCCTGTGCAAAATGAGCTGATGTTTGTCGTTTAATTTACAGTGGACAAAATACTCTACTGTTAGGAATACTAGGTATTCCCTTTCATTGGTGGAAGCTCAACATAAATGAGAAGTAATGTGCCCTAAACCTCCCTGTTCAGGAAATAATCCATAAGAAAGCCTACTTAAAAAAAAAAAAAAAAAAAAAGGAGAGGGAAGAGAAAGGAGGGTGTCAACTGTACATGAATAATACACAGACGTGTCCACAGTGATCTGAATAATTCAGCACACAAAATTAAAGTATGTTTCACATCTGCCACTATAAAAGATAAAGCTATCTATTCTGCTTTAAAAGTATAATGATTACAGGAGAACGCTTCTGATTCATGCTCAGGTCTAGTTCGAGTGCCAGCCCTGTGGTCCCCACAAATAAACATTTCAAAGCCCTGGGCTGAAAGAGCTCCAGCTGCAAAGTTTTAATTAAAACAGTCAGCAAACTTTTAAAGTGCCACCCGTTACCAGTAAACCCCAGCAGTGCTGAGTTATTGGCCAAGGCTCCTGCACCCCTGGGCCACCTCCACTGAGAGAGATGTGCAAAGCTGCCCACTTCAGTTGCCTCTCCAGCTGCCTGCCAGCAAGAACAGCCTCACTCTCACCCACCCTCCCTGCACCCCATCTGAGAGCACTGCTGAGTCTCCTTCTACACCTGAGTTTGGGGTACCTGTGTAAAACACAACCCTTCCAGACTCCTAGGCTTTCTATGTGCAAAGGTGCAACAACACACCATCTGAGACTACAACTGGTTCAAAGTGCATGTATTTTCCAACAAATGCTTCTTTCAAAGAGGAGAATGACCAGTGGATAAACACCAACTGCCTCTGGCGGGTCCATATATCTTTCAAATTTTCACCAAGACAGAACAAGAGAGGAAATACAGCAAGTGGGAATCTCCTTCCTATCCTGTGGATGATACACGACAGCCACAGCTTTACTATACCATTACACCTTACGTACTCCACCCGATGTTACGCAGGTCCATCTCCTTCAGGGGAGCCAAGGAGGGCACGTGGGGAGGCGCAGCTGCCGCTGCAAGGCGGCGCTTTGCTCCCGGCTGCAGAGAAGCAGCCCGTCATTTCCATCGCTGAGCAGTGCCAGCCAGCCCGTGCCACTGGCAGGGACCCGCTTGCCGTGGGCCAGGTGCTGCCTCCCCGCCAGCCACCCACGAGCCAGCTGGTGAGAAATGGCTCGATGCCTCTCTCTGGACAAGTACGAGCAGTGTCCCCTGGAACTCCTGAACCATTTCTCATAAACTACCAGTACAGTTACACATGCCGCTACCTTGGTATTTTATATTATGAGACCCATTGCAAACAATATTTTTTTATTAAATTATTTTATATTAAAATGCAGCAAAAAATATCCTGGTACATTTTCCTTCTATAGGAAAGTATAGCTGCCAGCTAGTTTTCCAATGTAAATTCTCTAAAGCCTTGATGGGAGTTTTGGGAAAAACAACTCCGATTTCCTCTAAATAAACCATGATAAAATCTGCAGCATTGTTTCATTTTGGAAAGTTACTTATACTGGAAAAAATACACACTAGGTATTAAAAAAAGAAAATTACTTTTAATCAGAATATGGAAGTCACTGTGCTTTTCATCGGTGAACAACCAAATCCTTTCTTCTTTTGTACTCTGGAGTACTAACAGGTGGCCATAGCCCCTAGCTGCATGAAACTACCATATGCTACAGAGATCAAAATTAATAAACTAACAGTACAATGTGCCAGTTTATTGTGCTTGTATTTCATTTTAATTTTCTCCTTGTTGTTTTTATTACTAAAAAGTAATGTTTGGTGATTTTTAGCTTTAATATCAGTAGCTTCCTTATTAACAATTTTGAATTGCTCATTTTAGTATCATACCTGGTAACTATATGTACAGAAATATATTTCTGACACCACGTTTCAAAATACCACTTAATTTGTACTCCTCTGTGAGCCTCTATGTTAAAAAGTTAGCATTTTCATACTCTTTAAATGTTTTAATAGTGGAAAAGTTAACAAATCTCCTCTGACATATGATTATAGGCACAGTAAAACATGTTCTGAATCTCATTTAACTGTACAAATTCAGTTGTTGTTAGATACTAATCAGCCAGCACAAAGCATCACATACAACTTCTGGTCCCTTCCCCACGTAGCACCTTTAACGGTTCTTTAAAAAAATTCTGTTTTCCTCCATAAAAAGTATTAATAGTTGACAATGAAAAGAAACCCACTGATGCAAATACTAGATGCGTATGGAAACCACAAAGCATGTCTGCACATGGAGGAAATGAGCAGAGCTGCCTTCAAATATGAACAGGCAGTGGTTATCCAACTCTTCAGTGAGCCTCAGTGTTGGCTCCTAAATGGAGGTTTCTGCCAAAAACTGCTAAAAATACCACGTCCAAAAACCAGGAGGAAAACATTGTCCATATTGTAAACCACTTGCATGACAATTATGGCCTTGATTTAGTAACCTTTTATTCATGTGAGTAATCAGGGCTCCAGTGAGTAGTTTCACTGTCTTCTCAGCCACTGCTTTTATGAAGATACACTGTAGAAGGGTTTCATCCTACCGCGCTTTAGAGGCATCAGCGGGGTGACTGCCAAGATTTACAGGGTCCAGCTCAAGCTTTACATTGAGCTTACACCAGCTCTGACCTGTGCCAAATTAAGGTCTTGGCCTCCTTATTTAGAGCACCAGCCCCAGCTCTCCTCCCCCAAACATTTTTGGGAGGACCTTGTACCTTGTAGTCACCCTCCTTCCAGCTGCTCGTTGGCTATGCTGCTTTTAGGAAGAAGTTCTGAAAACACTATATACATCCTTTTGCCCTTCATCCTGCAATTTTACTGTCCCACCTTCAGGGCTGGTGCACATCGATGCTCAGAGGAAAGGTCCATTCTGGGTTACAGGCAGGTCACACATGACTACGCGGCAGCAGCAGGGAGAGCAAATGTTATCACCTGGGTCCAGAGCGATTCTCTCAAGTGCATGGCACTGAAGCTATGGGAAAAAACCAGCAGAACTTACTGATTTTTTTTCTACCTTATTCCTACAACCTCCCAACTACTAAGAGAAACAAAGAGCCCTTTCCACCCAGCTCCTTCCCCAGAAATCTATCTCAGTTTTCCCCACCTTTCTCAAAGGCTAGGAGAGGAGGAACAGAGGTAACGGTATTAATCCTTCCTTAAAGTACTAGCTCAAACCCACTGAAATCGATGGAAAGACTTCCAGTGATTTTAATAGACTCAGATCACAGACCTCAGCAGGCATGATCTGTCTCCAGCATACACCATCCTGCAGGAAAAAAAAGCAGAGACACAGAAGTGCCTTCTGCTTCCCACTCAGGTATGATTAGTGGCAGCTGAATCAAAACTGCTCAGTCACTGGGACCCCAGGACATGCTGGCAACTTCAAAGACACAACAGAAAACTAAACAAAGAAGCCCACATACTAATCTAGTTTGTCAATATGCATGGGCTGCACTGAATTTTGTGATTCATGCTCCCAAACACAGAGGCTGGGCTTTTTCTTTCCCTAAAAGAGATTGTTTCAACATTTTCTAAATAAAGCATCTTCATGTTTAATTTCCAAATGACACTTCAAAGCTAGATGAATTATATCATTGGAAAGCTTTCCCATAAGGAGCTTTTCAAAGGATGCCAATTCCTGATTTTTGCAGGAAAAGAAAAAAGTCAGATCTAAAAATCTCACCTCTTTTAATATTTTTATTGCATGACAGTCAGTATATAAATGTGAGTAAATTATTTATATAGATCTCAGCCCAGACATTTGGTTAAAATGATGGCAAGATTTCTTTTCACCTATGACCCACTGAAACATTTCTGAGTTATCACTAAAACCAGAGCTTAATCCCCTAATCATTACTCAGAAAAAAGTTTACGGAGATAAAACACAATCTTTACCCCAGAGAAGGCAGCAGAACAAGGCTATAAACTATATATGAGTTTTCCTCAGTCAAGCTGTCCTTTTAATTTTTTTCCTTCATTTTTGTTTTGCTTTATTCTTAGTTCAATAGAAGCTCAGTGTAAGCACTACTCAGCTTCCTTTTCATAGAATCATTAAGGTTGGAAAAGACCTCTGAGATGATCATCAAGTCCAACCGTCAACCCAACACCACCATGCCTCTTAATCCATGTCCCAAAATGCCATGTCTACATATTTTTTGAACACCTCCAGGGATGGTGACTCCACCACCTCTCTGGGCAGACTGTTCCAATGCCTGACCACTCTTTCAGAAAGAAATTTTTCCTAATCTCCAATCTAAACTTCCCCTGGCACACCTTGAGGCCATTTCCTCTCCTCCTATCACTTGTTAATTGGGAGAAGAGACAAACAACCACTTCACAACAACCTCCTTTTCAGGTGGTTGTAGATAGCAATAAGGTCTCCCCTCAGCCTCCTTTTCTCCAGGCTAAACAACCCCAGTCCCCTCAGCCACTCCTTATAAGACCTGCTCTCCAGACCCTTCACTAGCTTTGTTGCCCTTCTCTGGACACGCTCAGTGTTCAGGATAACGGAATGTCATCGATGTACACCAGAATGCTTTTACAAACTTTATAAGATCACAATATAATTCTGTTGATCTGAATGTTTCTTATTTAGATCCCCTTATTTAGAATCACATTAATGTGCAGCCTGTAAAGTAAGACAAGGCGTACTAGTTAATACAAACCAAATACCCAAAAGACAATAAAGAAACCCAAACCAATAAAACATGTGTAGAGAAAGCATCTTCCATTATCTCAGCCTCACAGATCTATTTCAGTTTACATTTAAGGAGATCTGTGATGTCATAAGATAAATATAAGTATTAAGTTTTCAAGAAACATACACTGAACTGTAATTCCATTGCACACGACCATATTCCATCATCTCAAGAAAGCTGAACTGTGGTTTCCAGTGCTGGCAGAAGGCCCTCTTATAATAACGTTACACATATACTGTAGGTCCCTTGATGTCTTTCATATTTTTTGATAAACAAAATTACAGTGACAGTGCAGTTCATTACAGGAGGTTTCATTAAAGAACTGGTTTATTTTAAGAAAACACCAGCAGAGAACTGTCTTCAGGGATGGAACCTAGTAAAAAGTCTGATTATGCCTCCATGAAAATCAGGCAGAAATTATGCAAGATTTTGACACTGTAGAACAGGAAAATCCTCTTAAAAGACATGGGGAACATACTGTTCTACTGTGGCACTGCATTAATAAGCAGGTACAGCCCTGTCAAGTCATTGCAAGGTGACAAGTTTGGCTCCCATTAGAGGTGGACTCCAGCTCCTTCACCAGGGCAGGCAGTGTCCTGGTCTCAGCCCTGGCCCCTGGAGGGGGGACCCCAAGGGGAAGCTGTGCTGTGGTGCAGCAGCTAGGAAGCAGAAGCTTCTCCCTCTCTACAGCTGGGTACTGCAGCAGGTGAGGCCCCACCACACAGCCCGTCATCTTTTGCCATCAGGGTTGCACCTGGCTCTGTAAAGAGCAGTGCGGCCTCTCAGCAATTCATTTTGTTTTATTTTTCCTTCTGGTGCCAATAAGACCATCTCCTGCTTTCTGACTGGCATATTTTTCATCTTTTTGAGTCTGCTGCTTCTCTTTCACCCTAAATAATCTCCAGTTTGGGATTAATCAACTAAAAGGTCACCTCACCACTCAGAATTTTCAAAAACTTAATCCAAATAATGTGATACAGTAGGTTTTTTAAACCGTGTTTCTCAGTCGAATCAGATATGCTGTCTCCTATTGTTACTGCAATTTACCTCCCTAGTATATGCTGCTAAGATAAGACACAATCAACACCATCTATGACTTCAGGGGATGGGTTGATGGAAGAGTAATTTCTCATTTTATTTTTTTGTTGACACTATTTTCACTCTGCTCTCTAGCATGACTGCTTTGAGGTATCTGTGATAAAGATATGCAGCCAAGAGCATTACTGGCTCAAAAATACTCTCGCTTGCCCCAGAAAAATTGGTTCCAGGATTCCAAAAAATCCTATTTCTAGTCTTCTCTGAGAAAGCAAACATTATTGCCCTTTTCTACCCAGGCTCCCACAAAGTGCTCAAAGTCACACACAAAGAAACGCACCTCCCTGCTGTCATTGTCCCTTACCGCAGGGGCAGTGGCTGAACAGAGTCACCTATCTTCTCATGCACTGAAGTCCAGACACTGTGGGCTAAGTCTGTAACCCAGCTGGCAGCAAAAGGCATCAAGCTACTACCTCTTAGGTATGACCACAATGCCGTTTAAATGTGAGGTCCTTCTAGGCTGGTATGTTTCTTTTTAATAACTTCAATGAAAGAAAGAAGAGAGAGGCCGTAGGATGGATTTTCATCATTCCATGGAGTTGTCAGACTGTTTTCCTCTAATGACACTATGAATGCATAACTCACTACAGTTTCAGAAACATATTTAATGCATGATATTTTAAGAGCTGTAGAAAACACAATATTAAAATTCCAACATGAAAAATAATAGCATTTTGGCTCATTACATTCTCTATTGCAGTCATCTGAACTGTGAGTAACATACTGTCATCTAATTCTATAAGATCTGTGATCATGTTTTACACGATGTCATTTATTTCAGATATAAGCAGGCTAAAGTCTTCAACTTCTGAAGTAGATCATAAGTGTTCTCTACCAGTCATCTAAGAATGAGGTGTACTCAAAACTAGATCTGCAGAATCAAAAGACACCAAAGAACATCAAGTCAAAAGTGGAGAACACCAGCACCAAAGCTTCATGTATATAGTGGGATCTCTATTTTCGGTAACAATGGTAGATCTTATACACTTACTGAAAACACTTATATTTTCACACTGTCTTTTAAAAAAGTGGGTTTTTTTTCTTGACCTCAGACAGTTTTGTTTGCTGGCATTTCTAATGTCATGTTGAAAACACTGCTGTCACCAAAACCTTACCAAGAACCTCATCAGAGCACCTCAGAACTTCTTTTTCAGCATTGCTTTTTTCCCTGCCACCACCTATGCCTACCCTTTGATTAAGAAACATTCACATATTGCTAGGGGTTTATCACAGATACAGCTTTGTCTTAAAAGTATTATTTGAAAACACTTGCTAGGTATTATAATGATCCAGCATAATCTGTCAGAAAAGCACAAGTCCACGTCCAAAAACACTCGGAAAAGCCACGGGCTTTCAATGTCTCTGTAAATCATATAAATTTACATCTCCTACTTAGTAAACATTTTCTGATTTAAAAACTATTGATTGCTTCTGACCACTCTCACAAAAGAAGTAAAATGGCATGTATTTCAGGTATGCTGGTGTTGAGACAGACCTTCCTGTTAAATTAAAATACTATAATGAAATACCCAGGCTTGCCATGATGACTCTCAGAAAACAAGCTGAGACTTTGGTATCTGCACAATTTCTGCCTTTTATTTTGCATTATTATTTAGTTTTAAGGAAGCGACAAACCTAGAATCCTAATGGAAATTCTTGAAGTCTGCTGTCTTCTCCAGTCCTAGTAAAAGCTACACTGCACCAACCTAAATCACTGCAACCATCTTGCAATATCCAGCTGACAAAGCTGGAGCAAACTCATGTCTGTCTTGCCATCACCCTCTGCCTCTCTGGGCATCTCAGAGGGGGATGCCTTAGAAAGAGAATAACCTCATAGTGGCAATCCTCAAGTATATGTTCCCAGCTTCATAGCACCTTGAGATTTAGCAAGACAGAAGGCTACCAGGTCAGAAACTGTATCTACAGTTAGTGTTTTCTTTCTAAAAACAAATAACCTCCTTCAGAATCATAATATATTTATTCCACCCCATAAGGAAAAAAACTTATTCAGCAGGTAATGGCATAGCTTTTAGGGTGCCACAAAAAAACCCTAAACCAAATAAAAAAACACCACAAAAAATCCCACCATAAACCTTTACCTAAACCAGCAAGTTTTGAATATAATCCTTTTTGTAGCTCATACAGTGGCTACAACAATTAACGTCAACAGCACCATGGTCATTGTGGTTTTGCACTCTTTTCCCCATATGTTTAATCTTGTCTGTGGAGGGTGGCTGATTTCCAGGCAACCTCATATGCATTTGGTGTGGATGCACAGCCAGAGCTTCCAGTTGACATCCTAAGACAGGCTACAGAAGGCTGTAACGGCCCAGGAGAGGCAATGACTCAGGAGCCAGAGTGCACATTTGGACTCCTGGGCTGCTTGTCCTGGCCGCTTCCCTCACTGCTACCTCCCTGCTCCGGAAGCAGGCAGGCTGCCTTCTACATCTGTACCCTATCCCTTCCCTTATTTATCACCCTTTTATGTAAGAAACAGAAAGCATCATTAAAGAAACTGCAGGAATGTGCCCTCTCAAATATATCTACAGCTAATGTGACAGAAATCATTCATTAGGCCAGACTGTACAAAACAGTTCCCTGTAATTTAGCTCTCTTCATGTACTCTTTGGGCTTTCCTGCGGTGGGAGGAGGGAAGTGAGCTGCTTACAGGCACAACAATACTTGCTACGTGCAGTTTTTTTATGACTGAAAAGCAGAAATTTTCTCTTAAAACATCACCACCTTTGAAAACAATTAAAATTAAATTCCAAGTTGAGTTTCTTGAAGTTGTTCTTTCCCTGAAACTAACAAATGTTTCAGATCTGGAGGGCAAACACACAGCACCAGCGTGTTTCTCTGACTCATTAGTTTGCTTTTCTCTGTAGGATTTAGATTGACATCTATTGGCCTAACTTGTGACACAACGGCCCAGTTCTTCAAATGTCAGCTCCATCGTCCCTGCTTTGTAAAACTTCCCCTGGTACAGCAGCTTCAGACTCAGTGTTTTAAAGAAAAATGGTTCAGTTTAGCCACTAAGGCAGAGCCTATGGATGTGAGAGCAACGTACACGTTATTTCCCACCTTTTATTCTTAATACAAAAAAGATCAAAACCAAAAATTAGGACTTCAGGCTTTGTTTTGGTTTTTTAGGTTGTTGGGTTTTTTGGTTGTTTGGTTGGTTTTTTGTTTGTTTGTTGTTTTTTTTTTTAATGAGCTCTAAACATGCATTAGGAGGTTGATGCTGTGTTAGTCAACTAACTCAGGCCAAAGAAGTACTGGCATGGACATTAAAGATGCAGTTATTTATCATCATTTAGAACATATTTTTTAATAAATGTGAAATGAAATTCAATTGCCCTTTATTTACATGTGTACAAATAACATCCACATACACAGAAAACAGTCCATAGAGTCATTTAGGTTGGAAAAGGCCTCTAAGATCATCAAGTCTTAACCTAGCACTGCCAAGTGCACCACTAATCCATGTCCCTAAACACCACATCTACATGTCTTTTAAATACCTCCAGGGATGGTGATTCAGCCATTTCCCTGAGCAGCCTGTTGCAGTGCTTGATAACCCCTTTGGTGAAGAAATTTTCCCCAACATCTGATCTAAACCCCGCCCCCCCGGTGCAACTTAAGGCCATCTCCTTTTGTGCTAATGCTTGTTCCTTGGGAGAAGAGACCAACACCTACCTCACTACAACCTCCTTTCAGGTAGCTGTGAAGAGTAATAGTTGTATGTCTTTACTCAAGTACCTTTTCTTCTATTTTTCCCACACAAAACTAATGTATATATACACTGCAAAGCATGTAAAGCTCCAGGCTATCTTAATTACAAGAATGCGCACAACCCTTCAATCAGAATATCACAGATGGCTATCTTAACATCAGTTTCAGGTAAAAACAAGAACACAGATGTTGGGGTTTGGTATGTTTGTTATTGGGGCTCTTTTTGCCATAAAATGCAATTAAACAATCTCCAAGTGTACCAGCGGTTTGGAACAGACTAGTTTAATTATTCAAGGCTTAACTTTTAGGAGGAGGCTGTAGATAGATCAATAGATTAGTTATTAAAATTGGCAGACAGGCATAGAATACATATATCCATATAGTTTGCCTTTTCTCAGGCAGTATACAATGTACAGGCCAAAAGGTTTTATTACTACTAAAATTAGTAGTTCCTTTTCCTAAAGCTCTGGGACATATAACGCTGAAATTTCATTTGGGTCATGTGAAAGGAGCAAAAGGAATTTCAGAAGGTTATACAGGAACACAGCTCTTCAGTCTTAGCCGCTAGCAAACTGGTGGCAAACACATTTTCTGGCTTTGTTTCCTCTCTGGGGGAGACAAAAGTAATAATTCCATAACCTGACCAGGTTCCTTTAGATTTTGTGTTAATCTGAAAAAAGATCTTTAAATATTAAGCTAAGCAAAACAATATATTATTAGTTTGCACCATTTTACAACTTCTTATAGACAGAGAGCTTTTCTCCCCCCTTCCCTTTTACATGCAGACTAGACTAGTCACATGCTTACAGTACCAGGAGCTACAGAAAAGAACAGGTTCATAAAATAAAAATTGCCCCAAAATACCACAACTTTCTCCAATAACAGCAATCAGCTCAAACCTCTGACTATTGCCAGAAACTGAAGTCTTATTATTACTGCATTTCACTTACTTCACAGGTGCCTGTTGTGCCATGCTGTCAAAGTCTGAAGTGTTGTGCTAAAATCTTACAGCCTTTCAAATTACCGGGTGCCTCAATGAGGCTTTTACAACCTCCAAGCAGAAGGTGGCAGCTCCTAATTTAACAACTTCAGACCTCGCTAGTTCTAGAATTAGAAATATCCCACAACAGGCTGACCTCATTAATATGACTGACTTAATCAATTTGTCACAAACCAGGGAGTACAGCTACAAGAAGTGGTTCGTTCTTCAATTTAAATTAATTAATTGCTTGCAGATGCAGCTAATGCTTTGCAAACGGTTGTCTTGGTGCTCTTAAAATTTTAGAGTTCAGGTTATGCTCCTGTTTATGCTGTGCTTAAATTTTTGTCAGTTTAAAGGTAGGAAACGGGGTTTCATCTTATTTTCCTATCAAAGAGGAGTGGCAGCTGCTACTGTTTCTTGAAATAAATTTATAAACTATTGAGATGATTTAAAACAAAAAAATCCAACCTGCAGCCACGCAAAGCAGGAGTGTCATGCCTAGACCTACAGCTTGTCATCTGTAAAATTCTAACAAGAAGCAGCATACTAAGTTCTATTCCTGATTTACACAGGGCCTGAACTTCAGGAAGCTTACATCCAAGTCATGAAAGCCAGCCGAGACCAGGACCCAAACAACTTCAGTCAGATCCATCAGATGTGAAACCTTTTCAGCAGTGACTTAGTTGGCCATGCAAAATTATTTTCACTTGGTTTCACAACAGGGCACCATTCTGTACATCTGCACAGCTCACCATTTAAAGCCGGCACCTCAGTCCTCTGAAAATCATCATGCTAGGTGTCATGTTGCCTTTGCCTCTCACTGCCACTGACCACGTTTGCCCAGGCACCAGGAAGAGCTGCAGGTCAGCTGGGTAAGCCTAGCTGGGATGGGCAGCAGGGCCTCGAGGGGGATGGATTGACT
Organism: Phalacrocorax carbo; assembly: GCF_963921805.1. Taxonomy (NCBI): domain Eukaryota; kingdom Metazoa; phylum Chordata; class Aves; order Suliformes; family Phalacrocoracidae; genus Phalacrocorax; species Phalacrocorax carbo. The sequence goes on along the minus strand of NC_087513.1, from coordinate 125,961,837 downwards.
CTCCTGTCCCTGAGCTGCATCTCCTGGGAAACCTGGGAAAAGTGTCAACTTTCTCCTATCCTCACTTTGCCAGAAAACCTGAGCCACATCAGCTTTAACAGGTGCTTAAACCCCATAACACATAAACAAAAACAACTGCTAAATATTTTCAAGCAGTAGTAGAAAATTGAAGGCTTTTTCCTCCCAATAAAATTGATGTTTCATATGTAAAAATGTACTTTAAGACAAGGCTTCTGTTTGCTTGCTTTTTGTTGTTATCTAATCTTCCTCCTACATCTGTTGGGTCTCACTGTCTTTGATGATACAGGCATAACCACCAAGAATAAAAGGATGTTGTAGCGCAAACCGTAACTACTTTTATCAAAGACATATTAACTAAGTTGGGGTTTTTTACCCCTCATTAGCAAGAAGCGTGTTTCCACCTTTCTTTCCAAGCATTCCCGTATGTGACTCTTCCTATCCTGAAGATCGAAGTTGGGTATTTTGAACTGGTGGTGCACAACAGGAGGGCGAGGGACAGGGGGCATAAACAGACACACAGGAGGCTCAGACTAGATCTCAGGAGGAGCATCCCTAGTGAGACTGCAGGCTTCCGAGGTGCAAGCCCCTGCGACACCCAGCCCTGCTCAGCCACCAACCCCCCAAGGGCCCAGCCCACCCCAATTACCCCTCCCCACCCCAATTACCCCTCCGTGCTATGATCTTGCCACCACACACTGCCCGTGGCTCTACTTCTCAAAGTGAAGTAACCTTGAGTTGTCAAGCTGTCATGTTCATGCTAAACCCTGCGGTACACTCCTCCCTGAAGACACAAGTGAGATTGATTGCACTTGTGATTTGTTCATTTCCACAACTATCTTACCATTAATATCCCCCTCTCATCCATTTGCAACACCTGCTAAGCACAGAAAATTGATTATAATGTCCAATTCAGCAGGTAAAATCTTCTGGGATTGGACTTTTTCTTTTCAGATTGCATAGAGAGGGAAAAAAAAAAAACAGTAAAAAACAGCAACACAGGGGGGAAGGTTCAAATATTAAGTAGCTTAACAAGTGGCAGAAAAAAAGTCTAGTTTTGTCAGGGCTGCCTTGTGCCGGTGTAAGAAATTATGCAGTTGCCTTAGTGCAGGTTCTAATTTACGTATCCAAAAGCGCTATATCTCAGAGTAGATTAAGATAGCTACATGTTTCGGCTTTAAGTGCTCATCAAGCCAAGAGATAACAGAACTGATGAATGGGACATTTCAGATCCTTAGAGAAATGAGCACTATTACATAAAAAGTGTGATTTGAATTTGTCTTTCTGCTTAGCCTGTGCCATCCTAACAGCATTTATAAATAGAAACAGAACCTTAAAAATCAAGAGCTGCCAGAGCACTTTTTCTTCATCATCCGATCACTGAAGTATAGGACTTTTAAATCCATATACTTGCGTTGGAATAATCTGCATGTTGTAGTCTCTCCTCCCCAAATCAATTTATTACTGAATAGAAAACGGTAAATGAAGTCATTATTTAAATCCAACAAAAGTGAGTCTCTTGGTCATTACCCTATGCAAACTGAAAAAAAACCCGCAAGTTCCTTTAACTGTTGAGAAGCTTAAACATAAAAGAGATGTGCACTCCGAAGGACAAGTATGATATGCCATTAGTTTTTAATAAAGCAGTTTCCTCAGACTTGCCAGATTTACAGTCTCCGGAATCAACTACTATGATGAATCAATCTGTTTTCCCCTGACAAGATGTCAGAACAGACAGGGCCACTCTAATTGGAAAACCAGACAGCAGCAGCTCTGTTAAGGCAAAGGCTATATCGGACATTAGAGACTATAAGTCTTCATTCAGCCCTGCATCTTGTTCTGCAGAATGGTTGTTGATGATTCAGTTTAAAAGGACACCATGAATCTCTAAAAGGTGAGAAGGAATAGAAAAACAAGCCTGCCCGAAATTTGGAAACTGCAGAAAATGACTGCTGAAAACATGAAGGCTGCTCACAGCGTTTTTCCTTTTGCAAAATACTGTACTGCATGGGACAGACCTGATGCACAGGTGTGTATAGCAAGGTGATACCTGGAAAGTCCCTCCCCCTGCACTGCCCTGCTCCACCAGTATAAACCTGTCCTTTTGCTCGCCTGTACCAGCACAGCAGCTATAAGGGCCCAGCACTGGCCCACCCCCTGGCCAGAGGGTGAAGCGATGAAGGGGAGCATGATATTCCACTCCGCAATGAAGGGGTAAAGAAGGGGAGCATGCTGATCGGCTCAATATGCCTTCTGTCCGGCTTGGTTTACAGGGACCACATGCATTGTCCCCTGCCCGTGCTTTTACACAGTAAATTATTTTATTTTGAGAAGAGTCTGTAAAATACATTTTTTATTTTGGCATTGCATAGCCATTTTCAGGCAAGGTGGCCGGAGTTATGCTTTTATGGTAAGAAACATCCTACTGAGCCCCCCATCTTCTTTTACTCACATTCATTAGATCAGTGTTTGGGGTCTCCAGAAGCAGAGACACATGGACAAACAAGTCCAGGGGAGCCCCAGGATGGTCAGGGCAGGAGCAGCGGCCCTGCAAGCAGGTGCTGCAGGAGTGGGGCTTGCACAGCCCAGGGAGGGAGTGGCTGCGGGGCCCAAACCAGCAAGAGGCACATTCAGAATATCAAAGTGAACAGAACCACGTCCATTACCTAAGGCCTGAACTGACCTCATATTGCTGAAACATATACAGCAGGCATGCTATGCACAACTACCAAAAAATTACTCAAAAACTCAAATATTAATCTCTCAAATCCTATTTCAGCTCAAAATTTATGGAAAATACATGTTATTTTAAGCATGATTGTCATAGGCAATTATAACCATCCCTAAAGGCCAGAGTTTTGAAAGATTATGAGAGGTTCTCAGGTACAACTTGTAGAGGAAAACATATGCTACAGCTGTTTGTCCTGATGACCTGTAACTACCCTGGTTTGTAGAAGCTATTCTGCACAGAAATAGTTTTAAAATACCCTTTTGGGTACTCCAAATAGGAAAGATAATCACTTTTTACATTTACACAAGATAATCTTACAGGTACAAGATGATCTGATCTCAGACAAACCAGAGGCAGTACTATGTGCAGTTATTCAGAACATTGGCTAAGATCTACCTGACGTTTTAGCTCTCAATGACGAGATGAAAAAGGTGTTAAAAAAAAATATCCCCCCCCCCAAAAAAAAACCAAACAAAACAAAATCCCTACCCAAAACAAACAAAAAAACCCTGAAAACACCAAAGCCACACAAAAACCCCAAACAAAAACAGAAGATAGAGAAAAAACCTCCAACGCCAAACAAAAATAAACCACAACACCAACACCTTTCCTTTACAAATCCTTAGTACTTCCATGGTTAAAAATACTACAAGCGTAGTCTTACGTGGTACTTGGCCACTTGGATTTCCAGGTCTGCCAGAAGTGAAAAATGTTTCAAGACCTCAAGATTTGAACTCGATTTCAGTTCTAAAAATAAGGAATTGGCCTGAGTTCAGAATGGATGTAATACAGATCCTTATCGAGTCTGTACTAGTTTGCTCAGCACTAACATGAACTAATATGACAGCTTTAGTTTATTCTCATATTTGTCTAAAAGCACTCTATAAATTTGCCTGGAGTTCTGCCAGAGACAGTACAAAATTACTGAATGACAGACTGAGGGCATTTCTTCATAATCTGAGATTTTTAGGACCATAAATACATATAGAAACCTATGTCTTCAACATAATAAACTCACTAACTTAATGCATACTAGACCAGCCAGATTTTATGATTGAAAGCAAATTATTTTCTTTCACTCAATTTATCTCAGCATGATTAAAGGACCTTAAATAGTTACAAGCAATGACAGAGAATTATTTCCCTGGAAGACACTTGAGCTTCAAGTTTGAATGCTTCCACACATAACTAAGTATATGAAAAATTCCACTCATATATTTCCGAGACCTGTTCTCAGAGTGCGGGATGTCAGCACTGCGGCGATTACTAACAGGAAAAGGCAATATACTATTCAGCCCTAGTGGAACTAACTAAAAGGATAAATAAATCCAGAGGCAGGGTGTTAGACAGGAACATGAGCCAAATTAAGTCTCCCACGATAACTCAAAGAAACTTTAAACTAATACTTCGTTCTTACTGTTCCACTGAAACTAATTCTCCTGTGTTTAGGAATTAGTCAGAAATTACAGAGAAACAAATAGAGTACCCACAGCTTATAAATGTAACATACCATAAAAAGAATATCCAACAGTCAGACATGCACAAATAAATCTCTGTAATTAAATTTCTTCTTAGAGAGCTCAGTATGGGTACTACTAGGCTTTGCTGCAAACTGTACTTTCAAAATATTTATTGTTAGCCCATTGATTTTAAATATCACTTTTAAAGCATTTGCACTAAATAGACTTTTATTTTAAACATTTGGCTTTTAGTTAGTCTTTTTATTGCTTGCTCCCCACACAGTAAAACATCTTTCTCAAAACATTTATGAAGTACTCTGTTAAAGGCTGGGAAAAAAACTAATGGACCAAAGGAGTCAGAAAATTTTACATTTCAGGGTTCACTTTTAAAGACTCTGCTCCGTTCCAACCAGCTTCAGAGAAGTTTACTTACAAAACCAAGTTGAGTCCTTCATCTCTCAGTAAATTTTTCACATGTATGCAAAAGTAAATAATTCTCTCTTGCACTTTTGAAATATGATAGTTGTTTCAGACATACACATTCCTAGTTATCCCCTAGATACATATCTGAAAACCAGTTTTAGATACTTTACAAAAACTGATATTTAGGTGGTTTGTTGTGTTTGGTTTTGTTATGGTTTGTTTTTTTTTTTCATTTAGATGAACTGAATTCTCAAAATAGTTACTTGGCAAAATATTCCTTCAATTTAGCTATAACCTCAGAAATAATGGTTGCTGTATTCCAGCAAGGCTTGAAAACTAGGTGCACATATTGGAAGCAGGTTCATTTTTACTGCATTTACACACCTTTTCTTCTTCCTTTGCAGTTACAGTAATCTGGTAGAACAGTCTTATCAGATGTTTATTCAAAGTACACTAAATTAGCTCAGATTTCATAGAAGTAAAGTCTGAGGTTTCAGTCTCATTTACAAAGAACTTCCAGAAAAAGATTTAGTAAACCGCCTTTGTTCTGAATTTTGGTACCTCTGCTGTGACACCGCTACTGCAGCCCTCAGCCTTCATCCTCCCCTTCTCAGTTTTTTTCTTCACCTTCACAAACTAAGCCCTAATTACCTAGTGAGAAACTGCTTGTGTTTACATAGGGGGAATGATGCTGTTCTCTCAGGCAGATTTATATGCAGGTCAAGTAATACCTATACACGGCTCCTTCTAGGAAACAGGGTTGGCCTAGTGCCTTGCAGCACAGATAGCATCTTTACCAGTTCTTTAGGACTGATTCTTAAAATGATACTCTGCTATGTTAATTTTGCAACACCATAAATTTGCAGAAAATGTGCAAAAATAAAAGGGAAGTAAAGTTTCAGCACCCCTTGAAATTACTGAGCATGATAGCAATTCAGGTTGGAAGGGACCCCTGGAGGTCATCTGGTTGACCACCTGTTTAAGGAAACATCAATTACAGCAGGTTGCTCAGAGCCAAAGAAGGGGATCCCACAACTGCTCTAGGCTCCTGCTCCACAGTTTGACCACCCCTACAGTGAAAAACGTCTTCCTTACCCTGGATGTGAATCTCCTGCATTGCACCTTGTGTCTGTTGCCTCTCTTCCTTTTGCCATATACCTCCAAGAAGAACCTGGCTCTGTCTGGTCTACACCTTCCCATCATGTAGATATGGACAGCAATGAGAAGTCTCCTGAGCCCTCTCAGCAATTTCCCCTTTACCTTTTAATCCACTAACCCAGCCCACATTTCACCAATTTCTCTGTTAGTATACTATGGAAGATAAAGTCAGAAGCCTTGGTGAAGTCAAAGGGAGGCAACATCATCTGCTCTCCTCTTACTCACATAGCCATCAGAGAAGGCAAGCCAGGTGAGGCACATCTTGCCCATAGTAACTCCATGCTGATCATTCCCGATAACCTTCTTAACCCTTATGTGTTTGGACATGGTTTCCAGGAGCATTTGCGACATAACCTTCCCTGGATTCTCCTCCATGTCCTTCCTGAGGCTGGGAGCAATGTTTGCGGCTTTCCTCTCATTGTGAACCTCTTTGAGGACAACAGACAGCAGCATCACAGGGGCTTCTGTCAGGCCCCCCCCCCCAATCTTTGGGGGAGCCTGCCTGCTTCGTGGGACTTGTGTATGCCCAATTAGCTTAAAAGCTATCAGACTTGATCTTCCTCTACTGTAGGAAACTCTTCACTCCCCCAAACTCTGCCACTTGGCTCAGAGGCCGAGGAGAGGTGAGGGCAGAATTTACCAGGGAAAAACAAAACACAGAAAAAGCTGAAGTAACCAATGTTACCTTACTAGGTAGTCCAGACAGTACCTCTCCTGCTCCTCAGAGCTGTGGGCCCACATTTTTGTTAGCCTTCATTTTGCTGAAAGACACCTACAAAGACATGTATTTTTGGCCTTCACATCCTTCCCCATTTCAGCTCCAGCTAAATTGTGGGGTTCCTGCATCACTTCTCCATCCATGCGTGCTTGGACAATGCCTCTGTGTTTCTCCTGGGTAGCCCATGCCTGCTGTCCCCTTCAGTGTATTTGGTTTTGTGCATGAGCTCTGCCTGAGCTGACCTCCTGCCACACTTACTTGATTTCCTGCAGGCTGGAAAGGACTGTCCTTGTGCTCCAAGCCCCTCTGTCCTCCAGGGCAGCCTCCCATGGGATCCTTCCAAGCTGAAATCTGCTCTCCCAGATCCTTTAACTATTTACTGGATTTTACAGAATTCTTGACATTAAAGTACTGCCATACTAATTTACCAAAACTGTTGTTTATCACAAAAAAATAAACCTTTTTCAAACAGATTAACTACACTACCCAAGTGTTTCTGTTGTGCGTATTATGCTGTCTTGTTTTTATCAGAGCCTCAAATAAACCAGGAATACGTTAGTCATTCAGTAAATAGCACAGTCTCAAGTGATGAGTGCAAAAGAACACACAGATGTGTGGAAATGAAAAAATGAGGGGAAAAAAAACCCGTTACCCTAAGGCTGCTATTTTGGTACAAACCATGAGGACATGTGAGTTCACTCTGAGCCCTGAATCAGTTGATTTCATATAAAATTAATTATATGAGACTGTGCCAAAATCATTAGCGAGGCTAGGTCCTAAAGTCAGGATGAAATACAAGGTTGTCCAGGAAGAAAAACCAAATCTTTAAGTCATTCTAACACTTATAAACTAGTCGATATTTTTATTGGTTTATCTTTAATCAATCTTCAGCAAATGGCATCCAGTTACAAAATTTTTTCTCTGCAAACATTAAATTGTGCTACGTAAGTGATTTTTAAAACTTGACAGGAAGTACAGAAAGAAAATTAAGTCAATTTATGTACCGGTGTTGTCTCTTCCAGTGTAATTTTTACATGTATCACATAAGCAGAAAGTACAGCTTATACTAAAAGTAGCCGCTGAAAATAGTATTTTATAAAGGATATTAAAAAGGCCAGATGACTTGCATAACATTTGGTTTTGTTGTTGCCATCGCTCTCTAGTTAGCCAACTGTTTTTTTAGAGGAAAACTTGTGCGATTGGGATCGCTATTGGACAGAGGTTGCGAATGGCAAACAAAGCTCCACCGGTGCCCATACTCACAAGACAGGAGAGGACTCCCAGAAAAGCAGAAGTACAATAAGGACACAAAGGGCAGGCAAATTCCTTTGCAAAACATTTCTTCATAATATGGAGCAAACAATGGAAAATGGATCTGACAGTCCTGCTCCATCTTATGCACCCTCTGAGGTCAGTGCCTTTCCCCCTGCCCTCTGACCCCAGCATGCCTCCTACCTCCCCCCAGCTGCAGCGCAGAACAGAGCACCCTGCCCCCACTGGCAGCACCTGGCACGGCTGTCCTCCTCTGCCCAGTGACCCTCTGTGGCACTGCATCCTTCCTTGGGCAATATTGTTGGTATTATTATAGGATCGTAGAACTGTTTAGGTTGGAAAAGACCTCTAAGATCATAAAGTCCAACCAATAACTTCACACTGCCAAGTCCACCACTAACCCATGTCCCTAAGCACCACATCTACATGTCTTTCAAATACCTCCAGGGATGGAGACTCAACCACTTCCCTGGGCAGCCTGTTCCAGTGCTGGACAACCCCTTCAGTGAAGAAATTTTCCCTAATATCCAATCTAAACCTCCCCTGAACATGTATTTCATGTTTTTAAAGGGAAAAACCAGGAAGGTGAAACCTTCCAGTAAGATAGAGCCCTTGGCAGTTAAGCCAGCAGGATTAATTCACCTGTTGTTACTATTATTAAAGAAAATAACTTACACATCTGCAAGTAGAATGAGAAAATTTTCTTGGGTAATTTAATACGTTATTTTGCTTTCAAAGATCTGTACCTACGGACAAATCATAGTACTTATACTGATGATGCGCTGAACCTTAGTGACTTTGATAATTAAGATTCCCCTTTCAGTACTTCCTGCATCTGCTGTAACGGGAAGTTCTGGAGCATTCAATGACTATGCTGAATCTTTCAGATAGATTTTACGGGGCTTGCTTTGAGTTGTATGGAGATACAGTTGGAGCCCTATAATCTTCCTATCACACCCAGCTGGAAGCTGCCTGATACATCAATCTAATGCAGTTGGAGCCTGCTGCTTACAGCCCTTCCCTACATCCATCTATCAGTCTTATGTCCAGATCAATGAGAAAGCGATTACTCTGCTGGAAAAAAAAAAAAAGTGATAAAATAATTGTAATAGGCATCTGATGACTAAAACACGCTGATTTTCTCTAATGGAAATGCCAGCTTTACAGCAGAACTTCAGCACATAACAAAATGCTGTGGATGGCACATAATATCTTGCTCAGTATCCTGGATACAGCTGTTACATGAAAAGAGAAACCATAGAACACTGTCTAATTTCTAAAGAAATAACCAGAGGAAAAGAAACATAGGGAACATGAAACCCTTGCTTTTGCAATAAGAAAGTCAAGTCTCACTGAGAGTCTACCATTAACTAATGTTTAAATTAATGTCTTTAATGTCCAAAATATTACTAAATTGTTTAATAGTAGCTTGAAACTTAATATCTAATTTCACTCACTAATTTCACCTGAAAGCACTCTTGAAAATAATTAATCCAAAGAAGAATAAAATATCCCAGTTAATCTGCACATCCGAGCAGAAAGCTGCATGAGTCACAGGGGAGAATGACAAAGGCACAAAAGATCAGGGTGGAAATTGAGCCAAAATTCAGAACAGCTTCAGGAACAGAGGACAGAGAAAGAATTACAAGGAGAGCCAAGTCACAGGATATGCACAAATGAACAACTTGCTTTTCTATCCACAAGCCTAGAGCAAGCACGCAGCAAAAAGTGATTTATGGACACAATAACTAAAAGGTTAATCACAATATGTAACAGGTTAATCTCATGAAGCATTGTAGAGTTAACCAAATAAGGAATTAAAGTTCTATTTATCCCTACTCGTCCTAGGGTTTCTATGGAGTCAGTCTACTTTGCACTTCTGGGGTATTAAACTGTTTGTTAATTTGCATGTTTCCTTTGTGTTGCCCTGCAGGGCTTATAAAAATACTGCGTTCGTTAACTCATATGTAGTTTTTCCTGCCGTTATTTATCCATTATAGAATTAAACAATATGAGGCCTTTTATTAATTACTTCAATGCTTTCTGTAGTGGAAAAGAACTCAAAACACTGACCTGTCAGATACTAATACTTTTTATATAGGAAGAGAAAAAGTAGCACAAATCTTTCTGACTAACTTCTGTAAGTTCGTGTTAGTTATATATTAGTTGTACATGCTCTACCCAGTACCTGTCAATTAATTGTTTTAAATGCTGTTGCTTCTTTAAGTCACTCTGAATCCTCTGATGACGCCATTTTCTCAATACAGACAGGGTGTTAGAGGGGCATTTTTTTCCCCCTACTTTCAAATTAGCTTTTCTATGAACAAGACCAATTTCTGTTTTACTTTTTAATGCATCCTTTTTCCTTCACTCTGTTTAAAGGGGTAAACAAGGTTACAGAATTACTTAATCATCACACCTAATTGCCCATCCACCCCTTGCCTTTATGTAGGAAAGTTCATTAACTGCTTTCACTATTGAGTCAGACTCATCAGTGCAAGGCTTTGCCTTCTGTATGCATATGGGCTGCTGGCAATAACATCTGGGTTTATTGACCTTAGAAGCAAAGTCCACACCAAGATGAAACAGCAACCATACCCGTACCTCGGGTGCTCCTGCTGTGTGGCTGTAGCACAGCACAGCCCCTTCATCACTGACCGTGCCTTTGCTGCTAGCAGTGTGACCACACAGGTGCCACTGATGTTACTGGCTTCACATGCTGTTACATCTTTCATGACAAACGGTCTCTTAAATATCCTCATGCCCTTCCTGTCTGTTATTCAGGCGAACAACTCCAAAAACAATTTCAGCCAAGAGCTCTAAGCTTGTGCTATAAACATGAGTCCTCACAAAGGGGGGGGACCCTTGGTGTCACCTGACAAATTAAAACCAACTTGAGCAGAGCAAATGAGATACACCCCTTTGACAGAGCTACGCGTAACAGCTTAGACAATAAAGCTCTGATTCTGCATTGCTGGAGGACGCATAGGCGTTCACTAAAGAGCAGAGAGGTGTTCACAGCACATCAGAGCCTCCGGCATCTTCTAAATAGGACTAATCAAACAGTTGGGTTTCAGATAAAAGAACATCTAAACAAGTGGCGGCTGGATGCTTGTGTTCTCAGCTACTAATGCAAAAAAAGGTTTATATCTAAACATCTTTGACACATGAAAATCAAAAATGTATTATTTAAAATGATGCTCATGTGGCAACAAAATAAAAATTGGGAAAACAAATCTCTTGGTTAATATTTAAGCATCCGGATACAGCTGCAAAAAGGCAACAAATTATGAATAAGCAAATCATCACAAATTAATGAAAGCATGTATTAGGTATGTAGAATGCTTATCTTTGGCATACTTAAGCTAGAGGAGGGAGAATACAGTCTGAACACAAGTAAATAACAGTATGTCATCATACAAGGCCTTCTCTAATCGCATATAAAAGCAAAGTGAGACTTTTTAATATTTATCCATTCTTTTACGAAAACTCTTCTGGCACCTGCTGATTAGTAATATCTGCAGTTCTGCATAAATCAAGATTTGATAAATATTTAGCTTTTTTCTAATTATATTAAAAATTCTTCCATAATTGAAGCGAAGCTGTATAGTCTACTATGCGTTTCAGCCTTATCATAACCATAACTCAAAAAAAGTCCTACCAGACAGGCTCTGTGGTCTGCAGGTCCTCCAAAGGCAGACCTCTGACAAGTGACAGTGACGCAGGCTCAGACACAGCATCCACTTGCTCACTGACAGTGAGTGACTACACGGTTGATATGGGGGGTTGGGTAGGGTGGGGGGTGTTTTTAAATGGGACTTAGTTGTTTCATGTATCAGAGACTAAGTCCCTATCTGCTCCCAATGAGCTCATATTCTTCAGCCACAAGCTGCCTATTGGTGCCAAAACCGCTTAAACTCCTCAGAATCACAAGTATCTTAAAATATTTACTCTGTCCATGGTTGCAGGACAATGCATTAGCCAGGCGAACTCCTGCTCAAGCCACAAGTCCTATTCTGTGCAAGCAGCTTCAAACGTTTAGGGGAAACTGATACCCTACCTCACTGCCAGCAGAAGACAACCCCACCTCATAAAGAGAGGAGATACACGAGGAAAATAAAGCTTTTGCAATTCCAGTTCTCATCAGTTCCTGCTCTCACCACACACTACAGTTTTCCTAAACACAAATTTCTTGTCTAATTATTTGCAGAAGACAAGTTACACGCATATATATAAAGTGTGTGTGTATGCTATATATATATAAGAAAAAAGAAAGCATGACACTACCTCAACTTCTCAAATAATAACCCCTTGTGTCTGCCCCCTCCCCACACTGATATCCATAAATATTAATGGTCCAAAATCTGTAAACCATGTCATTTTTTTAGGTCACTGGACAACAGCCCACATAGAACAGAAGGGACTGAAAATTAATGGCACTGCTGGAGAGAAAAAAAGTACAAATCAAGCCAAGAAATGCTATCAAAACATATAATAGATTGTTAAACATTTCTTATCAGGTTTTATGTCTTTCTTAATTTTGACTGAACATTTCAATTTCCTTAAATTTACAATATGCAAAAAGAAAATTAAATATTTTCTCATTTGAAAAAAATAACCCTCTTTCAAGTAAATTTCTATTGTGTTTTTTTTTTTTTTTTGAAGGCAGCAGTCATGTGCCAAATAAAGCGAATGCTAACTTGTATAGAAGTCATTATCACTTATTCCCTGTTACAGGAGAGGGGCATTTATATTAATTAAAGCCAAGAACTACTACCCTTAGCTGGTAGAGCATAGATGTTACATGCAATTGTTGTTACATACTGTTGTTGTGATTTATTGTTTTGGGGCTGGATTTTTAACTCTTCTCTCAGGCAGCTATTGAAAGATTATGCCTGGAACACAACCAGCTGTTAGTAGATTCAATGTTTGTTTTCATTCTGGTTTTTTGGGTGGGATACTCATCATGCCTGTAATAACTTTCAACCTACAGTTAAATACGTATCTCTGCTCGTGAGCTTCTAATTGGTTCTTTGAAAACAGAGGCACTAAACGATATGCCTTTTAAATGCCTAATTTGCAATTACCTACTGAAATGTTTTCCCCAAGTAGGTGCAGTGTGCGAACATGCAGCCCCATTTCCCTAGCAAGCCGTTCTCACAGCCACACTGTTCACTTTCTCTCTCTTTGCCTCTCATTTTTCCCCCTCTTCTCGCAGTACTGAGATTTTTGAGACACACAAAGTAACACAGTGAATGATCTTGCCAGAATCTAAAGAACTGCATGGAAACTTCTATGGGAAATCCATTTGACTGGACACCACCCTACAGGCTGGACTCATCCTGCCTGGAAGAGTTTGCTGGCAGGCAGCAGCAGTGCTCCCGCTGGTGCTCCCAGGGGACAGAGGGAGGGAAAAAGCTGCCAAAGGTGGTCCTGGTGGCACCTCTTCCTCCTGACCACTGTCTCGATGGAAGTGCCTGAAGCTACGCGGGATCTGTCACTGCCTCAGGTGTTGTCTTAGTGCACCTTTGCCTTTACTGTGCTGCTATGGCAGTACTCTTCCTCCTCTCTCCCCAGCAGAGGGTGGTCTGAGGCCTGCTGGAGGAGGATGCTTCTTGCCCCTAGCCCCTTCTGGCCAGATGTGATGCTCCTGTAACACCTGGCCATGGGCTAAGGGGAAGCCATGACCAGAGAGAACTGCAAAAACCCCCAAGACAAGGTGTCCACGCATGTTTTCCCTCACAGGAACCAGCACAGCTCAGACTCCAAAATACCAAACAGCTAAAATGAGGTATTGCAGCACCCAGCCCTCCCCCCGGCATCCAGCCACTGCAGTGGGTACAGGAGCTGAACATGCCAGGTAAACATGGGGCTGCAGCACTGCCGCAGCTGCCTGCGTCCCCAGAGAGGGGACACGATGGGGGAGGGCAGAAATCAGGCAATCGCTGCTTGCAGGCTTCATATTAAACTAAAAATCAACCTCTCATTGCTAGGACTTTTAGAGCAGCGTTCATGATCTCTGTAGGGTGCCATTTTCATCTCTTCTTTGATGTGAGACGGGGGGAAGTGATGGTGCATTAGAAAGAGGAATGAAAGGGGCAGGTTGGGAATCATTAAGTAAGCTCCCTGTCCCTTAAAAAGGAAATATTCTTGAATTTATTCAGCCGCTCATCTCATCCGGACTTATTAAAGCAAAATATCTAAGCAGAGAAAGAAGCCTTGTGTGCTTCAGTTTCGCTTCACTTTTGGATATACACCTACTATTTCAGTAGCCTTCAGGTTTGACTGACTGAAGTAAGAGCTGTAGTTTAATTAACAATTACGGCTTTTATAGGGTGTAATTGGCCTCACATCCAGCTCATTAAAGCCACAGTAGAATCTTTCTGACAGTCCAGCCACAAGACAAGTTCACACAGAGCATTAGCAGTTCAGCTCCCCGCACATTAAGTCGACGAACATTTTCTGAACAGCGAAGATGAAATAGTGCCAGCCATCTACTCCCTGTCAAGTGTGTACCCAGAAAAAATTTCTAAAGAGAGATGACCAGGAGCAAATAGACAGTCTCCAACCTCATTATTCCCTATTCAGCTCAACATATGTCAAGTGTTTGCACTAGGCAAACTGACATTTTAACTTACCATTACTCTACCCTGGAAACCTGATATTTATAATGTAATCATTCTATACCTGGCCCCTGGAACAGCTGCAGTTAAAGGAAGCTGAGTTATTAAAAAGAAAGTCTCCATTTGGTGGCTACTTTTTACATGAAAGTCTTTTGAGACACTCCTATTGCTTTAAATATTCACAAAATAGCTTTATTCTGCTGGGACTTTGGGATAATCTGAAATAAAATACTTTTCCCTCTGCTTTACAAGTGCTTGAAATTCACAGACTTTACCAAGGTGCGTGTTTTTGTGTGGCTCGTGACATTCCTGAATACGAACTTCCTGAAGCACACTCTGCCCATGGCTGGCGAAGTAACCCCTGCCTGAGGTTGCCTCTCCAACACTCTTCACCTTCTTCCTCTTCTTTCTTTCATTATATTTTTAGCTTTTCTTCACCCACCCTCACTTCTCCCTCTTCTATCTTCTTTGGGCCATTTCCTCCTTTTACCCCACTTGTCATTGGGAGAAATTTCCAGTTCTCATCTCTGACAAGAACTTATTTTCAGGAACAACCCCCACCGACCTTTGTGGTCTGTGGCACCCATCTTTGAGTTAATCCACTTTTTCCTCAGTGCTGACAGACAGAGCTCAAGGAAGCTAACTCTCTTGAGGTATACCTGCATGGTCTTTCCTAGGCAAATACAAACCACCACTGCTTGCTCTCCAGGCCCATGCAAACTTGCTCTGCCAATGCTCTGAGCCAAATCCAACTTGTATGTCACTGGTGAGCTATTAAACTAGAAAGCCAGCTTAAAAAAAACAACAAAACAAAACAAAAAACAAACAGGCTGTTAAAGCCAAGCTACTGAGCCTAGTAAGATCTATTAGTTTATCACAGCGTTAGCACACCCAGTTTTTAGTGCATCTGGAGCATGGTCAGAGTAAAGAAATTTGCACTCAGAGCACCGACGGAAGGAACTCTCATCTGCCCGCAAAAGACAAAATAGGATGAAGCTGATGTGATTGGTAATAACTATGCCAAAATTCAACAGGGACCTCAGAAGGCTATGGGGAGCTAAGAGGTTTGAGGGCATATTAATAGTTCTTTTTCAAGTTCTACCCCCAAATAATATTTGTCTTCAGCAACATCTTCAGCAGCAGAAGCTCATGTCCAAAGAAATCTCTGACCTTTAACGAAGGCTGCTGCATAACAGTGTTTCTATCCTTTCTCCAGAAAAAAACCCTTGATTAGTCTTGCCCGAAGTGAATAACCTGTCAGCTTCAATATCACACAATATCTGCACTAATAAGATTTAAATCACTTCTAGGAACTTGATGAGCTGCTTCTGTGTTAATGTGGCCCAACTCTGCAGTGAGTTTCGCAGCTGAAACCTTGCTGAGGTGACACTCTCATTATCAAGAACATAATTTGGACAAGTATTTTTAAAACAGAAGGACTTCCCACACACATAATTTAAGAGAAGCACAAAGGGCTCTGCTAATCATCTTGAATGCTTAAATAATTTTTGAGCACATTTTGTCTGTCATATCAAAGCACACTACATTACATACTGCATTATGACACAGCAAATATAAAAGAGACATGACAATTATTTGGAAAATTGAGAGCATGAATGAAAAATAATTGCTGAATTGGATGTTGTACAGCTTATAGCTTCTGAGAAGAAAGCCTGTCTTGTAGGGTTTATAAACTCCATGAACCTAACTGCCTCAGCATAAAAATTTCTGCCAAAAAAAAAATATGCACTCAAGTCAAAGCTCAGGGCATATATCGAGTTTTCAAATACTCAGGAGTTTTGCTGAATCAGGATTCGATATGAACTCTGAGCACCAGCAAGTAAACTTTGGTCTCAAAACTCATTCAGGGCAGTAACCGGCATCAAAAAAATTCTAGAAGGAGGAAAGCAAACAACAGTGCTGTTAACTCTATTAGTCCTTAAGCTCTCAGAAATCAGTGAAATAATTTGCTGGTATTTTTCTTAAAGTGCATGCCCGATCATCAGCAGAAGTACTAGGCAACAAAGCTGTATATTATAGTAATAGTAATACATGTTTTCAATTATTAAACATTTTTAATTATTAATAAAACTGTAACTGTTAATGCATTTACCTACTTGAAACATGTATGCTAGGATAGTAAAATAAAGATTCATGAATCAAGTCTATGTGCAAAACAGACCATCTGCACACCTCCCTTCTTTCACTTTCCATTGGAACGTGGGAGACCCAATGAACCCAAAGACACAGAGAGAGCAGTGGCCACCAGCAGCAAATACACACAGTGCCTCAATAGGTATCATCTTCTGAAGTTGAAGGAAACTATTTCAAAAAGCCATTCTTCTACAAGTAGTCGTAGCAGTAAGAACTTTAAAAAGCTGTGCGAGATACGTGGAAAAAAGGGAAAATACCAATATAAGATGCTTGCCAGATTTGTCTGTGTATGTATGAATGAAGTTCAAAAGCATAACGACTTGGTTATACCTCAAAAGGTGGAGGGAGCCTTAGGCTGAGGTGCTGACAGACCCTGGAAGAGGCCAGGAAGACAACAGGTCTGTTAATCCAAGGCCAATAACTCAGACATAACTTTTCCAACAGTAACGTTTGTTTGTCTTTTTAGGAATTTTAACCTTCATTAAGAAATAGGGTAATTTAGATCTTCTGACAGCATAAACCCTTCCATTTCCTTCTTTCCTCAAAAGAAAATACAGCCTTTGAAAGGAGTTGCTTCTAATCACTTCAATCAGTAACAGGTCAGAGTTTCTTGATGAAAAATTATTTTCAAGTACCAGTTACAAAATCATGTCTCAAATACCAGGTCTTTAATATTATTATAATTAGAAGTGTTGGTATGTCACCACAGGACTAAGTTCAAGAGTGGGAGAGTAATGTATTTATGCACAGCTGAAGAGGAGGTGTAAGGCGCTACTCACTGTGTAGCTGACACAGAATGAATGCAAGGGGAGGAGGAGTAATCCGCTCTAAAGGGATGGAAACCAGGGAAATACACATTTGTGAAGACAAACACCTGGGAAATGTACTTATAAAGAGATCACAGAAAAATATTGTCCGGGGACATGGAGGAATCACAGTCCTCAACCAATGCATCAATTGTCAAAGTCAACGAATAGATAACGCCAAGAAAAGTCAAGCTAAAAATTAAGAATGTGAAGTTTTGTAGTGACAGGTAGCATAGCATACCAGCTGACTAAGCTGAAAGACTGAGGCAAGCTTTTAGCTACGGAAAGTGTATTTGTTTAGAAAGCGCAATTAACCCGTGCAACCCCACTGCCAAGAGTAGTAATGCATACCACACTCGATGTTGTCTTCCGGGGTGTCTTTCTGAGAGCTACATATTAGCCAAACAGAAGTTATTGGGATCAACAAAGTGGTACTTATGCAAAATGTAATGGTCTGTTGCTTACAGGAGGTCAGACTGAACGATCTAATGGTCCTCCCTGGTCTTAAACTCTCTGCCTCACACAGAAAGAGGCTGACAGACCTCAGGAAAAGAACACAGTGCTGCTGTGAGCCCCCTCCTTGTACTTATACTGGAAATCTCTGTGCCTCAACTCAGAAGGAAAAAGAGTGCATTACAGAACAAATTCAGCACCGAAGGCCCTCTGGAAATGTTGGTGACTGGATGCTGAAGTCTTGAAGCCAAAATTCCATGACTTAAATTACCAAAGACATCCCTTGAAGGAGAACCTGTTGAAGGCTTTTTATTTAGTTAAGAAAATTAATAAACTTCACTGTGAAAACTTCTGTCTGTGTATAGAGGACATCACTGTAAATTAACAGAGAGCAGGTATTTGTTAACAGTACTTCAGTGGCACAGGGAAGTGTATCAGCAAATATTTAGTAACCGTTCTCACTTCACTACCACCATATCATCATTCTTGCCTCCACAATTTAGGGAAAAAATAACAGTATTTTTCTTCACAAATTATATACATTTAGCCTAGTTTTGTGGCAGTCAACCACAGCTCAGACAAATCGGATCTTACCCCCTAGAAGAATTTTACTTTTTTTTTTTTTTTTTTTTTTAAGACAGAGCATTTTATACAATACCAATGAAACTCAATTATACAGACAGACAGATCTGGAATACATGGCCTTTGAGAAAGACCTAATCTACAATTAAGGCAGAAACCATCTTCCACAGCTCAAGCCGGTCTCCTATTTTCAGCATCTTTCAAAGACTTTTACCTATTTACAGCATTAAAGCTACAAACTTTTCCCATAAAATATTATTTAAAAAACCCTACCCATGCTACAAAGACAACAAGAGGTTCTTGGGACATTTAGATTCAACAAATATTACAGTGGCCTGTTGTGAGCTATGTATAGCTAGAAAAATCAGATTTCATCTGCCACTGTGTCAGGCTGCATTCCAAAGTCAGTTTATCACTGCAGTGAATACAAAGATATTTATCTTCCCTGGCTAGGTTAATCTCGTGTTCCATAATTATCACAACTGCCATAAACACATTCAGTTCTGTTCCTGCATTTGTGAATGTTGCCAGTTTGGGGAGAAATTGAGCTTAAAGGGAATCACCTTTTTTTTTACTTTCAACTTAAAGACAATAGCAGAAATTAAGAAGTATATTGCGTTGGAGAATATATTTATTACTAGGACTGTGATGATAGCTTTCCAGTTAATTTTTTAGCCTCAGACTAAATGAAAATCATTACAAGATCACCACATTTGAAGTGTTCCCGGCAAGAAATGCATAGAAAGTACTATGAATATATTTGATTAGCAATATCTGTCTATGAATGTGTGTGTTGGTGTACATGTATACGTATGTGCGCATACACATTTTTTGATGAATTTTCCACAGCACTTTCTTGGGATTTTGGTTTTTTTCCCTTGTTTCCTTTGATCACCTGACAAATCCTTAAGATGCAGCATGTTTCAGGAGTCTGCAGGCCTGGAAACTTCAACATCCCTATGTGCAACATTGCTAAACAGCTTCCAGTTCCAGATTTGGCTCATTTGGAGGTGGTGTGGCTCTCTTCACTACATACTGCAGTTGTGCCCTAGAGCAGTCAAAAACATGGTGAGCCAGGGATCTTTCCTGGTAGATACACTGCCATTCCTACTGCAGATTATTAGCACCATTTCTACTAACATCTGCTCTCCTGCTGCTTTGAGTAGAAGACAAATAGCGCTTTTGTCCCTGCTTTCAGTGACAACCACCATGCAAAATCCCAGGCTCAGAAATATGCTAACCAGGAATCCTTTTTTTTGGGATACAAAAAAAATGTCAGCCTTTCCCTTTCTGAATTCCTGCAAAATGGACAGACAAGTAAACTGCAGAGAGAGACAAAATGGGGAAGGATGATGAGTATGCCTGGGGTCACTGCAGCCTTCTGTGTATTTGTCAAAGGCCAATCAAGACTAAAACCTTCAACTGCTTCTTGTCAAAAACCGGAATACGACATGTGGCGCTCTAACAAAAGATTGAAATGAAAGTTTTTGTTTAGAAGGTTAAGCACATCCTTTAGTTCAGAGGATGCAAAAGTTTTGAGCAAAAAAACAGACTCAGAAAAAACCTAGGTTTTGTTGGCTTCAGCTTGCAGGAACATGGCATCTCCCACTCCATCACTCTAGAATAATGAAGGTGAAGAACACAGGCTTCACATAAACCACTTAGCATATGTGAGCTAAATTTTATGACGTTAATGAAACTCAAGCCCAGGCAAAAGCTGAACAATTTAGTAAGGCTCTATCTGGTTTGTATTCACAACGAAGGCATCTGAAGTAGGCACAAGAAGCAGCAGTTTCCAAATCTTATTCCCCTCCCTCTTTAACACAGTATTCCAGAAGGAAACAAGAAGATACAAAACCAGACAGAAATTCTTTTCCTCTGAGGTGGATTTCTTCCATGACCACTGGCTCACTAAACCTCCCTGTGCTATTTCTATCTCTGGAACAGGGATATCCATCCGTATATTGTTACGCTCAAAATTCACCCATGTTAGCAAACCACCTGGAGTCCTTCACAGATGAAACTCTACTGTGATGTGAAATACAATTATCTCATTAGAAGAGGGAATACTTGCACACATGTATAGGTTTGTTTATGTCGATGTGTCCTTATTTCAGTTTCCTCAAACTTCTGCAGTCTCTATATAAAAAAGGAGATTTCTACTCTTTCAGCAAGTTTACACAAACTTTCTAGAACTTCACCAGACATCAGGGAGAATAAATCTGAGGTTGTAAATCCATGCTCCTATGAGGAGATCGAGACAGGCATAATCAGCTCACTTGCACAGTTCTGGGGCTACATCACTGGAAAAGCAAAATGTGCTTAAAGAACATCTCAGGTGAAGTGGACGAAGTCACCTTTGGCTCTTGCTGCAGAAGTGGCTATATGCCAAAGTGAAGTACAAACCCAGGGCCACAAGCACCATTAGCATAAGTGACAGCAGATTAAGCTGAGAGAATATGCCACAATGACCCACAGATTCCCCAGCCAAACTAAAAATATCTACACAGAAGCAGAGAAGGTATTCTCCAAATGTGGAAAAAATAATGAAGACCTTAGGGAAACTAAATCAAAAGAAACCTTCTTTCTCTTTTTTAAATGTTCTGTTGGTAACTTAAAAATACATAATTAAACAACTACCCGTATGTGTGAGAATGTGCATGCAAGCTCAAAATGGAGCTACATGTTACGGGAGGACTAAACAATATGTTCAGGTAGAGCTGTCTTTGCTGGAGAGAATTCTTCCGCATGGGTAATTCCAGCCAGGATATCAGCAATTGCTGTGAGGGCTGACAAGAAGGAGGTGGTGGTTCAGGATGTAATAGAAGAGACACAAATCTGAAATAAGTCCAAGAGCTGAGGAATGACTCATTTTTCAACAATTATAATAATAACAGAGAGAGTAGGCTGTAGAGGCTGGTCAATGCTATATAACAGTAAATGCTACCACAGCTATTGAGTATGGCTGGGAGGCGATCGAGACCTCCTGTGTGAGTGCATTTCACATCCTCTGGTTATTTTCGAGTTTAAGCATATCTGACAGAAGAGTCAACATGATACACACAGTTCAAAGTGGCAGCAACATACCTGTCCTGTTTGTTTGGTTTGCATTGCTTGAATCTAATCTTGCACAACTTCAAGCAGGATGACAGTGGCATGCAAAGCAAGTTGATGTGATGCATGAAATAGGTATGTCACTTTAGCTTTTATCTGAGACCTTCAACAGCAAAACACTTTCTTTTACATCTCTGGAGGACAATATGTATTAAATTTAACATAAGTATTAACAACTGGCACCTTCGATCTTGAATATTACCTACAGGCATCATAATATACAGCACAGAAAGCAAATAAAAAAGTATTCGAAGTGCAAGGAAGATGTAGCAAATATTAAAAACTACAATAAGAGGTGAAATAACGTAATATGAAAGACGAACAAATAAATACATCTTCACCTTAAAAAATGTTAAGCATTGATTAATAAAATGAAATAATAAAATAATTATACAAAAATAAATAAAACTGATTTCATTTAGACATTTTATAAAGGCTATGTAACCCTTAAACAATTATGTTGACAAGCCCTAAAAAGAGTGTTCCTGTTTTTTGGTTTGTTGGCTGATTTTAAACACATTATCTGCTGTAACACTGATCACAGAGGATAGAGGCCTACCATTTGGATGATGGCAAAAGGATGAAAAAAGGTCAAATCAATGCTGAATAAACCAAACTGGCACCTAAACATACTTTCTGAAATTTTGCAGCTGTTTCATTTCACATCTACTGGCAACGAGTTCCAAAGGTAAAGCACACAGCATAAGTATGGTTCTCCTTTTACCACTCTCAAGGCATCGCTTTTCAATTTCCCTGGTTATATTCTTGTTCTTGTATTTTAGGAGAACTGATAAAGGACAGAAACATACTTGCCCAATCATACTCACTATAACATTAGTTCAGCAGGAGCAAGTCTAGGTATTCCACCACTAATTTCTATAAATATCTCAAGACAGAAGACGCAGAGAATGAACTTGCTGCTTCTGCCACTTGAGAGGTTACAGCTTGGGATGAAACTTGGGATGGACTCAGGAGCTTTTCCTCTGTAAACGCCAATGTCTTTTATGCTCCAAGACAGACCTGAACACCGATTCCAAATGACGCACCTTGTGACACTAAGCATGAAATGCAAGGCTGCTTCACATAGTAACCTGTAACATTTTCAGCAACCATATGCATGTGTTTCAGTGTGGTGCAGCATCCCTCTGCCTGGGAATGGCTTCCTGTCAATACCCTTTCTCAGTTCACCTCCCCACATACACACATGCAGTGTTTCCTAACTATAAAATCTGAATTCTGAGGACTGCTCTGCTGGATGACATGTAATGCTCAGTCTTCAGAAACACAGAATAAAACACTTGAGCATGTAAAAAGGAAACAATTAATTCTCTTCATTATTTTATTCAAGGTTTTTTTCTTTCCTTCTACCCACTCTCCTGACAGGAAGAACCTCAATCACTCTCATACTGTTAACTTTCCAGGGTTAAAACCATTCACTTTAATATTAAATTTCAGACTTGATCTTAAATGGCTGTAAATAGGATTATAAGGGAGTAAATCTTTGAGGTCTTTAATCTTCATTTCCTTACTCTGAGCTGAATGCATGCACCATGAGAGCATCATGCTGAGAATCATTTGAAATGCACAGAGACAGTCATTTTCCAAATATACACAAAAATGGACCCCTTTGATATGTTCTTTAGACCCAAGTAACTTTTCCACATGTAACTTTTCTCTCCCTCTGTACGCTTAAGGGACAAAATGTTCTTCAAGCAATACTTTTAAAAATAAATTAAGCCAGTTTAATTTTAGGTGTATCTCACCCTACCCTTACTCCTTCTGCCAGGAAAATAAATCTCTCACTGCTTCAGACCTGTTCTGGCTTAATTAAGTAGGTACTCAAAGCCTTACTTAATTCCTTAAATAATAGTAGTACTAATATTAACAATCCAAGTGTTCAATACTGAAACCTGAGAAGCAGTACAGTATCAAAAAAAACATTAAGGAACAAGCCAAAATTTAGGAACCTACATTAACGGAAGAATGTGATTAATGAAATCAGTCCTGCTTCATGTATAGATGAGCTTTCCCTTACTGAATTTTCAAGTTCCATAATAACTCACTGCATATCACTTCTGTTGTTCTTGAGCAATGAAGCTCATTACTTATTACAAGGAATTGGACCATTCCAGTCTACTTGCAAGCATAATCAGCAAGACAAATGACTTGCAGGTGCTGAGCATCATGCCAGACTATACAAAGAAACATCACAGATCTTATCTGAAAATGCATCTGCAGTAAAGATTAACATTTTATTCCAGTAATGGGGTGGGGTAATTTAATTTCTCTGGTTACAAGGAGAGAAAGTACTGCCAGGCTTCCATAAATAATCTTTGACTGGCCTCCAGAAGTAACAGATGAAGACATGAACCTGGTCTTCTCTAACAAGTTTACTGACTCCTCCACAACTCCATTTGGCTGAAGGCAGGAGAGATATCCAAGAAATAGCCAGATTTCCATGGGTGTTTCCACACAACCCTGACATTCACCCTGATGTCTAACCCAGTTCTCTAACTTACTCATAAAGAAGGCAAAAATAATGTGTACCTCACACATT
This sequence comes from Phalacrocorax carbo, assembly GCF_963921805.1. Lineage (NCBI taxonomy): Eukaryota > Metazoa > Chordata > Aves > Suliformes > Phalacrocoracidae > Phalacrocorax > Phalacrocorax carbo. The sequence goes on along the minus strand of NC_087513.1, from coordinate 125,937,768 downwards.
TGAGAAGAGTGGGGCAAAATCACTAGCGGTCTGCTGTATGATCCAAAGACCAACAAATAAATAAAAACGAATAACACAACCTGTCTTGTCCCCGACAAAAGAATTGTGGCCCTTTAGATTTCCATTGTGCACTCCCTTTTTAAAGCCTACAACTCCAATGATTAAAACAAGGCTTTTCCCATTTTTCATTGAAATCTTGGAAGAGGAACTCCACCAGTTTTCCAGGCAGAAGGGAGCCTGGTGTTGTCAGACTGTCAATGTCTGAAGCTCAGACAGACAACAGTGGGGAAAAAAGCTTTTCAATTACAAGCCACAGGGTCAAAATCAGTAATGAATAAAACAAAATGGTCCAATGGTAATGGTCCCTGCATACATCATCTTCTGTGTGGAGGAAATATAATTAAATATAACTATAAATTATAAATATAATTTAAAAGTTCTTGCGTCAACATAAAGACAGAAAGACCACTTAACAATTACTCTTATGGGCAAAGCAGGCTCAAGTTGGGCAAAATTAATTCAATTTCTTGCCCATAGAAGTAAAGTTGGAAGGTGAGAAACAAAGACAAAAAGATTGAAATAACACCTGCCCTCTATGCCCCGTTTTTCCCCAGACTCCACTCCCAAGTCTTCCCACATCACCCTCACCCTGACGGCACAAGGGTCTAGAGAATGAGGGTTGTCATGTCAGTTCTTACCAGCTCCTCTCTGCTTCTCCTTGCCCTTCATGCTTTCCCCCGCTTCAGCGTGGGTCCTCCCATGGGCTGCAGTCCTTCGGGAAACATCTGCTCCTGTGTGGGCTTTCCGTGGCCTGTGGCTTCCTTTAGGGCACATCCACCTGCTCCAGCATGGGGTCCTCCACGGGCTGCAATGTGGATATCAGCTCCAGCAGGATCTTCTCCAGGGACTGCAGAGGAATCTCTGCTCCAGTACCTGGAGCACCTCCTGCCTTTTTTCTTCTCTGACCTTGGACTTCCCCCTACCATTTCACACTTTCTCTCAACTCCACCCCCCCCTTACTCTATGTAGGGCAGTCCATTTCCCTTTCTTAAATAGGCTTTCCCTGAGGTGCCACCATCTTGGCTGAGGGGCTCAGCTGTGCCCTGCAGTGGGTCTATTGGAGCCAGCTGGAACTGGCTGTGTCCAGTATGAAGCCACCCCTGGCCTCTTCTCATGGAGGCCACCCTGCAGCCCCTTCCCCCATGCTCCCCCAACCCTGCCACCTATGCCCGATGCAGTCACTTAGGAAACAGGCATCAGCACCCCCAAACCCTCTCTCCGCTGTTCTTGCTCTGCCTCTCTAGGGGAGCGCTGACATGGGCAAGGCTAGTGCTTGCCAGTCCCATACCTACACGGGGGGTACAAGAAATTGCTTTTCCAGTCTTGTCAATGCAGATCTGTGCAGCAGTACCAAAACTAGTTTCTTTTTCCTTTAAACTCACTTGAGAGAGCTGGGACCAAATAAAATCCCAGGGAACAAAATAAGCCTCACGATTTCAGCACTGATACACCTCTCCTCAATAGTTTTATTGTGCTTTCTGTATTTCTACAAATCCTGGGGCAAGGTGTTAAACCAGAAAACTATGCTGCAACACAAACCAAATACCTGCGGTTTTCTCTCCTGAATTATAATAATGCATACAGCTGTCCTGAGATGGTTGTTCACTCAGGTGAAAACTGTTACATTCTGACCTGGCAGATAGCAACAAGTTGCACGAAGCAACATCAGAGTAAGCTGGTCCTCTAAATTGTCACCCCTGCCTTTCACACATCTAATAGATCAGTTCATATTTTCTGTCTCTCATATGTTTTTTTCCTCCCTTTTTTTCAGTTTCAGTGTTTCTATTGAAGTACAGGCTGTGAAGGATTCCCAATGACATACCTATCCCTGGCTCACACAGAAACTGCAAGTAATATGGGTACCTCTGTGTTTCCATGGCATCTCAGGATCATCAATGGGTGGTTTGTCTCTGTGTGATACAATTATCATTCAGTGGAAAATCCTCAAGTTGTGTGTCAGTAACAAGAAGGGCACAAAATGCAATCCCATTTCTGCTTAGGGTATATTGCAGCTTCACAGCTGGCCAGGGTTTGCAGCTGTCATTCTGCGTCTGGTTTTGAGAATACAAAGCAGACCCTTCACATTAATTATATATCGTTCCCTAGAGCAAAGAAGTCACTTTTCTCTGTGCTTCGTCAAGTGCCACATACATTGTTGTCACACAATAAATAATAAAATATTCACATTAAATAATAACAAATTAATAAGTGTTCTGTTCCCTAGGCTTAGCTGGATTTAAGAAACTATGTGATACATCTAGTGTGACAGGGCTGCTTAGGCTGCTGTTTATTCAACAGGCCAGCCAGGTCACACAGAATTCCATACTAAATGCCAATTTCACTAAGGACTCCTGCAAAATTCATTTGTGTGTTGCCAGAGGAATAATCCTAATTGATGCTCTTCAGCAACATACTGTTTCCCTATGGTTATGGGACCTTTATTACCTGCACTAACACTTTGGCTAATGCTGATGATTAAAAGTCACATTTAGGCCCATATAGTTTAATAAATAGTGCAGGTGAGAAAGGTATGAGATTAAGTATTATGACAGACAATCAGGCATTACTGTTTAAAGCATTTTTAACTCACTAAAAGAACTTAAAAGAAATTAAAGTGTAGCTTCCCTGAAGGAAGCAAACCCTATTTGACCTTTTGCATTCTGAGGGCAGGAGATGGTGCCAGTTTTGGTTTACGTACAATGCCAAGGCAGAGACAACTTGAATTTCTGCCTTCTAGTTACATTCTTAAATTAGCAGTCTCAGATCCTCTGTCTTAGGATCCTAAGATCCTATTAAATTCTAGTTCTGTCTTTAAATTAGTAGCCTGAGATCCTGTCTTAGGATTTCTCTGATCTCAGTTCAGGTTGCATCATAACTGATAGTTTATTTAATCCTCATTATTTCCGAAGTTTTGAAAAACAACAGAACCTGGAAATAAATATAATTAGTTACTGGGATTTACCAACATCTGTGACATTTTTTGTTCTTCTCTTCTGAAGAAATATCTGAAAAGACACATGCATACAAAGGATCACAGGATCAACTGGGCTGGCAATTCATTTCACTGTTTTTGAAATGTTTTGCTAAGTACCAAATGCATTCCTGAGAAAAAAAAAAAAAACAAACACCTTGTGCTTTTCAGTAGCCTAAACCAAGGCCACTAAGAAATGAGAAGACAGTAATTTTACTATTAGTCTGAGAGTCATTACAGACATTAAACCATAAACCTCTTAAAATTCTTAATAACCTTAACTTCAGTCACCACATTTTTCAATGGCACTAAAACTATTTCACCAAAGCATCCATCCTAAAAGATTCCATCCATTATGGCCCAGAAGAACATAACTGTAACATTTTCCATGTATATGCAGTTATTTAATGCCTTTATTTTTCTGCCTTGCTCTCAAACACAATTCAGTCGCAATTCAACCTGCAATCATTACTGAAGACAACCGATTGCATTTTTCAGTGTTCGCAGTCCTTATCTCATACTGGACCAACAGTGAATTAAAAGCAGCCTGAGACTGCAAAGTGAAAAGTCTGGTTTTTGACAAAACCCTCCATTTAAACAGATAGGTAAATATTGCCTTTGAAAGAGTGATGTTTGTACCTAGGGAATATTTATTAAATACTATTTGAGACCATTAGTATCAAATTACAGAGGAGATCCCACTATAAATGGTATTCTGTAATAAGAGGAGATAAAGATGTGTCGTTACATATAAGCATACAGTGGGAATATATAAACGGTTTTCAAAAACAAAACAAAACAAAAAAGACAAAATGATGAACCTTTTCCCAATACCTTTGCATTGTTTGGTGCAAAAACATTTGTGACCCGCATAATGCCTATACAAAAGTAACAGGCTTCTCAAAAAGAATCTAGAGAAAGCAGCATGTGGTGGTTTTATTTAGTATGGCTTTTACGTTTCAGGGAAACAGATCAATAAAAGTGATCAGGACTGAATGCTAAAAGAAGTTGACCCCATAAAAGAAATTCTGCATGTTCTTTATTTCTAAGCATCAGAAGGACACAGAAAGAGAAGGTGAAACTAGATATAGATTAAGAAAACACTAATTTCAAGCAGCTTAATTTTTGTTCAAAGTTTGCTTTAACTTTTTCCGATCGACCTTCTTCCCCGGTTGTGACAAGTCATGGGCAAGAGGGAGGGAAGGCAGTAGAGGGGAAAAAAACAGAAGGAAAAAAGGCGAGTCTTTGTCAGTATTGTTCAAAACCAAAAGTCTCTCTCTGACCATTTCAGCCTCTTGAGTTTCTGTACCACCGAGTCAGAGTACTGGTTGCACTACGTGCAATATCTTCAGGGATAAGTAAAGGAAAGAAACACCTTGGTAAGGAACAGCATTGTAAAGAAAAACACTAAACTGCGTAACTTGAGGATACTAATGAAAAAACACTGCGTGCCTAATCTTGATTTACTCTTCTGATTTTCCTTTTTTAAGACTAAGATCTATTTCTAAAGATAACAAAAACTAAAGAAACTGCACTGCAGGTGGAGGTTTTTGATTTTTTTAAACAGGTGCACCTTATTCTGATCCACAGATGTTCAGATCACAATGGAAAAGTTAAAAAAAAAATTAAAGCAAAAATATTATTAATCGATGTTTCTCTCACTGCTGGTAAAGCCCTAATTTTCCTTCTTTCACCTCTCCCTCTTTCATGACTGCATCACTGGGTCTGTCACATCCAGGACATTTCTGTAAGGACTTTGCAACTGCATTCATAACCTCGGTTCTGCAGCAAATCCCTTGGATATTTTGGAGCTAGTGGCACAAAGTAGAGAAGATGCAACACGGCTTGTACCCTGTAGTTTAAGAAGGAGGAAATGGGCTATATCCACCCACTATGGCATGCAGTGGAGCAGCAAGCTGAAGGCTTTCTTGTTATTTCCAATTCAAATATGGTAATCTGGTCCGATTTCACCAGAATGGGAAGGGTAAGCAAGAAAATATTGGCCTTCAGAAAATCCTCACACTTTTCTCTGGGTGTCTTTACTGACCAAAATCCAGCAACTCTTCATTCACATAGATGGGTCTTCCCCCTGCCCTTCAATTGTTCCAGCATTATACAGAAAGTTATCATGGTGCTTAGCAACAACCAGCAGCTTCTGGAAATCTCAGCATTTCCTCGGGAGATTAAAACTATATGATTTCAGGGATAGGATTTAGAATTTATTGTCAAATACAACCCCTCCAAATTGTTAGCAATTTTAATTCTGTTACACAGCAAAAGTAAATAAACAAAAAACAACAGAGCTTGAACTCTGGCTCTAAAAGGACAAAAATAATTCCTTCTTTGCTAATAGACCTAATTTGTTAATATATTTGGATTAGATGTAATATGTCTTTGTGGAAAGCTTTTTGGCAGTGCATAACCAGATGCTCAGTAATATCCCTTGGACTAGCTTGACTTCCACATGTGCCTTTCCTCATGCATTTTTTGCAAAGTGATTACCATCGCTTCATCAAATGAATGCCTCATGGCATAACTGAAGACCCTTCATTACTCATCTTACATGCCATTTTTTCCTCCTCCTGCCCTCCTCCTCATTCCAGTGGATTTTAAAATGGACAGATTTTAGTGACAGAGAGGAGTACACCTCCTTCTTCTGGCTCAGCTTCTCATGACACTTGACTGAGATGTCAGACACTTGCCCACACCATGGGTATTTCTAAACCAGAATCTTCCCCTTGTTGAGCAGAAACCACAAGCTGTGTGAAGCAGCAGCTGACCAGCATCAGAAAGCCAAGAGCTGCTGCACTACACGCATCTTCCTGTTGTCAGAAGGGACATTCAGGGCGCATCAGGGTGAGCTCATTCAAAGCAAGTGGACAAAACCGTGCAGTAAGCAGGTATGGAAGTAATGACACCCTAACACATTTCAAAGGCCTTGTTTCTGATTAAGGCTATCCATTAAAAGAATTTTAAAAAAATAAATTATGGCCTAGGCTCAATAAAATACTGCATGATCTTGTAAAACTAATAAACTTTGTTTCCACCATAGCTGATCTCCTCACAAGCTTGTGCTGTTGAGCGCTAACCATGCAGCTCATAACCAAAAAGGTGTCTTCAGGTTGATGATGCAGCGCTGTTTTATTGCAAGACTCCTCCAACAAGCACAACTTGGTTTTGTCCAACGTGTCCAACTCAGTACTAAAATTTCAAGTTTCTATGGACAACATTCAAAAAGGTCAATCTCCAGTCTTCTAAACCTTGTTACTCCTGGAGCATAAGGCAGCTGTCATTTCCCTCCTGGGCAAGTTTTCTTCACTGACTTGAGCATCTCCCTGTCCCAATTCTCTTTTACTGCAATAAGAACAAGACATTGACTGAACTTGTAAGTGCTTCACTCAACAGATGTTGATGGGAATTATCATTGCTGTGGCAGAATGCTCCAGCTCATATCCTTAATCTCTATTTTTGCCTGTCCCTTTCCCTGTACTCATTTCACAGTTATATATTTGCTGGGCTTTCCTCTTCAGTTCATGTACCTAAGTATCAGCATATATCCTGATTTCTCTGTCTTCTTTGTTGGATTAATGTATGTACCATATCTGTGGTACATATCTGTAAATCTTGTGGGCAAGTTGGGTGTATCTTTCTTATGTTGTCACACTGTCTAGGGTTAGAGATTTCTTATCCTTGACTGGGATTAATAACCAGAGTCATGTGAAGGAGCGCATGCAACCAGCTTCCAACTCAGTCAATAAATAACCCCTTACATTTTCCTTAATTATGTCTGGCCAACACGCAAGTGACAACTTCCTGTGCCCTTGCACAACTTTTTAGATCACCCTTCCAAGAAAAGATTTGAAAACATTGGCTCCGTATCTAAATATAAAGTAATATATATCAGGTCTATAAATTAATTCAGGAAGACAGACTGTAAAGAGGATTTCTATGTAAGGATGAGAGAAAATCTATGTACATCAGGCTAAAGACGGACAGATACACAATTGGATATCCGCATGTATCTACAGTGGAAACATCTGCTGGTTCTTATTGCTGCTTCTCTCCTCTTTTCTGCTCCTGTTTCTCTTCTTTTGCTTCCCAGCCCTCTTTGTTGAATGTAGATGCTTTTCCTTTATTATTATTTTTCATCTTTGATTACTAGCTGGTAAAATAATAAAAGGAAAGGAAAATAGAGAAATTGTTTCCTCTAACCCACCAGATGTAGAATTTCATGGCTAAGGTCCAACTTAATACTTAACATTTTAAATTGTTATTTTTAATAATAATCATTATATACAGGGGCTTGCTCATTAGACAGGCCTGTATTACCGTAGCTCTATTTATAATCAACAGCTAGCTCCACCTAGTGTCGTCTTAATTTATCAGTGAAACAGAAAGCTAAAATCAAATACTATAGATAAAACAGAAGCAGGCTATAAAATCACTTGTCAGCTGGATGATGGCCACAGACAGCATGCAGTTACGATTACTGGCATCACAAGGAAGACCATTTTAAGTAACTACTGCTCAATGATAGTCTTGAGACAAGGAGAGACTAGCGGCTTCAGGAGCATAAATATAATACATGCAATATAAAACAGTTTTACTGCTACCCTGAAAAGGTGAATGGTACTTAAGCTGTTTATATGGGTTATTCTCTCTATGGTTTCATCAGCAGCAGCAAGGACAAATTACTGTTAAATTTAACAGAACTTCTTTGAAATACAATATTTTTTTTATTACCTTCAAAACTACAGAACTATTTTTGGCTCTACAAACCCATAGTGATCCTTCCATTAATAAGTACCTCTCCCTTCCCAGCAGTTACAAAATAATTTAAAATGCCTCTCAGAGGTGATCAAAGCAGGGAAATGCTCAAACTAGCTAACAGTATATCAGTTTTACTGATCTTTACCTTCAAACTTTCCAAAGGCTGGTTGACTGCTGTGTATCTAGAAACATCTATCTTTCTAAAACTGTTACAGCTTTAGTCAGCAACATTTACTGTTTAATAGCCTGATCCCCTTTTGACAAGACTACACAGAGTATTTTAAAAGACTTTGCTGGCTGTAAAGTCAGAAAAGTGAATATCCAGTACGACAAGAGATTTCTTGATCAACACACCTTAGAAAAAAAATAATAGTCCTAAGGAAGGAGGGAGGTTACATTGAAAGAAAACATTTTGTAAGGCAAAATAATCCAAATAGTTTAAAATAATCATATCCTGTGGGAGCTCTCAAGCAGTGTTTGAATGCTTGTTGGACCTCCAAAGGGGAAGGAAAGAGACGTCCTGCCTTACATTTAGATAACACCACCTCTACTTCTTGGATCGAGGGCATCCCACTCTGATAGAGCTGACATCTATTTTAAACCTGTTAAAATCACCTGTTTCAGAGCTGCTTAGCAGTTTCACCCTAGTGGTGATAAAATATAATTCAATACGTACAGTATACACTTAACTGCTCACCGTGACAGAGAGGAAATATATATGCTGCTGGGGGGGGGGACAGCGCACGTAGGGCGGACAGGAGGAAGGAACATATATTAAGATCATACATACAAGCAAGCACCTTTAAATGTTCTCAAACTTTCTCAGAATAGTCAGTTGAAAGTTATGTTTGTGACTCATCTAGTTTAAAGTATTCACAGATAAATTCAATGATTATATGAAAACCTCACTGCGACACAGAATATGAATTTAATAAAATGCACACAAAAATGCTCTCTGATGTTTCGAAAATAAGAGAATACTCCAGCTTTCAATAATTTAGCAGTTACTGTCATTTCTCATTAACAGCTTTCAAAATCTTATCTGAAACAAGCTGATACAGAGAAATTAAGAGCAGTAATCAAGCGAGAAATGATAGACCAGCTGGGTAGGCATCAAGTTGGCAAAACGTGAATACAGTTCAATAGCTGAAACAGATGCTGGAGTTGTTGAGAAACCCTGCAGGAGATATTGATGTATTTTCTTTATATAATACCAAACAACCGAATAAATGTCAAGAGCTAAAAACTGAAGGGGAATAAAACCTGTCGGAAAAACTAACTACTAAGCCGAGACCTGTAATAATACCTTTTCATTATACCAAAACATTCAGTACATGCATCTTCATTTCCTCGGGATTCCTGAATATGCCAATACATCAGTCAGAGCTTGCTAGAGAATCAGAGGGAGCCTTTCCCTGTCTTGTTTCACATTTGTTTGTTTCTATCTTCCTGAGACTTCACAGACTTAGAAAATACTTTATTCTTCACTCTCATCCTAACACAACATTCTCTTTCAAGCAAACGATTCCCCAAGCTTGGAGGTAAGCAGGAAAGAAAGGGTAACACAAGCATAAATGAAACTGCAAAATCCATTTTGCACGAGGAACATTGTTTTCAGAGTTTCAAGACCTCAGCAACAAATCCTCTGCCATCAGCGGCAGCTCGTTCTAGCATATGCTTTGTCATGGTCAGTTTCTAATTACATTCATAATGATGCAATAGCTTTGATAATCCTACCTTCCATGCCAGCTGCTTTTCTTGTCACTCCATCATGCCAATAAGTTGGCTGCCGTAACAAATCAAGATAGTGCAAAACTGCATCTTTCCCCTGCATCTGTCATCTTCCTGAAAGCATTCTATTACTGCCGACTGCTGGGAACCAGAAAGTCTATTTGAATTCCAGCAGCTCCCCTTTCGCATGATTCAAGTTAGGTTAGGTGGGCATGCCTAACATGATTCTCTCCATCATTTATTATGCAGCTGCTACACCGTCGGTGTGGTAACCACTCTGACTTTATCTGATACGTCAGTCTTGCAAACCTCTACCTCTGTGCAAACACACGAGCCACAGAAGCATCTTGCATTTAATGAGCATTCTCCCTGCCTAAAGAGAGTGCATCTGCAAATCTGTTTCAAATCCTGCTGCTTGCATTGTCCTCTAAGGCTGATGCAAATGTTTGAAGATTTTTTTATTCTTGCGTTTCATCTCTTCAGAAAGCACGGTTCTTCATGCAAGCCTGAATTATTCACACTTCAGCTAAACGTTTGCTGATTTGTGTCCAACCAAACAGCACCTTCCCGTTGAAACTCTCTGCTCGAAAGCTACTTCTGAATAACAGTGCTGTGCATTCAGGCTCTCAACTCTGTTTCATTTTAAACATGGCTTTTATAGCTACACCTCAACAAATACATTTAGCTCTTCGCATGCAATGAATGGCTGTCTAATGAGGCAACGGTACATTTTAAAGCAATTTATCTAGGTCTACCTGTAGGCGACTTTTGCTTTTTGTGCTTTATACATTTTAGCAGTAAGTGGATAGCTCTGTTAGAGCATCTTGATATTCTTAAAGTGGTAAGAACGCCACCATAAGCTGTTTTTTTGCTAGCCTGTGGAGGACACTCTCAACGACAGAGTTTGCTTAACTGCTTCTGAGTATCGTGAATTAAAGGGATAGGATTGTTTTGTTGTCTATTTATAATTTCTGTTGGGTTGGGGGAAAAACACACTTGCGTCAGTGATTTCAAAAGAATATTAGTAGAAATTGACATATACACATCAATCACGCTCTAAGTTAAATTACCTGCGCCTCCTCCCACCACTTCTGCCTGCAGTTCAGAGTCAAGGCATTTCATCTTTAATGCATCTGCTTGCTCATAAGCTGAATACACAACACCAATCACAAACTGGAAAGTTTGAATACTAGAGAAAGAAAGGGAACAATTTGACATGCAACTGCCTGGCTAAAATCTGTTAGTTAAGGGAAGTAGTGAGGGAGAGCAAGGAGTATCACTGGAGTAATACCTCCTTCCTCAGCCTTTGCAAAATGACAAAGGAGGGGTGTGGAAGGGGAAAGGAGACAGTCCCCCAGGGAAGAGCTTTCCCTTGCAGTGGTGGCCAGCTCAGCATCACTCACCAGTTCTCATCTTCCTGGCTCAAAAAGCTCATAGTTTCACTTAAGCCTCACTTCTTCACTCAGACGTGTTCAACATCTCCCTGGTTTGTAACGCCCCCCCACCCTGACGGTCTCTTCCTCTCCCACAATTTCCTAGTCTCAGTTAAGTTCCTGAACCTCTTGACTATGAAAAAGCAGCTTGATAAAATGAGCTTAGGGGAGTTCTAAGTCACAGAAAGAGAAGAAAGTGAAAGGGGTTGGGGGAGTGAGACATAAAATATCTTACTTTGAAGAAATAAAAATAAAAAATCAGGACATCTGACAGCTTCCTCTAGACCTTCTGTAGGGGTCTTATCAGTGGGTGCGAATGCAGGGCATGTGCCTCTTTACCCGGTGCAGAGCCCCAGCCCAAGGGCTAGAGGCAGGGTCCCAGGGTCCCCGGACCCCGGGCAGAGGAGCAGGCACACTCCCTTGACAAACACACACCCCCCAATGGGCACTAGAGGGAGGAGGCTAGCTCCAGGGGTGCTTGCTGAATGCAGGAGATCTCCCAGCACTGCTGGGAGGGATCCGACTCCCTGCTCTCGCCCACATCTAAATGGCACAGCTGACACCTGAATGAGCTAACATAGCATGGCATGGTTTATATTTGATACTGTATTTATTCCTAGCATGCTGCCAGAAAATGCCTTTTTAGAGATTGCATGTAAATAAAGTAGAATTACTACATCTGTTCCTCTGTAGCAGCACATATCAACAAGCTAATTTTGTATTCAAGGCAACAGAGACCTATCGTATACTTGCAAAGTGTACAACTATAAAGTGCCTATCTGAAAATACTGTCAGCTTCTTTTTGTTCACAGTTCAAGTCATTTCTGAAGTGAAACAAACCAGACAATAAATGAGGACTGACTTTGAAGTCCCAATAAATTCAGAGTACATAAAAGGGTATGCTTGCTACTTCACACTTCTAGCTGCATTACGATTTTTAAACCATAGACACAGCAACAAGGAATTTACATGGTAGTTCACAAAAGATGAGTTTTAATTCATAGCACATATAGCCCGTACTTGCAGGGAAGACCTAAAGTACCTCAAAACTCACCATAGGCTTGATTTCTAGTTTAGTGAATTTTGAGCTGTGCAAAAATTATAGATGGAAATACCCAGAAAAAGATTTCATACGCTACTAAGCCAAATAATACTGGTACAAGAATAGGGGCATCTGGTACAGCATAAATACGCTTTAACAGAATCCTATCCCACCCTGGTACCTCAGAAAGAAGTACAAAAAGGGGGAAAAAAGAAAGAGATAATTATGGAAAATATTTCCAGAAAGATACGCATGAGATTACAAGGAGGATTCACTGGAGTTTGTCTTTCAGTATTACTGCCCTCCAGCACAGCACACAGCAGATGCAGGGTAGTTTAGCCACACAGAGCATTCCCATTCAGATTAGGGATATGGGAAGTAGCCATTTTTGCCCTGGGCAAAAAAAAAAATTATTTTTTTTTATTGTTGGTGGGAGAGGAGAAGGGAACTGTGACATGCCAGTTTTGGCATCTTCTGTGTGCACTAGCTGTGTTTTTTACAGAAAAAACAGCCCAGAGATGAATGGAGAATCAGGGAGGAGAAACCAGTATCAGTCATCCATCCACATATTAATAGGCCAGATTAAAAGTCAGCTTTGGTCCCTAGTTTTTCTGCATTTTTCTCACTTAACAGCAGCCTTGGTTTCTGCTTATTGTAACTGGATTCAGCATCTGCATAGATATAATTATAGTAACCCACCCATATGGAATGAATTGCTTTAGAGAGAAAGCTCCACGGGTAGCACTCCCAGGCTCTACAATAACACAAATACATAATTTTTTTGTCTTATACAGAACAGTCCCTGGTCTGGATAAAGCATAAATAAACGACAAGTGGAAAAGCACTCACCAAGTGGTATTCTGCTTTTTACAGTACTGAACTCAGAAGGCAAAGAAACTCCAGTCTATTTGGGTGACAATGGCATGAGAAAAGAAGAAAGCCCATCTCTCTCTCTATTCCATCTATAGCTTATGGCAAAGACATGTCTATTTGTTTTAATTGCTTCACTGCTACTAGAGCGACTAATTGGTTTATTCAGTATACTTGAATTTGATTATGGTGGCCTGTGCACATTACAGTGATAACTAAGATATGATGTAGAATCTGTTCTTGCTGCCATTTCTTTTTTCCATCCTGTTTTCCTCTTTGGAAGTAATAGTGACTCCAATAAAGCAAAAGTAGATAATGGATTACTGAAAAAAATGCAGCAAGCAGATTGGCCTTGACCTTCAGCCCTACATGATGCTTTACATGATGCACTCTCTCTGCTATGCAAAAATAAATGCTGATTTTACCTAGCAAAACCTGTTCATTTGTTTTGCTAATATGCCTCCCGAAGAAAGCCAATTTCTCTTCCCTTTTCGTCTGCCTCCCATTGTTCTTAGGTACTTCATCCCTCCCCCAGTAAACAACTAATTCAATTAATCAATCATGCAAGAAAATACCTTAATGATATGCTGTGCATGTTTATATTAATAAACATCTCCAAAGGGAGCACTGGAAAGTTTGTCTGGACCACACAGACAGGAATTATTAATAATTCCTTACTGATAATCATTTTATATGATCTACTTCTCAATTACAGGATTTCTGATGTATGATTAGAAAAGCAAGCTGTCCATAAAACATCACTTTCCCATAGAGTTAGAGCTATCAGGACTTTTATTGCAACAACAATATCTCAATAGCTTAGAGAGGATGACTTCTGATAATTATGGCACATGTAGCTTTGACTGCTCAAGATTTAAAAAATTGCTACAGAGGAGCATGTAAACAACTGAAAATGAACAATGTATCCAAAGTCACGTCTCTAAAAACTAAAAGCTCAGTGAGGGTAACTTTCATCTCCACACAGATGCTTACAAGCCCTGGGACTCCAATGGAATGGTTCAAAGGCCTGGGCCAAGTAAACCATGTTGCACAGAGAGACTTTTCAGATGTAGGTATCTGAAGTCATCCAGTCAGGCACCTGTCAGCCACCCAAGGAGCTGAAACCTTCAGGGGTTTGAAACTTTTTACTCATCTGCACCATAGTTTATTCAAATATTTTTTGTGCAGAAGTAATCTTTTTTTTTTTTTTTTTTAACTGAATCTCAGGGGTGTGAAATTTCCCTAAGTTCAGACATTTGTCATAAACTGAAAGCTCAGAACACACTTCCCTGAGTACATGTTAGGGGGACTCACGACCAAACTTTCGAAGTGAGATTGATTCCATTTATGGTAAGAAAGTTTTACAAAGTTTTATTACATACGTATTTACAACAATAATAAGCAGAGATGTCCTTAGCAACCCCAGGATTTCATATTACAGGACTTGGGTGAAAAATTATTCATAAAAGATATTACAGAAACCGTTGTCTGAGGGCATCTCTAATGACAGAGCACAGCACGCTAAAAAGTGGATACTCTTCCTCAGTTTCGAATATTGGTATGAGATATAGTCATCTGAACACTGCTACAAACATGGACAATATGATCTCTCAACTGTGACAACTGTTGAAGATTCTTAATGGCAACCTCTGCTTATGTCTGCAGATAAGCCAACAGACATACTACATTTTGTTCTCACATAGCATATGTATTTCATTGACAGTGAATTTAAAATGCTAGGTTCTAGCAAGATAAAAAAATCTAGTTAACTCATTCTCCCAAATATTTAACACACATCTGAAAGCAGAAACATACAGAATTTCACTATTTAACCCTCAGAGAATTAGTGACCGCAAACTCTTCAGGAAATGCTGTTAATCTTCCTCCTTAAGCAAGTCTTGTATGTGCTGTTAGCACAAAAAAGAACAATGACATGAAGTTTTAAGGTGCTAATTATATAAAACATGTACTTTGTTCTTTTACAGCTCCTTTTAAATTAGGCTGGCTTGAGCTACACAGCTTTAACTTTCTTCCATTTGTACCTTCACTTCTTCGGGAAAAGACATTGTTCAGCAATACTAGGCTTGAAGTAATTACTGACGTAAACATCTTAATTTGTTCATTCTTTCTACAGCTGCAGTCCATGTATAAGATGATGCATAACAGATGGACCAAGAATAAAACAATGGAAAAAAAGAACACAACAAAAAAAACTGACCTAACACACGTCTCACAGCCTGCCCTTCTGTGCAGTCCCTGTATGTCGGTACTCAGCTCACTGCAGTTCTGAGACCATCAGCACCCTCACCTGATACAGCTCTCCAGCAAAGTACTCAGTGTTCTTCTCCATTTTCACCAAATGCAGATGATTGTCACATAAGGTAAATTAGGGAACAGGTTAAATGGCAGTTGGTCAATCAATGGTTTGGAGATCACAGATCACATGCCTTCAAATGTTTTCTGTTGCCCATTTCTACTGCTACTCCAGTTGTATTCTGGTTTAGTGGTACTTCTCATTCATTGCATTGGTTTCCAGATGGATCATTAACCATTTGGTAACATGCATATGACAGCTGTATGTTAAAGAACTAATTAAAGCAAATTCTACCACATTCCAAATTCCTGTAGTATCTCAATCAAATTTATGTTCTCATTGCTTCTTTGCTATATTCTTTCCTGAATTAATTATCTATGTGATTTGGGCAGTGGTATTAATATTAAAAAAGGACTTCTGGTTAAGATTACTGATGAGAATGTAACTCCTAACACTAGTCCAAAATCTCTAAAGATGGCAGCTGGGAGTCCTTAACTGGCAACACTTTGTAAGGTTTTGTTTTTAAGTTGAGTGCTTCAGTTAAAATCCCAGGCAACTTTTTCACACGGCTCAATTAAAACCAGTAACTGCTTCAGAAAACCCTAGCAAATCCATTAAAAAACAAACCAAACACCCCACAAACAGACAGCACTTAATCTGATCCCTTTCAGTACTTTAGAAGGTTCCTAAGAAACTAAAAAATACAGGTGGCAGAAAGCAACTTCCTTAATACTCAGTGAATGAGTCTGGCCTTACAGTCTGGGGTTCCACTTACCAATGGGATTTCCACCATCTGCGACCACTGAGCACGACAGCAGTTCAGAGTACACAGTAATAACATGCAGAAAGCATGTTTTTTGGAGGTGAACAGTTCCTCACTTTCCTGAGATAAATATAGCAATGAGGGTTTCAGATATATTAAAATCTCATAAGATTTTACTTTTACTGTTTTGGTAACAGGAAATGAAACTCCACAGTGTCATAAGAAGATGTCTTAATATATATACTAAATCAAAACAGAATAAAATCCATGGTAGTTGCCTTGCGCTTCACAACAGACTTATTGACTTAGAAGGTGAGTTCTCTCCCTTCTACCTAGGGCTCCTGCCACAATGCAAGTTCACAGTGGGGATCACGAAGGAAAGAGTCTTCCACCCTTGCCTACCTCCTTTGCCAGCAGAAATAATATACTCCACATTTTGTATCCCTGCCATTGAGTAATCTGCTTTAACGCTAGAGATTTAAGAATGGATGTCTACTATTTTATCACAATATATGAATCAAGGAGAAGGACAAACAGACAAAACCAACTTAATTTCCTGGAAATGAATATACTTAAAAAAAATTAAAAGGGGGAAGAGATGTTTGAGTGGTGGTGGTGTTTAGATGGTTGTTTTTAATATAGGATTTGAGTTAAAATCTAAATCTGAAATAAAAGTTGAGTTCATAATCTACAACTGCTGGTGCTCTATAACCTCAACTTCAGCATAAAGAGAGCTTGAATGTCCTTTTTCTCATACAAAGTATCTGACAAAGAATCCACACCTCTAAGTAATTTTTTAAAAAAAGTGTTTTGGAGATTTGCTCCACATTTTTGCCTTGCCCATTCTGGTTAAGGAATGAAGTCTCACACGTACATGTTTGTTCTACCCCAGCATCCTTAAATGCTGGTTAGGGTGAGCTCCTCTCCTAGACATCCAGGAGTGGCACCCATAGGGCACCTCTCTCGGCATCCATGGAAGTACTAAAGAGGTAGACTACAGAATTCTGTTCATGTTAAGGTTAGAAAACCTTTTCTAAATCCATCCCAAATCCAAAATCCTGACAACAGCACAAGACTTCGTTAGCCTGACATCATTCCACTGTGGGAAATTCTGATGAGAAACCAGTTAGATGGGCTCATTCTCCATCTCAAGGAGAAGTCATCTCCTCAGTTAACACACTAAAACAAATTTGCCCATGTCTTTGCTTCAGTACTGCTTCACAGATCCTGTAGTACAGCTCTCCCACTTGCTGTGGACCAGGACAACCAATTTGGTATGTATTATCTCCTTTCAATTGTCATGGTGGTGATAAACATAACATTAACTACAATTTTCCAACAGATTTCTCACATGCCTGATGATCTCATAGAATCATAGAATCATTTATGTTGGAAAAGACCTCTAAGATCATCAAGTCCCACCATTAACCTAACACTGCCAAGTCCACCACAAAACCATCCATGTCCCTAAGGGCCACATCTACATGACTTTTAACCATCTCCAGGGATGGTGACTCAACCACTTCCCTGGGCAGCCTGTTCCAATGCCTGACCACTCTTTTGCTGAAGAAATTTTTCCTAATCTCCAATCTAAACCTCTCCTGATGCAGCTTGAGGCCAGCTCCTCTCATTCTACCACTAGTGACCTGGGAGAAGAGACCAACACCCACCTTGCTACAACCTCCTTTCAGGCAGCTGTAGAGAGCCATAAGGTCTCCCCTCAGCCTCCTCTTCTCCAGGCTAAAAACCCCCAGTTCCCTCAACCGCTCCTCATAAGACCTGCTCCCCAGACCCTTCACCAGCTTTGTTGCCCTTCTCTCAACACACTCCAGCACCTCAATGTCCTTCTTGTAGTGAGGGGCCCAAAACTGAACACAGTACTCGAGGTGCGGCCTCACCAGTGCCAAGTACAGGGGCACGATCACTTCCCTGCTCCTGCTGGCCACACTATTCCTGATACAAGACAGGATGCCATTGGCCTTCTTGGCTGCCTCTGGGCACACTGTCAGCTCATACTCAGCCAGCTGTCAACCAATACCCGCAGGTCCATTTCCACCAGGCAGCTTTCCAGCCACTCTTCCCCAAGCATTGCAAGGGGTTGTTGTGACCAAAGTGCAGGACCCGGCACTTGACCTTGTTAAACTTCATACAGTTGACCTTGGCCCATTGATCCAGCTTGTGCAGATCCCTCTGTAGAGCCTTCCTACCCTTGAGCAAGTCGACACTCCTGCCCAATTTGCTGTCATCTGCAAATTTACTGAGAGTGCATTTGATCCCCTCATCCAGATCCTTGTTAAAGATATTAAACAGAACTGGCCCCAATACTGAGCCCTAATTTGAAACTCTGATCCTCCAGCCTTCTCAAAGTCAGGCCACGGTAAGAGAGTATTCAAAGTTCCCTGTAAGCTCCACAAGCTGGGCACTGGAGCAGGCACCATCATCCAAGCTGTGTGGCACTTCAGCTTTGACATGGGAGCCACTGCCCTCCCTCTTCTGACAGTCTTCCTTGAGTTGCAGAGCAGCTACTCCTTTTTTCCTATCCACAGGACATACATATTTCCTCTTTTCAATACTGTGAATATTTTTTTAATCCTCAGACTGGTCAGGGCACAGTGATTTATTTGGGCTGCCCTACAGGCCCTGGTTAGAAGGGTACGCAATAGTAATTTAGAAAGTACTTCAGCGAGAATCTTTTGTCACTCAGCCAGAGCTGAGAGCAGATTTAGGGGAAGGCATGACCCTCAAAGAGTCACTTCCCAGGCAAAGACAGGAATTGGAGAACCCTGTGGCACCAGTCCTCCAAACCTCACATCTGTGGTGGCCTGGAGCCACATGAGGCCATGAGCACTTCCCAAATAGGTGGGAACAAGGGAGGAAGAAGTAACAATCTGCATTGTGTGGGTGATTAATGCACAACTCCCAGATTAGTGGAATTAGTAAAACTGTGGCCTAATTAAACCCTCTCTCTTGCATCTTGTCAAACTTCCAGCGTATCTGGGACACTGAATGGCACCAGTGAGCAGGGTGGCAGCTGCCAAGGATCACTTTGGTTGCCAGGCTTCATTTTTAACATTATTTTGCATAATATCAGTGTGCAATCAATTCTGTATTGTATCAGTACAAAAGCTGAGATTTTGATGATATCAACACAGTATATAACATAGCTCGAAGTTTTGTTAAAACAATTACAAAAGGCAAATTCTTAAACCAGGTATTGCATATGGAAACAAAGTGTTGAGGGAATACATGTTCCCTAAGCAGTTAATATCTCTTTTTTTTCCACTATTCAAAATTCAGGGCACATTCTACTAAGCTTATAACACAGTATTACATTACTTGATTTGCACTGATTTACATTACCAACCCCTTTTATGCAAAAAATGCTGAACTTAATGACCTCATTATCACCAAAAAATAATTATCTTGCAAATTTCCAGGAAACCATGACTTCAATCAATACAAACAGTAAGCCAGTTCTGGTAAAAGTGACAGACATCTGTATCAACTCGCAGTTCAACAGGAGCTGTTTGCCACACATGGATGCTGCTGCATGCAGTGTCCCTCTAGGTCATTTTGGAGCTACTAGATCTGGCCCAAAGCACAGCAAGTTGTACAAAAAAGACAAGTAAAAAGGTATCCCAGAAAGCAAACACAGACACTGCATAAAGAAAGCTTCACCATGCATACAGTACCCAAGCTTCTGCAGGCAGTCCAAAAATGTCAGCAACATCAGTGGCACCCAGGAAGATTTTAGTGCCCTCCTCTCATCCAGATACTCAGCAATTCCACCCTTTTCTGAGCCCTCTCCTTTAGAAAATAGTGACTCCTCAAATTTGGTCTGTAATCAATAGTCAGACCTGTCCGGAATTCCTATCACTGTCATTGTGCTTGTATATTTTGGGTGGGCATGACACAGTGAGGACTCACCATTGGTTTGTCTTTTTATTCCAATTTGTGCCTTTAACATGGCTTTATATTTAGAGTTTTAAACACTATGCAAAACTTCATTTTTTCCTCTGCATAATTACTGGAACATATTTTAGGATGAATTAGGAAAAGCTGTGGAAGAGAAAGATAATGTTTCTACACCATGATGCACACTGGTTCCTCATAAATGAGTATTAACCACTCTTTTCCAAAAGGGCCTGCTCACTTCTTCCCTCACCGGGACCAAAAAACACGCAGCAAAGACACTTCCCTGGTACAGGTGGACAGCTTCTTCATAACAATTTCAGTCTTATCTCTGTCTGACATTAATATATGCACAGCTGGAGTAACTACAGTTGCTGCCATCAAGTAGACTCCATGTCTGTCAATACTTCCCAATTCTACAGACTTGAGTAACAGCATAATTCTTCTGCTTCTGCTCTTGCTGGCAAAATGGGGCCACGTTATCATCCAGAAAACATCTTTTGAAAAACACCAGGAAACAGTCATATCAGCACTTATGTTAGGAACAGAAATCAGTTCTCTACTTCCAAGAACAGTTTTGGCCATAAGCCTAAACCAGCATCTACCCCAGATAGAAAATTTGGCACACAAAAAACCCTAAAACAAAATAAAAACCCAAACCCATGCCTCTGATGGGGAAAAAAGGAAAAAACGGAATGCTACAAAGCAAGTCTCTTCCCCATCTCAAGTGAAAAAAGGAACTAAGAAATTCTCTGAGGACTAAATCATGCATATAGGTTTACAGAGCAACCCCTGAGCCATACTGAATAATGCCAAAGCCACAGGTATTCTTTACATCTGCACAGATTTGTTGCATAATCTTTTCCAAAGACAGGTGTTCAAACTAAGATCTACATATGCCTACTATACCAGAGTGGGAAAATCACTTCATTAATCCAGTATGGCCAAGACACAATCTGAGTTAAACCAAATGCAGAAAAAGACTTATGAAAAAATAACAGTCTTTAATGAACTAGCTCCATTTTGTTCAGAGTTTATCACTTCATGGAAAATACTGTTCAACTGAACGTATTCATGATGTGAATACATCAAATGTTCTCTTAATTTTTAAGTACACTGTGGACTGACAGTAAGTCATTTGCTGTGAGTGTTGGAATACTTGATCTTTAAGAAGTCTGTGATGTGAATGGGAAGATCTAACAAGATAAGGTTTCTTTTTGCCCTATGGGATAAGTGTAACACAGTCACTAGGAGAACTTTACAAAAAGCCCTAAGGCTCCCAGTCTCTCTGTGAAAGGACTTGCAATTTATAGTGAAGCGATAGATAAAGAGAATCATGAAAACATTAAGGGTGTTTCCTTTTTTATTTTTTTCTTTTCTGGGACACTTGTGCTTTGCCTGAGGCTTCATTCCAAGAAAACTTAGGCTGCTGTAAGATTTATTGGCTGAGACCAGAGTTAGAATGCAATTTTCTCATCACATTCACACAGAGATATTGCATCTTCCTGTACTATCCTAGCTAAGAAAGGCATATTTAATTGCTTCTGTGCCAGGTTCTGGTTGGGGGTTTGGGGAACTTGCTTCTATCACTGTGTCAAGTAATACTACGGCACTGTGTACAGTTCCACTCCCAGTGTGCATACTCAAGTGTGGAAACTTAAAATTTGTTTACCAGGAGCACTGATGTGAGCAAAATTTGATTGCTTGAATGTTCTCAGAAAGCAAAAAAACCCAAAAATTGGACTGTGCCTACAGTAACTTTCATTTTAAAATCAAGAAAACAAATCTAAGAACTAGTAAAATTTCTAAGCCAAGTAAAACAAATCCAGTTCTAAATGATATTTAAACTAAATTCAGTAAATAATATCAATAATGTCCTAGAATGCACTGATAGATGACAGTTTATTAAACAGGAGCTGGATAGGGCCTGCAGCGATAAGACAAAGGGAAATTGTTTTAAACTAAAAGAGGGTAGATTCAGACTTGATAAAAGGAAGAAATCTTTTACAATAAGGATGGTGAAACACTGGAACAGGTTGTCCAGAGAGGTGGTAGATGCCCCATCCCTGAAAACGTTCAATGTCAGGTTGGACAAGGCTCTGAACACCTGATCTGGCTGAAGATGCCCCTGCTCACTGCAGGGGGGTTGGACTAGGTGACCTTTAAAGGTCCCTTCCAACCAAAACCTTTCTATGATTCTGTAATCATACCAACTTAAAATAATTATATACACATATATATATATTTATGTACACACAAATATAAAAAGTCAACATTTATAACATGGACATATTTTTTTCTTACCCTTTGGAGCCTTCAACTGGAGTACTGAACTGGAACCATCCCAGGTTCATAACAAATGCTGCGCAGACAAACTAAGATCCTAATTGACTGCAGTCACTGACAGCCCAGGACAGTGTCTCACATTTCCAGCTGATCTGCTTTTAGCTGAAAATCCTCAGGAAAAAAAGCACAAACTCTGACGGGTCTACCAAAAGCTCTGGCAGCATTCTCCTACCACCTTGCCTATTAAAATATGATTATTAGACTGAACAGCTAGGAACTATTATCGTGTTATTAGACAATACCCAGGCTACTGGATGCCTGCAACACCTCATCTGAAAGAGGACTGGAGACTTCCTTCAGTATAGAAGAAAATGGGGAGGGTAATAAACAATTAAATCAAAGCCACAAAGGCTTTACCTAATAGGATTATTAAAATGTGCCTCTTCCTTTAAGCACCATTCCAAGTTTCCCCACAAGTTATATATACTAGACAGCATCCAAAGAATGAAAATTCTTCCTAGTAACCAAAAACAATCAACATTTGCAACATTTGTTGCTGATCAATACCTGAGGCACCTTACCCACTCCCCACATTTAGTGCCATTGACCTGGAAAGAACATAAGCTAACAACTGGCCAGGCAGAACTGTTGACATTTATAGGTTTCTTCCTCTATTTATCACATCTGACTGACAGGAATTAAAATAATTTTAAAACCCATCACCATATGTAGAATACATTTATTTATATCTATATATGGATGAGGGAAAGGCTGTAGATGATATCTACCTGGATTTTAGTAAAGCCATTGACACTGTCTCCCACAGAATCCTCCTAGAGAAGCGGACAGCTCAGGGCTTAGGTGTACTCTTTGCTGGGTAAAAAACTGATTGGAGGGCTGAGCCCAGAGACTTGTGGTGAGCAGACCTAACCCACTTGGAGGCCGGCCACAAGTGGTGTTCCCCAGGGCACAGTGTTGGGGCCAGTTCTGTTTAATACCTTTAACAAGGATCTGGATGAGGGGATCAAATGCACTCTCAGTAAATTTGCAGATGACAGCAAATTGGGCAGGAGTGTCGACTTGCTCAAGGGTAGGAAGGCTCTACAGAGAGATCTGCACAAGCTGGATCAATGGGCCAAGGTCAACTGTATGAAGTTTAACAAGGTCAAGTGCCGGGTCCTGCACTTTGGTCACAACAACCCCTTGCAATGCTTGGGGAAGAGTGGCTGGAAAGCTGCCTGGTGGAAATGGACCTGCGGGTATTGGTTGACAGCTGGCTGAGTATGAGCTGACAGTGTGCCCAGAGGCAGCCAAGAAGGCCAATGGCATCCTGTCTTGTATCAGGAATAGTGTGGCCAGCAGGAGCAGGGAAGTGATCGTGCCCCTGTACTTGGCACTGGTGAGGCCGCACCTCGAGTACTGTGTTCAGTTTTGGGCCCCTCACTACAAGAAGGACATTGAGGTGCTGGAGTGTGTTGAGAGAAGGGCAACAAAGCTGGTGAAGGGTCTGGGGAGCAGGTCTTATGAGGAGCGGTTGAGGGAACTGGGGGTTTTTAGCCTGGAGAAGAGGAGGCTGAGGGGAGACCTTATGGCTCTCTACAACTACCTGAAAAGGAAGTTGTAGCAAGGTGGGTGTTGGTCTCTTCTCCCAGGTCGCTAGTGGTAGAATGAGAGGAGCTGGCCTCAAGCTGCATCAGGAGAGGTTTAGATTGGAGATCAGGAAAAATTTCTTCAGCAAAAGAGTGGTCAGGCATTGGAACAGGCTGCCCAGGGAAGTGGTTGAGTCACCATCCCTGGAGATGGTTAAAAGTCATGTAGATGTGGCCCTTAGGGACATGGATGGTTTTGTGGTGGACTTGGCAGTGTTAGGTTAATGGTGGGACTTGATGATCTTAGAGGTCTTTTCCAACATAAATGATTATTTTATGCTATGATTCTGAACAGTTGACTACCAGGAAATTCATAATAATAAGAAATAACTTATTAATATTATGCCTAATCCTTCATTCTTCCTAATATCTCACTGTCATCCCTGACAAACTAAATCAAAGCAGCATCCCAGCAAGACGTTATTAAACATATTTTTTCATATTAAGTGCTTAGGAGATTCTTCAGTGACAACACCGCACTGTACACAAAGCTACCTCCTCCTTAGCAATGCTAACACACCACCCGCTACGCAGCTCAAGGCTACATTTCTTTTTCTCAGTGACACTTTCATGCTCTCAGTGCTCCGACTAGTCCCTTCTAAAGGGAGACTTAAAGGAATTGTGGATTTTCCTTCAGAGGTTTTCTGAACAATAACTTCACATACTAACAAGATTTTGGTTTTGAAACTGAAATCAGGAAAAGAAAAACACTCTAAAGGAGAATAACACAAAATGTACTCCTATTTTACGGACAGGAACACAGTATGGTTCTGTGCAAATCTGCAGGGGAAGAACATGAAATAATAACAAATTTATTATACGTTAATATTCGTAGCACAATGAGGGAATGAGTAACACACTTCCATTTGCATATGGCCAACACATGAAATGCACCTTCTCATCTCCTAGGTCTTGGTGATTTTAGACAAAAGGAAAGGGAGAAAAAGGCTTGGAATAAGAGTATTATATCATGTTGTGTTGTTTATGATCTGTCAATCTGAAAAGCAATAAAGTTTCTAATCACAGTGACAGTAGTGCAGGCAGGAAAAAAAAGTAGGGAGTAGGGGCGTGGAAACAGGCCTGGATTAGACCCTTTTGGTAGTGTCTCCTGGTTTGCACAAACGTGAGCCAAATATTATAGCCCTGGCATGTAAAAACACATTGTTATAGGATGTCCTTCAGCAGTTGTGGAGTACTGTTTGTATAAACGCACACAGTCACCTTCAAAACCACCTGCAGCGAAGAACTATAGACAAGGACCATTGATGAAATCATGCCTAAAACATCGCTACAGGAAAAGCACAGAACTAGGCTGGGATTAAGCACTAAAGATCAAAACCAAAACAAAACAAAACCCACAACAAAACCAACCAACCCAACAAACAAAAAACCCAAAGCAAAACAGAAAACACAAACACAAAAAAGGTAATGACTGAGAAGAAAATTGGGTATTCTGTTGTTAGTAGATTACTCAACAGAAGAAATCAGAGCCAGTTTTCTGAAACAAGCCAGAAGGTAACTACTTTAGAGAATATCCTGAAGGAATTAGGATTCACTTGTTTCTAGAAAGACATTATTCCCGGAAAATGCCACAGGATCAATTTCTATTTCATAGTTGTGGCACTGGGAGGAAAAAAAGGAATGACCATGCACATTTAACAGAAAACAAAGACGTCTTAATTTCACTGAACCGTTAATCACGTAATAATGAAAGTTTATTAGCCTGTCATTCCAAAGACTAATGTTTATTCCCATTTAAAATAAAATACCTTTCCCCTCTCATACAAGCTCTATCATAAATGCACCAAAAACTGACGGGTTCTGAAACTAGAGCACAGATTTACTGAAACATGAAATACACAACTCATGCCATGGGGAAAATCTAATTGAGATTAGGGAAAAGAAGATTTTAGCAAGAAGCATGGCATTCAGGAAAAAAAAAACCCGAAACCAAAAACAAGAACAAGGAGACAAATCAAGATTGATTAAGGGAAGTTAGTCCTAGGATTTATCCAGCCTCTATTTTGATATCTCTGGTGGTGGCGCTTTGGTGAACAGACATGCCTAAACCTTCATAAGAAAAAGAATTGCATTTTACCAGAACTAACCAGAATACCTTTTGTATATATATATGTATTACCTGCCAAAAGTAATTCATTTAAAATTAATAACATGTCAAAAAAACCCAAACAAAACCAACCAAAGAAATACCCCAACCACACACTGAAACAAAAAGCAGATGACACAGAAACTTTAATCCACTTCATTGATTTACCTTGATAGCTAAAACCATGTCTGGAGCTCTTACTCATGCTTTAACTTGGTAATTTTTCATGTTTCAGTGGTAATTTATTGATCTTCAAAATGAGAGAAGGTTGCTATGTAGTTTAAAAACTCATGTGTTAATAACAATGCACAACCAGTATTTTTTAAACTACCAGCCTACGACTTTGACATAACTTTGAATCTTGTTTTGGTCCAATCACTTCTGGGGAATATCAGCTCCTCAAGTTGTTGTCTGGGGTCAGAAAATCAAAGACAATCCCCCTGCTCCCAAGGTGTTTACAATTGAAAAATCCTGAATCTGACATTCATAAATCCATTTCCAATCTAATGGTAGGATATATAGTTTTAGCCAGATGACAATTATTATAACAACACACTGACAAGATTCACACTTTCAATGAAATGCCAGTTTCCTTATTACCATAAGTCTGAATAATTAAGTTAAAATACCAAGTACAGAAATATATCTTTTTTTCCCAAAGACAATGCAACTAGTGTAAGCTAAAAAATAAAAAAAAGGAGTTTTATGCAGACATTTAAAAATAAAATGTTGTAAAATTTGTTTTTGAGTGTACAAAATAAAATATAGACTCTTAAAGCGGTGGCAGTTTTTTGAACATTTTATTCTACAACACTGGAAATATTTTCCTCTACAACAGTAATTGGTTTTTTTCAGATAATATTTTTCTGGCTTTCAGATTTATGATGGAGGTTCATATGATTTATGCCTTGAGTTTTTCATTCTCCTTATTCCTGAATATCCTATATTTGTGAAATCCAGTGATTATAGCTTACAGCACAGAAATCTTAAGCTAACTATCTAGCATCTATATCAGTACCATCTCTGCTACATTACTCTTAAACTCGTCTGAAAATTATGCAGTCTCCCTCTCATCCTGTTGGAGAAAGCCCTAATTTGGACCACTTTCAAAATTTAACAAACATAACGTCAACTAGGAAACATACAATGCTTTATTATTTTAAGAATCATATTCCAGTGTTTGTACCATACTTTGCAGGCAAGATTTATTATTTTAATTTCTCTTAAATTAGGAATCAAAATTTAAACATAAAATTTATTCAACACTACTACTAAAAACTTGACTTTGCAATCGAAAACAGATTTTACCCCAGGAGTCTTAAGTGTTTCTTCAAATGACACTCAAATGCTTTTTATATCTGTTCCCTAACAGATACAGCAGCAGCAAAGCTATAACCCTGCTGCAAACATAACCATGACACCAGAAGGCAAACTGATTACATCTTATGAGATCCACACTTCCATCTAAATGTAGTTCAGTAGCAAAACTCACTTAGGCAGGTTCCGAGCCTATTTCCCCTGTAATTTCTCAGCAGGAATCAACATAAGCAATACTTTGATGATCATATTTCTGCAGGATTACCTGCTATAGGCAGTACCTTTCTTTGCCTCTAGACAAAATAAAATAAATTAACACATTCTCAGAAAGGCAATTCCAAAGGACTGAAATACATCCCGTGCCTTTGTGGGAATCTATGCATTCCTAGCTTTTTCATACATATGAATTAGGTTGTTGCATTTTTTAAACAAACAAAAAGGTAGAACTTCCCATGGTTTCAGCAACAGTTATCCCTTTGGGGTTTTTTTCATGTATTTTTCTTTTACTACCATCCTTTCATGACCAATTCTACCATTATTTTCATTGCCAAAACTAATTTTAAAAACTCTCCTCATTCCCGAGAAGAAATCCCATCTAGTGGATGGCACACAGAGCCTCCAGTGTGGGAACTCCTTATGCCAAGCACCGTTCCATCAATTAATTCCTCTAATTCTTAAAAAGTCACACTCTGCCTCATCTCAGTCTGGCTCCTTATAGCTCCCATTGATTCAAATGGTGAATTCATCCTCTCAACTCTACCTTCAAACCAGGATTTCACTTTAGCATAGCTTCCCCTGTAGTAACAGCTGAGACTGGATTAGTCCTTTAAGATCAGCTGTACTGAAGCAGAGGTACAATTCTCTGAAACCAAGCAAAAGCACAGCTAATACTGCCTGCCCTGTTTATATCATGCCTTCATTATTTTGATTTGTACAAGACATTAAAATAAACATACGTCAAGGTGTATGGCAAAAGTCACCACCACTCCACTCAACTCACTCCTTCCTACTGTCTTCTTGCGCAGACAGGAGAGCCCACGGACAGTACAGCCATCTGATCTGCTACGGCTGGTGTCCCACGAACAAGGGGAATACCGGCATAACCTCTCCCTCCAGCAGTGTTGGGGCAACAGGCCCTGCTCTACCTGAGGAAGGGTGTCATCAGGCTGCCCCAAGGTCACACAAGCCCTGCACTGCGCCCACCAGCCCAGCATCTCTACTACTTACAGACTTTAGGGACTCATCTGATCCAAAAGCATAAACACCTTCATAGAATTAAATTATGGTGTTTGGCCCCCATTTTGGCACAATACTGAGAATTTGGGACTTCCTGAAAAATCAGACATCACGGAGTTAGGATTCAGTTCTCAGGGTGACATTCACCTTTCTTGAATTATTTAAAAGTAAATCTTAGAAATGTCAGAATTTTTTTCCCCTTAGATGCGTCTGTAGAAACCCAGAATGATACTTTGAGTAAATTACTAGGAAAGTTTGTT
This sequence comes from Phalacrocorax carbo, assembly GCF_963921805.1. Classification (NCBI taxonomy): domain Eukaryota; kingdom Metazoa; phylum Chordata; class Aves; order Suliformes; family Phalacrocoracidae; genus Phalacrocorax; species Phalacrocorax carbo. The sequence continues at coordinate 125,909,047 of NC_087513.1, read as the reverse complement.
CTATCATGGAGACCGTCTCCAGTGCTAAACTTGATTTTCCAGCTCATCAACTGTATTTAAACAGATATTGAACAAGTTAGTAAAGTTCTCAAAGAATACAAACCTCTTTTTTTTTTTTTCCTACGTACATGCAGCTACACATGACTACTACCAACAATATGTTCAAGTGCTCAATTCATTGGTGTTATTTTGGAGTTTGTACCACTATTTGTAACTGAAGCTAGATTCTTGTACACAGAGTGGTTTTGAACATGAACATGATTTGAGACACCTCATGCAGGTCCTAATTATCTAAGTTCTACAAAGCGTGAAAATAAATGTTAACTTCAAAATAAATACAAGATCACAATACTAATATCTGAGAAAATCTTGAAGGCAAGATACCACCAACATTCAAAAAGTATCTATTTTTTCATCTTGCATAATTATGTACTGTATTTAGCTGGAATTTTTGAAACTTCAAATTTATATGACAGAAATACAATATTCATTAACTTAAAAAAAGTCCTATCTAGGAACAAAATACTAATATAAATTCATATAACAATTTATGCCTTTTTTCCTTTTCTTTGTACGATGTGTACAATTTAATGCAAACACGTCTGATGCTTTAGTCTATAACTAGTCAAAATGTTATTTAATATGACCCAGTTCCAAAGTGTAACTGCACAACATTGAAAAGGTATTCAGAAAAAGTTAACAAAAAAAGAAAAGACCTAACTTGTTATTGAAATTAATTTCAAAGATTATGTTACCCTTGAGTTACATGCTACTGTATGGGTTTGTTAAGAAAGATCATAGAATCATAGATTGTTAAGGTTGGAAAAGACCCTTAAGATCATTGAGTCCAACCGCTAACCTATCACTGCCAAGTCCACCACAAAACCATACCCTCAAGCACCATGTCTACCCTTTTTTAAAATACCTCCAGGGATGGTGACTCAACCACTTCCCTGGGCAGCCTGTTCCAATGCCTGACCACTCTTTTGCTGAAGAAATTTTTCCTAATCTCCAATCTAAACCTCTCCTGATGCAGCTTGAGGCCAGCTCCTCTCATTCTACCACTAGTGACCTGGAAGAAGAGACCAACACCCTCCTTTTCAGGTAGTTGTAGAGAGCCATAAGGTCTGCCCTCAGCCTCCTCTTCTCCAGGCTAAACAACCCCAGCTCCCTCAACTGCTCCTCATAAGACTTGTTCTCTAGACCCTTCACCAACTTCGTTGCTCTTCTCTCGACACACTTCAGTACCTCGACGTCCTTCTTGTAGTGAAGGGCCCAAAACTGAACACAGTACTCGAGGTGCGGCCTCACCAGTGCCAAGTACAGGGGCACGATCACTTCCCTGCTCCTGCTGGCCACACTATTCCTGATACAAGACAGGATGCCATTGGCCTTCTTGGCTGCCTCTGGGCACACTGTCAGCTCATACTCAGCCAGCTGTCAACCAATACCCACAGGTCCTTTTCCACCAGGCAGCTTTCCAGCCACTCTTCCCCAAGCACTGCAAGGGGTTGTTGTGACCAAAGTGCAGGACCCAGCACTTGGCCTTGTTGAATCTCATACCGTTGGCTCTGGCCCAATGACCCAGCCTGTCCAGGTCCCTCTGTAGGGCCTTCCTGCCCTCCAGCAGATCAACACTTCCACCCAGCTTGGTGTCATCTGCAAACTTACTGAGGGTGCACTCAATCCCCTCATCCAGATCATCAATGAAGATATTGAACAGGACCGGCCCCAACACTAAGCCCTGGGGAACACCACTCATGACCAGCCGCCAACTGGATTTGACTCCATTCGCCACCACTCTCTGGGCTTGGCCGTCCAGCCAGTTTTTAACACAGCGCAGAGTGCACTTGTCCAAGCCGTGAGCAGCCAGCTTCTCCAGGAGAATGCTGTGGGAGACAGTGTCAAAGGCTTTACTAAAGTCCAAGTAGACAATGTCTACAGCCATCCCCTCATCCACTAAGCAGGTCACCTTATCATAGAAGGAGACCAGGTTAGTGAGGCAGGACCTCCCTTTCATAAACCCATGCTGGCTGAGCCCGATCCCCTGGGTGTCCCGCACGTGCTGCGTAATGGCATTCAAGATGATCTGCTCCACGACCTTTCCCAGAACCGAGGTCAGGCTGACAGGCCTGTAGTTCCCCAGATCCTCCTTCTGACCCTTCTTGTAGAGTGGCATCACATTCACTAGTTTCCAGTCATCTGGGACCTCCCTGGTTGACCAGGACTGCTGATACATGATGGACAGTGGCTTGGCGAGCTCCTCTGCCAGCTCCCTCAGTATCCTCGGGTGGATCCCATCTGGCCCCATGGACTTGTGAGCATCCAGGTGAAGGCGCAGGTCGGTGACTACCACCTCTTCAACAGCTGGGACTTCATTCTGCATACTATCTCCATCTCCCAGCACAGGGGCCTGACAACACTGAGGATGACCAGTCTGACTATTGAAGACTGAGGCAAAGAAAGCATTAAGTACCTCAGCCTTCTCCTCCTCTTTCCTGGCAAGGTTACCTTCTGCATCCAACAAAGGAGGGAGATTCTCCCTGGCCCTCCTTTTGTCACTGATGTATTTATAAAACCATTTTTTGTTATCTTTAATGGTGGTGGCCAGTTTAAGTTCCAGCTGGGTCTTCTCCCCCACCTGCTTGACTTACGGCACACAGGGACGGCCTGCTCCTGCACCTCTGTGATTTTCTTCTTTAATAACATCCAGCCCTCCTGGACTCCTCTGCCCTTCAGGACTGCCTCCCAAGGGACTCTGTTAACCAGACTCCTTAACAAGCCAAAGTCTGCCCTTCTGAAGTTCAGGGTAGCAGTTTTGCTGAGCCTCTTCCTTACTTCTCCAAGAATTGTAAACTCTATCATGTCATGGTCGCTGAGCCCAAGACAGCCTCTGACCACCACATCAGCCACCAGGCCTTCTCTGTTCATAAACAGCAGGTCCAGCAGGGCACCTCCCCTGGTTGGCTCACTTACCAGCTGCGTTAGGAAGTTATTTCCCACACACTCCAGGAACCTCTGAGACTGCTTTCTCTCTGCTGTGTTGTAATTCCAGCAGATATCTGGTAAGTTGAAGTCTCCAACGAGATGTAAACATTACCATGGCCTCTGCTAAATACAATGAGAAGTAACCATACACATGGTTTTATCCCATTACTTAATACATTTCTAACTGACTCAAAAGTGACCCAAGGATTAGGGACACTCTGGTGTTTGGAAAAACAAAACAAAATAAAACAAAAAAAGCCAAAGCTAACAAGCAGAAGGCAAAGCAAACCAAAACAGTCTTGACCAAAACAAACAGGATACTTGTACTATGATGTGTAGGAAGTAAATGAATGAAGGAATGATAAACGATAGCAAGAAAATAGGTTGTCTTATTTTTGGATGCAGCAGTTAAATATGGACAAGGAATACTGGTCAAAACTGAGGCCAGTTCCGTTACTAAAAAAAATATTCTGAAATCACAAAGATTAGATATTTTCCCAGTATAGTAAGGCCCTCAGTAGTGTCTACTTCGATTGGAAGCACAAAGAAATTTGAGACACAAATCATCTGTTGTTTTGTATTTTTCCCATGGCTAGCACAGCATGGTTCATTTTTGTTTGGCCTCTGGGAACTCTCCTAATAAAAATGACTGCTAGTAATGAAAAAATTAAAAAAATAGCCCTACTACTAAATATACCATCACAAAGTTGTCAGAAGCCCAGGTCTATACCTGAGTTTTGATGCTTGAACCTCTACAGTAAATACAGTAAGAGAACAAGTGCCTAGAACATAATTGAAACATCTAGCCACAATTTTCTAGTTATACTTTGTCATGGTTTAGCCCCAGCCAGCAACTAAGCACCTCACAGCCCTTTGCTCACCACCACCACCCTGCCAACCCACCCCACACTGGGTGGGGTGGGGGAAGAGAATCAGAAAAGTAAGAGATAAGAACAGTTTAATAATCAAAATAATAATAAAATTATAATATCAAATTGTAATAAAAAGGAAAATAACAAAAAGAGTGAGAAATAAAACCCAAGACAAACAAATGATGCAAATGAAAAGCAATTCCTCACCACCAAACAACCTATGAGCTGTCTGTCCCTGAGCAGCAGCTGTGCCCCAACCAACTCCCCCCAGTTTATATACTGAGCATGACGTCTTATGGTATGGAATATCCTTTTGGCCAGTTTGGGTCAGCTGTCCTGGCTGTGCCCCCTCACATCTTCTTGTACACCTCTATCCTTCTCGTTGGCAGGCCAGTATGACAAGCTGAAAAGTCCTTGACTCTTTAGCAACAACTAGAACTTTAGGATGTTATCAACATTATTCTCATCCTAAATCCAAACCACAGCACTATACCAGTTACTGGAAAGAAAATTAACTCTACCCCAGCTGAAACTAGGACATACTTGTAGGAACTCTAAATACATTTGCTGTATTTTTCGGAAATGTTGTTCAGGGATACAGAAAAACGATTTTCTCAAATTGGCTTTTGACTTTGAAAAGCTCACAGGTTTCATCTGTCAAAGAAACATTAAAACTGAACAAAAAACCCCAACCTTACAAGTTAAGATGCAAAAGAAGAATTTTCAAAATAACCAAATTGAAAACACTTAAGAACACACTGGGTATTGTAAAGTATGTCTCAAATATCCATTTCAAACCATTTTCAATTTAAATGAGGTTTACAAAAATTCAAGTTTATTTCCTTCCTCTCACCAGGCCAATCTGAAGCAGCTTTTCTCCTCTTCCCTTCTTACTCCAATTTGAATATTTAATGCTATATTTTATGTCTCCCTTTTTAATCTCCCTTTCAGATAATCCCTTGGACATATATTATCTGTCTCAAAGTTTTCCCTCCATTTGGTTATGTTTCAGCTTTTCAAGACCACTCATCTATTTGACTGAGTATTAAGAAATTTATAGCTATAGAATGATGGAGCCAATTCTTCTGGCCAGTTGGCTAGTTACGACAGCAGCAAAGCAGCAAGGGTGGACTAAGACAAACTTTCCTGAAGCCAGGACAGTGTACTTTCAAAGAACGCACATTCCCAAGGCATTATGATAGCTACTTTCAGGTTTCTGGAAGGGTTTTGTGTTGGGCATCTCACTAACAATTCAGGGGTATTGACTCAAGCAGGTTCCCTGATTCCCATAAGTGAAGAGGGAATCATAGAATCATTAAGGCTGGAAATGACCTCTAGGATCATCAAGTCCAACCGTCAATCCAAAACTACCATGTCTCCTAAATCATGCCCCAAAGTGTCACATGTACACATCTTTTAAACACCTCCAGGGATGGTGACTCTACCACCTCTCCGGGCAGCCCGTTCCAATGCCTGACCACTCTTTCAGTAAATATTTTTTTCCTAGGATCTAATCTAAACCTCTCCTGATGCAGCTTGAGGCCAGCTCCTCTCATTCTACCACTAGTGACCTGGGAGAAGAGACCAACACCCACCTCACTGCAACCTCCTTTCAGGCAGCTGTAGAGAGCCATAAGGCCTCCCCTCAGCCTCCTCTCCTCCAGGCTAAACAACCCCAGTTCTCTCAGCGCTCCTCATAAGACCTGATCCCCAGACCCTTCACCAGCTTTGTTGCCCTTCTCTCGACACACTCCAGTACCTCAATGTCCTTCTGGTAGTGAGGGGCCCAAAACTGAACACAGTATTTGAGGTGTTGCTCCACCAGTGCCGAGTACAGGGACACGATCACCTCCCTGCTCCTGCTGGCCACACTATTCCTGATACAAGCCAGGATGCTGTTGGCCACCTTGGCCACCTGAGCACGCTGCTGGCTCATGTTCAGCTGGCTGTAAACCAGCACCCCCAGATCCTTTTCCACCAGGCAGGTCTCCAGCCACTCCTCCCCAGGCCTGTAGCATTGCATGGGGTTGTTGTGATCCAAGTGCAGGACCCGGCACTTGGCCTTGTTAAACCTCATGCAATTGGCCTCGGCCCCTCAATCCAGCCTGTCCAGGTCCCTTTGCAAATGAGTGCTACAGACCAGAGATAGGTGAGAGATTTACATCTGTTGACTATAGGGTCAGAGGTAGCTTAGAGTGACACAGCCAAATGTTTGTTAGTTTTGTAAGGTTCATCTCTGGCCAGTTGCTGAAATTATTCCAGAAAATCACAAACTTGCTTCAGCAGAAAGCAGCAGACAATATCCCCTACCACAATACACCATCACCACACAAATATATATCTTTTAACTACCTTACATATTATTTTCTCCAAATCAGAGTTAATACTTTAGCAAACAAAGGGCAGGGGCACATTGTTCTTTAAGCAACTACCTACACCTGCAAGGATCATCTCTCTTTCCCACAGCAGCTTTGTTTCTCTAAGAGCTTTTGATTAAGGGGTACTGTCTAATGCCTTGTGGAAATCCTATCAAGCTGCATCAAACAGATCAAGTCAGGTTTGCCATGCATAAATTCTCTTTAAAAAGACTCTTCCCTGGTGTATTGTATTTTGCCCTGTGTTCTTATGTTCACTGTTTTCTACAGTTTCTCCTCATTTGTCCCATGCACTCTTCAGCCTTAACTGGTGGTGGTTCCCAGCTGTCCCCTGGAGACCTGGCATCAGCAAGAGGTACTGAAGTTTTACATGAGAAGCTTCACATCACAACCAGTAATTTATCTGAGCTGCTTCACCTCTGAGATACTTAAAAACTCTTCAGTAATTAATATCTGATCTTTGGTGTTTATTAACACTGACTTTGCCTGATTATCTATAACTTCTTCTGTCAGGCCCTTCAATCAGATCCTCTGATAACATTTTCAGAGGTGGCCGTTAATAATAAATATAAATAAATTCACAGCTCAACTTATTTATTAGCTTCTCCAACCCTAAATATCTCCACTAGCATTCATATAAAGATTAAAACAAAGGCAACTGAGATTTCCTACTTCTCTGATGCTAGTATTTATTTGAGCACAACCCAATTCCTAGTCCAGTAATTTTCTAATTCTCCTTGGCAAGTACACATTTATACATAAAAACAAAACCTTATGGAAAACCATCACATACAAGAATAAAATCCCTAAAAAAAGGATTGGCCATAAACAAAATCTTTAGGAGTTGTACGGCCATCCATTGGATGGCCACACTAAACATGAAGCATGGAAAATTCTTTGCTATGCAGGTAGTAACGTGAAATTTCACACAACTCATTCATATCCTGTAGTGCCATTTTGCCTTCTGTCATTTGTCTCTTCCATGTAGGCCTATTGTCCTACCTTGTCTATGAATAGCTTAAAGTGTGGGACACCTTGAAAAAAGCCAATGAAGGTATTGTGTGAGCAAAATTTTCAGAAACAGCTGACAATTTTGGATGTTCAAGTTTAGGGGCCTCAAAAAGGACTACTTTTCAGATGGCAGACGCTTAACTTCTTAAAGCCTTTTTAAAACATCTTAAACTGATTTCTCAGACACTCAGACTTACCATTTACTTTTCAAAATGTCAGCCTCAGTACTGCAGATAGCTTAATGCCAAAAAAAGCCTTTTTGCTTTCTAAAGCAGCTCAGATTAAAGTTATGTAATATAGCAGATAACCATGAGCACTTTGGGAACTGAAAGGCTTTGTAATGTTCCAATATATTGTGAATTTTGTTTGCAGTTGACAAAATTCTGCAGTTCCTTTCACTCTACACAAATTGCTGGTTTCTTCCATTCCACAGCTGAACCAAGGCCATGACAAATCTTGAATTCTCTTTAATAGCTTTCTGAAGGCTGATTTTTTTGCCAATATTGTGCCTGATACAGTAGAAATCATTATCATCATCTAGATATAAGAAGAGTTATTTTGCATTCTTATCAATCCATTAAATATAGATAAATAAAGGAAATTAGATACAAATTGAGAGAATACACATTGTAAATTATTGGGTTTTTTTGGAAGCCAGGGCATGAAAGTATCAGTGGATGATGCCTGGTTGAGAATCAGTCTGAACTTCAGATATTACACCTGAATTCATATTCTTTTGAGTAACAGAAACAGAAAAAAACAAGTACAAAATGTGTAAGAAAACTGATGGAACGGAAATGGGAACTTTTTTTGAAAGAATTGCTAAAACTTATGGGAAAAATCAAGAGAAATTAAAGAAAGTCAAGCCAAAAGCTGAACTGAGCTTAGCTGAAAAACCAAATGGAATTAACAGAGTATAAGAGTTTGTTTTGCAAGAAAATGGCTAAACCATCCTTTACTCTGATCCTTGGGATATCCTGCAGCCAGAAGATTTTTATACCATTTTATAGCAGAAACACTCATGAAGATACCTGCTTCCTAGAATAGATTATAGCATACATCATTCCCAAAGACAAAGGAATTACAGAGGCAAAGAACCTGGAGGAAATCAACACGTAAAAAGGTCATGAGCCAAGCGTGCCCAACATGACCACGAAGCTGTTTGTGTCTAGAGGGAAAACGTGACAGAGCTCTGACTGCTGAAAATATCCTGAAAATGCCAAGCATGGAGGTCCTTTTCATGAGAGACTGTAAGTCGCACCCACACTGGCAGCTCGTTTCCAGTATTGCATGAGGAGGGAAGGAGAAAAGGATGGCAAGTTCACATCCCACCAACTTCTGTCACCTACACTGATGATTGAGCTGAGATTCCCCAGGGTCCTTCTAGGCTTACAGCCTGACAAAAGCATATTCCTGGCAAGCAACTCACACCTTGAAATTGAGAAAGCAACACTTTTACAATCAAGAAGCAGCACTCCTTTTAAGCTTCCGGTCTATAAAACTCAATTACTGTGGTACACTGCAGTCTTAAATAAAAGGAATACATACTGTCTGTTTTTCCAGGAAATCATGTTACAGGATATGGTATTAATTATCTATACCAAAATGTAATAAGAAATGTAATCAAAAGATTATGCACAGATCTGAAAAGGAACTAATTACAGTAAAACCTTGATATTTTTGCCAGTAGTGTCAGTCAGGGAAAATAGATATTCATCACAAGTATACTCCTAGCAGGTTATTCAGACAGAAGAAATATTCACAAAAGAAACTGTGAAATAATTAATACACAAAGGACCTTTCTAACGATACAAACATGCACTCTACCCCAATGAGATATTGCATCCAGATTTAACAGTGGGATACCAGACCAATTTAACACAATCAGCAAAACCTTAGACCAGTTACCAAAGTACTGTCTGCTATCATTAAAAGCAATAATACCTATTCACGTACCTGTACGGCACAAGATATAGGATGACCTGATTCTGATACATAGCATCAGCAGCAGCTGGTTTTCATTATGGGTTTACAAATACAATTCAAAGGCAATTTCATCTGTGCTTTTAGTTATGAACAGTTTTCAGAGATTTGTACATAGGGCTATACACATTTAACTCACGTGACTCCAAACAGGCATTGGTAAACTATTTAATGGAAAGGTCCAGTTTCTCCAGTTCTCTAGTTTATCATCAATTAAGATATATAATTTCCTCCAATAAGGGATTCTTGTTATTCTCACCACTTTTCAGGATATACACCTTCAAGACAACACACTAATGGCTTCATCAGTGCAATTAAATCTTATTTATTGGTTTTCCAATTCTCTAAAACCAGTTCCTCTCCAGGTTGCATTCAAACTGATCAATACGTGGTCCTGTGGTGTGAGGAACTCTGGTTTCTTATTGTGTCTGTGCTTTCAAGGTCTGTGCTACAACCGTTCAGGCTACAATACATTTTTATCCTATAGACTGCTCTGTGCAGCAGTGGTTTCCTGCAACAACATGCAGAGCAAACACATAATACTTTCTCAGCTATTGTTATCGGTATCTAATTACAGCAAAGCTGTTAAAAAAGCAGTTTGAAATTGTTGCTTTCTGGTTCACTGTGCAGATGTTACTTCTAAAGCACATCAAGCAAGGCTGGGGCCACCCTTCCCTTCCGCCTGCTCTTTGGTACCGCTCAGGGCATTAGAAAAGCCTGCCTAAACAGGGCACATGATGATTGCCCACATCCATATGAAGGACAGAAAAGGGTATTTCTATCCCTAAATGGCAGCATAATTCCTCTGCCAAAAAAAAAAAAGTAACTTTCAAAATGGAGGTTATACTTCCCTCCTCACTGAGCAGTTGTGAGACAGGGAAATGAAAAATGAAACAGAAGCAGCTACTCGTGCTCTTGAGTGGGCTGCAGGTAACCCACAAAGTCCAAAATCTTGGCCCCAAAACTCTGTTCATGTCATTTTCTACCAATGTCTGCTGTGCACTCCAACTTTGTCTCCTCTCAAAAACACAGGTGTCCTTGGAGTGGTACCAATGGGGAGCTGTTCTGGCACTGCCCCAGCTAGGACAGCTCGGGCAGGTGGCTGCACCACTGGCTGAGCAGGCTGCAAGTAAATGCTAGGTTAGCAAGCAGAAGTGGTTTTGGTCTTCTTAAATTTACTTCCTCTGCTAAATAATAAGCATCCTCACTGTAAAGATTTGTTTATGTTCTTCCTATTGCATGGTACTACTTTCTGATCTCTGAAATGCTACTGGTACTAGGAAAACCAAAGGGAGCCTTGGGTTGTTCCACTAGTAATGCACAGCCTATTTACCTGACGAGTAACTGACTCAAACATAAAACACCACCGTGGCAAAAAGTTCAACACTTCCACACGTGCCAAGCAATTTGCAGCATCACCCTTCAACCAGTCATAACAATACGAATACACAGGTTGTGCCCTCCCTGAGAAAAAAAGTCCCTAGCAAACATAGATATCGGCTTCTATGGGTAAAATTTCACAGAAGTCTCATTGGAGATACATTTTAGTAGCATACACACAGATACGGCATATCAGATAGGTTCTTCAGCTTTTTTTTTTTAATTCCTCCCCTGAGATCCTAGCAAAAGCAGTGCTGATGCTCAAATGAGAAATCCTGTAAGTGGAAACAACACTTCCACCAATGCACCTCAGAGAGCTGTTGTGTGCATGACTTAACGTCAGCTAAGCACTTACCGCAAGGTAGCCCAGACATCTGCTGCCTACTTTTTCTCCTCCCTCCTAGATTATTTTCTTCAACAGGGCCACTCATTTATACCTTTTTAAATTGTAGGAAAAAATATCCCAAATGAAGGTATATTGTCTGGAAAAAAGCATTACAGTGACCTGATCACTTTTTTCTGTCTGTTACTTGACAGCCAGAACATCACAACAACTGATTTGGGACTGTATCTGATTTCATCAGTTTGTAGAAAAAAACCCCAGGTTTATTGAAGCATTTAGAACTTCCTTTTCACTGAGCCAAGTGCATCATAAAAAGAAGAAAAATCTAATATCTACAGCAAAATAAAACAAAAAAAGCTCTACATAAGCATCATTATATCCACCTCTCAAAGTCACAATGGTGTCATGCCAAGTTCTACCAAGCCTTTTCTGATCTGCAGCAGACTCTCATATTTTGACTGTTAAATGGAAACAAATTAAACTAAGCGATTTCACATGATAAGGCAGTTGTAGGTCATTTTACAGCATAGATGCTTTCCATAATTTTGATTCCAGTTTTGAAAAGGGGAGTGTAAAAAGGGAAGGGCAGACTCCAGATCTTCCTGATTATCCTGTTCATTTTTGTTATACTTGAGTTCTAAATTAGGCAGCTGTTCATACCTTTAATCATAACAATAAATTGAGTCTCCAAACATAAACCATTCAAGAAGTGTTGCAAGATCCTCAAAAAACCCAAGTTTTCTTTGGCATTTTGTATTTTTTAAACCATGAATTATACATCAAAGTCAAAGAAGAAGAGTTAACAAAATCAATTTATGCAGTCTCCATCAATTATTAATGTGAACCAAGGCATATCAAAGATTATTTTTTTCTTCTCACTGTATACTCTGATTCTACTTACCACTCATGGCACAACTAATTTTTGCACTGTATTTTGCTTTTTGACTTTTTTTTTTGTACACACCACATAAGGACTTCCTGAAATGACAGCTAAGATAAAAGCCTATTAAATCTTTCATTTTCTTTTTCCATCTTTCTTTTCTTTTCTTTTATTATTCCAGAAAGAAACAAATTATATTGACCTTGAAATCAGGATGTTAAAAATAATTGGCCTCCATAGTACTTTAAAGTACATATACACATACGTGCACAAATTTTAAACATATATCATGTACTCTCAGATAACTTGGCAAGCTTCCTGTACTGTATCCACAGAGGAGATGCTTCAGCAGATAATATTTTTCATAGCTAATCATGTGTATTAATATCTATCATGCATATAACATGTATCAGTTATTATTTGCTGCACAGTCAAGTACTCCATTGTGGTCCATTGAAAAATGAGAGAGAAAACCATCAAAATTCCATGCTCTGGTGTTTCTCTTCCCCTCCTGTTGTTTTTGTTAATTAATCTTATTTAGTGTGCATCCGTAGGAAAAAAGAGAACAGATCCAATTGAAATAACAATTCGATCTGTATCTAATCCAGCCAGAATCAAAAACATCAGGCATAGAAAGAATTAATTAGATGTTACATTTTGTTTGTGGAATTAACATGAAATAATTACCTGTGATCTCCTTGATCTAGACAAACATCCACCACCACTTTTAAGGCTTCAGCAATACAACAAAACTTGTAGCCAATCCTGAAAACTAGGTTTAGACAATCGTTATCATAAATGTGCTTAAGAGTTCTTTACAGATTTCCTGCTACTGAGTAGCTGCCTTTTTTACATTGTTTTTGTTCTCTTCTGGTCTGTACCTAGTTCAGCGGAGGAGATGTTGCGCAGAAAGGCATAGAGAATGATTAGATTGAATCCTAATTGTTTGAACTTTTGCCATCAACTCCAACAGAGTCAAGGTGCCACACTTACCATCTCGATGTGGCTTCATAATTGTCATAATTTCCCAAGGCAAATTCAAAATCAGAGACCCTTCACTTTGTTTCTTGGGCAGGTAAATACCGACCCGGTAGTCCAAATAAAGAAAAAAATTTACTTGAAGTTATTTCTACAGCTGTATACCTATGTGTTGTTCTATTCTCTTAGCTTATCAAAGGAGTCAAATTAAGATTTTTAACCTGTAAGATAATTAGGCTCAAGGGCTTTTTGTCAGTGTTTTTATTTTTTGCTCAAATTCCCAGAGCTGAGAGCTATCCCCATTTTTGGCGAACTAGGATACCACTCAAAGTTGGAAGCATGCATTCACAGATCCATTTATATTATTTTGCTAGTTTAAAATAGTATTTTCTTCAGTCCATCAGGATACCATTTCCATGGGAGTTTCAGTCTTGCTGTTACTTAAAACAAGAATGCATCCTTTTCATCCCTTCTCTCCCCAAAAAGCACATGGCCTTCTGAAGCAAACTTAAAGAATTTATTTTCTAAATAATGGATGAGGCACACCCCACCCTTGTTCAAAGGCAGAAGAACAACTTCTCTGCAGGTGCTAGGGCAGAGGTACTGTTCCCACCAGCTTCTGAGCATGGTGTATACTGGGGACCACCATGGGGCTCATGAACCCTCTATCCCCTGGTGAGCACTAGGAGGTAAAATATGTGGCAAAGAAAGTGTCAGAATATCCTGGAGAGTCCAATTTTCCAAGAGAAGGAACCCCTAATTTTATGCACCAAAATTTTAATTAAAAATGTCTCCAATGCATTTATTATCTGTACTTCTGCTGAAAAGGACAGCTGTTAGCTATGATTATAGCCTGCACAGGCCTGTGTAGAGTTATTTTCCCAGCCCGGCCTCTGTCTCAAACCTACCAATGCTGTTGTACGTTCTCAGGAAGTTTTATCCATCCAACAACCTCCTCCAGTTATTATAATACATTTATTATTCAATAAAAAATGGGACATTATTAGATAATAAGATACATAGTTCACTTCCTAGTGTTCGTAAAATAGTAGCTTATAAATATCCAACTTTTGTTAATTAGGGCATCCACCTACCTCCATGTTTCAGACTTTAATATTGCCACTTCAAATATTCTACATCTTGGCTTGTCCCGTACCCTCTCCAAATGTCTCTGGTGGTTGGCCGAAAGTATTGTGTGTATTTGACAGCAATATATGTGGTATATATAGCAAATATCAATATTTTAGTCTGCAATACACTTTTTAGAGCACAGTATCCTTTAGCATTCCCCATCACCATAAGACACTTCTTAGCTCTTTTCACTTCCATCCAAGGTAACAAGTTTTATGCACAACTTTAATGACCCACTCCTGTGCAGTCAATTTTACACTAGGTATTTGTTTATACTTCAGACATGTTTCCTGTACTTTTACATAAGCTAGCATTTTCATGGGCATACAAAATTAACTTCCGGCTTTTCTTAGGTACAGTTTGGGAAGAGAATTAAAATTCACATCAGCAGAAGCATCTCTGAAAGTTTCAATTCCATTCCTTTCTCAAAGATACCCCCAAACATGAGAATGTGACAACTCAATTATAAAAATAATTGCCATTTCTATAATATTTAAAAAAAAAAAACCAAACCACAACACACTTGAAAGGCCTCATTAGCAAGCAAAATAGAATATAAAAAACCCCCACCAACAATACTGGAACATTGGGCTACTTATTAACAAAATTCCTTTGCTAATATAAAGAGATTTCTTAAAGCAACATAAAACTATACTTGGAAATAATGTTCAGTTTGATTTTACAGGACTTCAGATTTTAGCACTCTCATTGTCTGCTGACTTCATCCCAGCTGAAAAGACTACCCTTTCCTACAACCACTCTTAAGAACAGAGACTCCTTTTCCTGGCAATCTAGGTAAATTATTCTAGAAAGGACCACATGTGACTCCTTTGTTAGACATGGGGTTTTCGGTTGGTTGGTTTGTTGTTTTTTTGGTTGTGGTTATTTTATTTTTTTTAAAGCAGCCCTGAAAATGTTATCTGTTCTTCCTCATTTATTTACAGTAGTTCATTAGCAAGATTTTCTTAAAGAACAAAACCAAATTACTGGGATATATAGGTCATGTGGTTTATAAAGTAGCATCAATTAAACATGTTAAAATATTATTCCCTCCCTTGCAATAGAAAAAGAATCAGTATTAGCTATGCTTTGTGTTTTTTAGATTAATACAGTAGGTTTTCACCTTGAATAATACACAACTGCTTGGATTAAAACAAAAGAAAGTATATATGTGCTTTTTGTGTCCTATTATGTATTTGGTGTTTCAGAAGGAAATCCCATTACACTTCATTTATCAAAAACTGAAATTAATGATAAATCCACAGATATCCAAAATGCTGCAACCTTCAAATCAGGCAGCATAGTAGTTAATTCTGTTACTGTATTAATAGTTATAGGATTTGTGCCCTATTTCACATATTTAAAAATGCGCTTCTAAAGAACTGAATTTCTGAGTACTGAGACTTTTTTTCTCCCTGCGTCATGTATAGTTTGGCTTTCAGAAGAGCTTTTCATTCTTCCTGAAGCAGTGGAAACTATCATTTTCTGAGACAGAAATATATTTTGGAGCATTTGCACATGGTCTGTGGCCCCCAAGTGTGTGCGCGTGTTGACAAAGTGAAGCATCAAAAATAAGTTTTGTGAATCCTCCCCCATGAAACATTTTCAGTATGATAGCACCCAATGACAATTGGGCATGGGAGGGACAAGACTATAAGAACCCCTCTCATCTCATACGCTCACTGCCTGGAAGGATTTATCAGCCATCTCTATTTCAAGTACAGGTCTCCTGGAAAAGCTTTAACTGCTATAAAAAAGCACATAGAAATTATGCACATGAGAAAGTACTGCAAACGGTACAATGGTGGACAATCGTAACAGTCTCTTAAATGAAACATTTTGCACAAAAAGAGGCTCTAGCCAGCAGATCTCCTGTGTTCCTCTGTTCTCACAACTCTTCATTGCTTATTGCTGAAAGTTTCGAGGTGTCATGTACAGCAGTTTCATGTTTGTGGCACCCTATATAAGCCACTGAATTTCAATGGAGATTCCAAAGTCCTGCACTTTTAAATTAACATCATGTCAGTCCTTATATATCAGTAAAAGTAATATTTTTTATGCAGCCACAGGCACTTGGAAGTTTGATTCTCTGCCTTAAGTAATACTATGAGAAAAGGGGCCATCTACCATTCACTACCCTATTTTAATGTTTTGATTTTTAAAATATACTTTAAATAAAAGGCACATTTAACAGAAAGGCCCTGATGACGGTGAACTATTCTGTTCATGAGCACATAAATATTAGGTTTTATTAGGAAGGTTTATACTTAAATTGGGCGTAGCTTGAATCCTTTGTCCCACTGATTTGAGCAGTTTCTGGCATGCCTGCTACAAATCTAAAACTCACTTATTTACATATGCAGAAACAACTATGTCTGGTGACAAATGTTTTATTCATGCTCAAGTGCCCCCCTTCAGAGGATCCCAGCCCAGCCTCAGGTGCCCCTGTGGAAACATTTGCAACCTGCTCTTCCTCCTGCAGGTACAAAAGGTGGATGGTGTTGCTGCCACCAGCAAAGCTCCTGAGGACCCACTGAAAGACGCTGGGCTCTCCCAAAGTGTTTATTTCCCTAGATTTGGAAGGAGCCAGACAAGTCCCACCCTGTTGTATTGCATCCGTGTTTTCTGGGAGTGATAAAGGACCACCCAGCCCACCTCACCTCCACTTGCATATTGGCACCACAAGGCTCAAAGAAGACACCACCAGGGTCAGCCTAAACTTCAATCTAGGCTCCATCACAAAGACAGCAAGTCTCAGCAACAGCCACTGCACGCCACCATGGCTGCTCTGCTGGCATGTGCACTCTCTAGTCCCATTTAGATTAAATGGCTGTCTCTGCCCTGGGAAGCTCTATAACACATAGAACCTGGTGTGACCAAGAAACATCAGTAGACAATATTCTGTAGTTCCCAAGGAGACATTTAGAGGTACACAGTAAATGTTACATTTTCCAGGCTGCTTTTTTGTTTTCCAAATTTTGCACGTACTGCCTAGTTTCTCAAAGCTTCCTTTACATTACTGAATAGCAGGTTGAAGTTATCATACTGGATTCAGTAACGTATCCACAGGCTGATACACGCCTACTTACCCCAAAATGAGATGTGCATTCAATCATGCCCTTTGTAAGACATCTTTAATGCTTCCATATAATTTGTACAACTTATTATCAAGCTTACTGTCAGAAACACCAGAAAAACTGTTCAACTAAGAAAATAATTCATTTTCATTTTATTCTTCTGAGAGGAAAGAGTACCAAGAAGAATTTGAAAAAGGTGATAAGCATGTATTACTGATTTTAAATATTAAAGGAATTTATTCAAGGACTTTGAAATGTCACGGACATCAGGCTGTGAAATTATTATTTTGATACTATATACAGTAAAATATAAGGGTGTATTAGCTCTGTGCTGTATGACATTTCCCAGGCAATTACTTCCCCACATTCTATGCCAATTGGATAACTTTTCGCAAAATATCATTTACAGGTGTTTGTTTCTTTTTTGTATTTTTATATGAGAAAGCTATTAATAGCTTTATCTCCTCAGGTCTATAATGGTCAAATATATTACACATCTTGATTAAATGCATGCCTTCTTAAATGTATAGAATTCTTAAAGAGGATAAGTTTCTATTTATTTCCCAATTTGTTTCTCAAAATTTTTAGTCACTAATATGGAAAAGGAAATACAAGTAGAAGGTCATCTTTGAAAACATATGGGACCATAGAAAGACGTAGAAAACTAACATATTTTAAAGTTAAGGTATATTTTCTGAGAAAAAATGCTTTCACTGGTTGCAGTGATGCTGTTTCAGAATATGTAAAAAAGGGTGAACAAGTTTCAAAAACAACAAAAAGTTCTAATGTTCTAATTTCACTTGCAGGATCTCCCTTAGTAAGGTAGAAAGGTGGCACAGGCAGAGCTTGAACCGACAGTCTCTTAAATGGACACAGCACAGCTCAAGCACAAATACTGTCTGCACTGCAGCTCCATGCCCCAGCGATGACCAGTTAATGCCTATCGCTGCGGTGGAGCATCCCTCAGCCCGGATTGCCCCGCAAGGCTGTGGGCTCCCCAGGTGCGAGCCCCTGTGGCACGCAGCCCTGCGCAGCCACCGGCCCCCGGCACACTCCAGTTACACCCCGTGATCCCCTTAGGTGGCCTAGAGAGATGACCACGCATGGATCTGAGTCTCTTGAGCACTGTGACATCTCCATGCTTCAGGCTGCACCTTCTCCTGGCGCCCAGGCTGCTGCGATTTTTCAGCCCGTGGTTTTGTTATGCCTGAGCTCCTATAAGGTGTTTCCTCAATGCCTTGCTGTCCTCTTTATGGATTTAATTGAATAATACAGGAAAAGTTTTAGACTTATGATAAGCTATTTGCAAATAGCATACACAGGCTTTTATTGTGCGGTCGCGTAATTTACTGTGAAAGTGACTAACATATTCAATATGCATTTCCTCCTAATGACTACTTAGTAATTGATTCATAACACTATCACGGTATTTTCCTACAAAACGCAAGAGAAACGGCGGGGAAATTGACTATTGCAACTGAGCCTTGTAACATGTAATCAGTTAGAACTGCTTTGCCTTCCACTTAGGCAATAAGCAAACACAATATTGTGTAATAAGTCATGCCCGCTGTGCTGCTAGGCACTGTACTAATCCCTATTCTTAACATACGTGTAAATTATTATACCCTAACTCACATCCTGCCGTGCCTTATTATAATTTCCCATTTTTAAGTATAAAGTGGAAAAAATACAAATTAAAGGAAATTCTTTACACAAAAACACTGACTTTGTTAAAAAAACAAAACCATAAACCAGCAAAGAAGCCCTAAAATGCTACCACTTTTTATAATTTATGTAAAATACATAGTATGGAATAGAATAATAATTCAAGTACCTACTAGCAGCATTTAATAGCAGCTCTCAGGCTGGGACCCCACTGTCCTACCCACAAACCAATGCATACAAGCCCATATAGTCCCTACCTCAAAATTTTAATTCAGAAGACGATCTTAAGATAAAAATGACCCCTCACCCAGTTGCAGCAAACACAGAGTAGCAAATAAATATAAGGATGCGTTTATGTGTTTTAGTTGCTCAGCTGGAGCCATTAACTTTTCCTGTTGCTTCACCTGCCCAGATTTCACTGAAAGTTAGAGAGGAGGAAAACAGCAGTCAAGGTCTGAGCAATGCTTTTTTAGGTTCAGAACAGACTGTTCTACCCTTCAGTACTTGCATTTATAATACTGTGGCTTGCAACTGAAAGCATTCCCTCTGTCTTTAACTTTGATCTCCTCCATGCTCCAATTAATAAAGTGCAGAGCAGGGTTTATTAACGTCTATAACAACTGTCTAGAACAGTGAGGCAACTGATTAAGGTACAGGGTGAGTGACCACAGAGGGAAGAAGCAGGGAAGACTTCACTTTTCTTTGGAGTAAAATGAAACCAAATGAGCCCCCACCCCTTCCCCCATCACACTCAATCAGTTCAGGTGCACAAAAAATAAAAAAAGAAAAGGGATGTTCATAGAGAAAAATCTACCTTGTCACTTTTATTAAAGCAAAGCTTTGACGCCAGATGAAGGTATGTTTAAATGCAATGAAAACGAGGCCTGGGAGGCTAGGTGCTTGGGAGATCAATGTGCGAATGAAAGAGTCACGTGCTGCATCCAAATGAGGAGAAGGATCATGAAAAATGCATCTGTTACCCTTCCACAAAAGCAGATGAAATGTGCTTAAAAACTGCAAAGCTTTCTTCTTACGTAACAGGCAGGCAAACAGTTTTTTCCAGTCTATGATTAATGAAGTTTTCTGAAAGATGGAAAGAATCTAATCCACAGATTGTGTGGAAGCATCCTAAACATCATCATTTGAAAGACGAAAATGAAACCAGACCACCTCTTCCAGTTGATATCTACAGATTACTTTGGAAATAATCCGAATTAGCAGAAACAGCAGCAGTTCGAGGAGTGTCCTCAAACTGTGATCATCTGATTTGTAGACTCATAGCACAGCTCTTCCTACAGGGAGAAGCATGACTTCACAGCACTGAAACAAAAATCATTGGTTTTAGAAACACAAGACCACTCATTCTGCAAGAGTTTTCTGTCTGCGCATGCAACTGCTTTTTAAAAAGAAATCTTAGACTGAGTTATTGATATGTACAGATAGCTATTGATATATTGCAAAAACCATTAAGACTGCCCATTTCTTTGCCTCTTAACTTCAAACTAGAATACAATTCAGTTAAATGCATGCTCATATATGATCGTTATCTTGCAGCAGTATGGAATCCTTTGAGAAACAAGGAAGAATGCAAGAGCAATAGAGCAAATTACTCCTACAAAGAAACAATAACAGCACAGTACACCTATTTCCTCAGGAAGCATCAAAAAATATGAATTAAAGTGAGGCTGTTTTCTATTAGTTTTGTCTCTCAAATGGGTTATATATTTAACCACACAAATACACATGTTGTACTATAGGAGCAAAAATAAAATAACTAAAAAATACAAAATAAGGTTGCAAGTGTTCTCCAAATCTCCAGAAAGGACAAACAGAAGAGTTATGAAGTAACTTCAGCCAAATATTTGTCCAGAAAAGACAATCAAATACTTAGTTGATTGATGTTTCAATGCAATGGTTGAGAATTAATAATGACATGTATTCAGTTAAAGTTCAGTAGTTTTTTCTCTGACAACAGAAAAGCACAACTGTGTTTACTGGAATAGGTAAAGAAATTTTCTTTTGGTTAAACATGCAGCAAAACACCAGGAACCGAATATTCTCCAGAACGTTCAGTTGTTGCAATAACACAAAAATTAGTTTCTGGGGGATGGGGGAGTGGGGAATAAAATATCAGAGGGGAATACTTATTATTCACGAACACACAGAAGAACAGAGCAGCAATCCTGAAGATGGAAAGCACATGAATATATCTGGTGATGATCAACAGATTTCCTTTAATGGAAGGCCTCTAGGGAATGGCAAAAAGCAGAAGATGGCTGATGAAATAGTCATCTTCAGCAGGAGGCCTGTATAAAGCATAAAACAGCCTTCAGACTATTGAAAACTAAGTATGACTAATGATAGCAATGAAAGATGTCCTCTGTGTGCTTTTTGCTGTTCTGATCATGAAATTTGCTTCCTACTTTGTAGTAAACAATCTGATTTTGGCAATAGATAGATGTCTCTAGATGTCAGCCCTGTTGGTATTTACCATAAGGGCCTCTTAAAACTAAAAGGGGCATCACAAACTGTCCTTACGTGTTAAGTTCAGACATGTGCTCAAAATTTGTATATGCAATTCCAACCACTGAATAGCCAACTTTCTATTATTGTCAGGTGTTGTCTATTTTAAGGTACAGGCCTTCATTTCACAGTGTAGAATATATCCTTCATTTTAAATGAGTTCATCAGGACCTAAGGGTTCCCCACAGCTTTAAAGATGAAACACATATCACATAGGAAGTCAGTTACATACCCTTGCCTGCACAGCTCTACCAGATTTCACAACAGTCCCCAACATGCTACGCAGCTACACAAACTCCTCCAGCACTGCGTATTTCACACCTTGTAAAAGCCTCGCTGCACACTTTCAAGAGCACTTCAACATATTTTCTCTGGAGTGTTTTTGTCACATGGCATGGACAAGCAGCAGGAGAATCTGAATACATTCTCTGACATCAAGATCATTTAACACACACCAAAAAAAATTTAAAAAGGAACGAAAAGAAGGGGATATTGCTTGCTTAACTCTGCTGGATATTTCTTGAAAACCACCACAAGATTTGTGTCCTCTTGGTTTTGGGGACTTTTTTTTCAACCTAGTCTCTTGCTACTTCTAAAAGTGTGTACGTATTTGCTTTCATAGCTTAGGAATAAACACCATTTTATTTCTCATTTTCAACTGCCGATAAAGGTTTTCCACAGTAGGGAGGTGTAGGTTTGGTTTGTTTTTTTCTTTTTTTTTCTTTTTTAGACAGAGCACTTTGAAAATATGCTCTTTGCATAGTAAGACTTTTTGGCTGTGAAGCCACAGAATTGGACATCAGCTTGTCAAATGGCATAAAATAAACCTTATTGCAAATGTGCCAGCTCACAGAGTAGGGAAACTGCCAGAAAACTATTTCCTAATCCTTTTGGAAAGATTCTCTGAAACTAAATATTCCTGGCCACCGCGTTTGCAGAAGGGAGAAAAGGGGCTCTAATCTTCCACTCTACATCATTAGGTAAATGAAGTTCAGGTTTTCTTGGGAAGGAAATAAAAAATGCTCTAGTGCTGTAAATGGAATATCCTCAAGATGTATTTTTGAAACACATCCAGAAGTGTCATTTCAGGTGGTTAGAGCCATTGAAGGCAAATAAAAGGCATACAATAAATCCATTTGCTCCTACCTTGGATTAAAAAGGTGATATATTCAACGTGTTTGTCAAAACAATTGATGCCTTTTTTCTCACTCTTTTCTGTATGAAGGAGCATGATGTCACTCTGCAAAGAAAAGGAAATCCTACAAAAATCAGCCAAAGAAATTGTAACTTAAAGCTGCTGATGCTGCAAAAATATTGATAGAAACTTATTTTTGCTATCCCTCTAAATTTTGGAAAATTGGCAGGAAAATGGGAAGAAAGAAGTGTTTATTCCAGCAAAGTGTGTAACATCACACATCCAGCATTCTTTTTGCTAAAACAGAGTACCTGCATGAAAAGAAACCAATATCTTCATATTGGGTGAAAAGAAAGAAATATTATTAACAATCTTTTTCCCTAGCAAATATGCAGATCCTTTGGGCCAAAACTATCTAGAAATTCAAACTAAGTCAAAAAGTCAACAGACATATTAAAGTTCTCAAAACATACTTTTTATGGATAAAGGACTTTGGAAGAAGGCTACAGTTTGAAATAGAACTACATTTCCTTTCACCCTCACCCCATCTTGTCAGCACTTCTTCCATTTCTATAAAGCAACGGAAATAGTTCTCAAGAAGATTGAGATTTTTGTAACATTTTTCCTAATTTAAGTTTACTTGGAATATTCATATATTACCTCACAGAGTAATACACTTTAACATGACACCTGGAGAAGACTGAGGGGGGATTTCATCAATACTTATAAATTTCTGAAGGGTGGGTGTCAGGACAGTGGGATTGGGCTCTTTTCAATAGTGCCCAATGATGGGGCAATGGGCACAAGCTGGAACGCAGGAAGTTCCACCTCAATATGAGAAAAAACTCCTTTCCTGTGAGGGTGCCAGAGCAGTGGCACAGGCTGCCCAGGGAGGTTGTGGAGTCTCCTTCTCTGGACACATTCAAACCCCTCCTGGACGTGTTCCTGTGCCCCCTGCTCTAGGTGTGCCTGCTCAAGCAGGGGGGTTGGACGAGATGATCTCCAGAGATCCCTTCCAACCCCTACCAGTCTGTGACTCTGATTCTGTGATCTGAATTTTGAAAGTAGCAAGATCAAAAAGTTCTAGAACTCTAAAAGTCTGTAAATGAAAAAAATGCATCTCCTCCTATTCTTCATTGTGTCTATTAATTTGTCAGTTTACTGCTGAATTTTATGCCTAATTTTTTTACCATCTTCAATTCCAACACTGTCACTAAAGCCCTTTTTTCAGAATCTTAGAAACAAAAATTCACTATGAGCTAGCCAAATTAACTGACTTATGTAACACATCAAAAATGGCAACAAATATAAAGAAAAACACTGGAGTATCCTTATTTTCCATCAACTCATACTAAATAAGACAGGCAAAGAAACTAAACAAAAATAAATATTGTTAACAGTTAAGGCCTGACATTTCAAAAAATAATGTAGTAACTCCACCATAGTATGAAAAATATTATTTCTGAAGTCATCTGAAAACAAGGTAAGGAAGACAGGAACAGCAATTTAATGAGAAGAAGTTAGATATGAAGACTGAAATAGTCGCAGATACCGGCTAGTAAAACCATTTGGGTTTTTTCTGATAATGGACTGGTTCAGACAGCAGTCCCCTGACCAGGCGATATGACACTTCCCAGCTTCAAGGCTGGATTTCACACAGGTCACTGGTTCCACAGTACCAACTGGGGGCCATATAAGCCTGCACTTACACTGCTTTGTGACAAGTATATAGAGAGGCTGGACAAGAGAAGTACAGGAGGAATCTTCTATTCCTGACATCCTGAAATAACATTATTCCCTCACGTTTGAAAGGAAGGGGGGGATATATTTCCCAATCTTGATCAATAAGTGCAGAACCTCCCACCTGATACGACAGAGCTGAAAACATTAGTATAAAAACAAAACTCCTGTGCTGTACATAATTTTAAACAAAAAGACACTGCCTGTCCTAAAGAATTTTTATGACTATGTGTAACATATAGGAGAGGTGCAAGCAAAACCTAGGGCAAGGTGGAAGCATACTAAGCTTTAGTAATAATGATGATCATCAGTCTGAACATACCTCCAACATATTTTCTATAAGTATCATAATAAAGTCAGTTTGGGAGGCAAACACGAAGGGAATGATGAATTCACAGTTACAGCAATATTTAAGGGCGCCTCTCTACGGGAGAAGGGTAAATGGAGGGTTCTGCCATTTGGCTGTGCCAAGTGAGATGCTGACAGGTGCAAATGGGCTGACATAAGGTGTGAGGTAGATCCGAAGAAGATACCTTCGAGGATATGTAGAAATGCATTGTCCAGCTTAGATAAAGAGAAGTAGTAATCCAGTTGTCAGAAACACAACTGTTATGAGCGATGAAACTGAAAGATACCCAATGACATATAATAAATTATAGAACTTGGTTTTGGTTTTGGTTGTTTGGGGTTTTGTTGTAAGCTTTTCTTTTCATAACACATTGTTAAATATTTACTTTGAGAGGCCTGTGTAAAGATCAATATACACAAGAATCTGGGAATGTGGTCGTAGGAAGACAGATAATCAGTAAATAGTGGTTGAGGAAAATTTAAAAAGCATGTATAACACAGGGGAGTGAAAAGCAGGTTTTATAATGGAACAGTGGGTTTCATCTTTGCAGACGTCCTGATCCTAAAAATGTCTTCTCAGGAGTACATGCTTGCCATGAGCTTTCTGCTTGGCACATGCTTTTTTCCCCAAATTGTAATCGATGAGTTTTAAAGGTGATGCTAATCTTTCTGTATGTCATCTTATTCCTGCTGACAGGTGGGAACAGCAACTCAAAACACATCCTAGAATGGACAAAAGATGAGGTGTCCAATGTTAAAAAAAGTAACAAATTCACAGAACCTTAACGCCAACTGAAAGTATTAAGAAAAAACACCCCTAAAATTTTAAGATTAAAATAAAAGGCATAAAAAGACTCATCTTATTTCATACGGCCCTTTCTAAAATGTCTATTTTTTATCGAGATGTATTAAATCGTCATCAGTATTCAAAAAATTACAGCTAACAGATTTCTCTGTTCTTCTGCCATATATATTTACTAAAAAAAATGTACTCCCATACAATACAGTCTACGTTGAAACCTACCTCCTCCTTAAGGCATCAAAAGAAGTTTCATTTCCCTATTTGACAGCTGCTGCTATGCTAAATCTGTGCTTCTGTGGATCCTGAGTTATATACTGTAATCTCAAAGTCAACATTTTTCCTTATTAATTCAGCAGCTGGAAAATCAATTTATCAATCAGCTATTAAAGCCCTATTACTTCACATATGTATTTTGAACAGTTATTTAAGAGGTGAGCCAAAAACATGTTACTGCTAAATATTTCCCTGGACAGTTTATACTTCAAAGTACATTTCACATTATAACGAATATATAATCCGCTTACAGTTTTTCAGGTTCAGAAACCTTGCCTCTGTTTCAAATAGCTGCATGGAGATTTTTGACTCTCCTTTACACATTTTTTAGGCCACGCAAGTATGATGACTTGAAAGCCACCAAACACTGCTGTCCTGAGCCAGGTGAATTCCCAGCCACCTGCAATGCCTGCAATTAATTCTAGTGACATGAACTAAAGAGATTTTAACTGTCATGTAGAAGGTGAATGTGGGACTAAATGCTGGTGAAGCACATAAAGCAAGCTGCTGGAGACTTCAGTCAATGTTAATATGGTCTTCTGTTAGAAACCCACAGTGAAAGTAATAAATACAGTGGACTACTCAAAAGGTGTAGAGGGCTAAATTAAAAGCACAAACTTGAGCTCAAGACAAATCTGATCAAGATTAAAAATACTGCACAAGACTTGGAGACCAAAAAATAAGAAAAAGCATCAGAGATCTGACAAAGTTGGGAAAGGAAAACGCCAACTAGGACTCCTTACTAGTTTTTGCAACAAATCTTATTCCAGTAGACTTCAACATCTTGTTTCATAAAATTCATGGTGATTTAATTCATCCTCCATATGTATCTTTCTGCCTATGCTCTGGTGTGGCAATTTAGACCAGACTTTCAACTGCAAGTATGAAACCTGTGGAAACCTTGTCCATCCCAATATAACCCAAATGAATATTTCCTTCACTGTTATTGAGGAAACACAAAGGAAAAATGCCCAAGGCAATGCCACAGTGCCCTTCTAATACATCTGACATGTAACTCAACATGATAATGCACCATAATTAATTATCTTGTAAGCAAGTCCCATGCTCCTCTGGCTAACAGAGCCATGCTCTCCTGGCAGCAACGGTTTCTGTCCCATCCACATATTTGAGAGATTTCACCTGAAGACATTTCCACAGAGATTTATTTATTTTTAAAGCGGTATCTTCAGGGACCAGGATCTATCACATCATTACATGCAACTGCAGGGTAACACTAAGTCTGGAAAGATTAATACAGTCACAATATATCCTTCGTTGGAAACATCAGTCTGGAAAACTGGGATGAATTAATGTTGAGGAGGCAACCCAGAGGCTGTGACTGTGAGGAAAACAGGCCACTAACTGTAAATTTCTTGAACACAACACTCAGTGTTTAATTCTTTTCTTATGAGATTTCGGTCAGCAGTCCTCTTGGAAAAAAGGTATGACAGATTTGGCTAATATGTAAAATAGAGGTGGAATCTTAGAGAGATTAGTTTTCCAAGCAAAACTAAGTTATGGACAAGAGGAGAAAAGACTTGTCACCCAAAGGATACCCCTGATAAATTCTGAGGCGCAGCATGAACACAAAGTGTTTCAGCAATATGGAGAAATAAATACTTCATGGAACATGACGATACATGGAACCATACATATTATAGCTTTAAGTACTTTGGTTCATGAAGGATCACGTACAGAGAAAGAAGATAATAGTCTGACCTGTACTTACAGAGAGGACCCCCAGATTCTGTCCACAATTTCATACTGATTTCATAGCACAGTCCCTAAGAAAATGACCTCTCACTCTTGTGCTTCAGCTAGACTGCTGGTAACAGAGGCTGTACAAAGAGCTGCCTACCTCTCAAGGAGACTGTGGGGAAAAAAACTGTTTATTAGTCTTTGTGTGGGATTTGAACCACCACAGAAGATCAAAACATTAACAGTTATTCCAAGTGATTCCAGAAAACCTGCCGGGGGGAAAAAGGTACAAACCTATCCCACTTAGTGTTAATATAGTTTGCAACTGTGTGCATAAAGGTATACCTTCCAAAAAAGTAAAATCACACTCCACTAATCTTTAAACATTATGACAAACAAAAAATCTTTATTGTTTAAACTAGCAAGGAGTAGGCACTGAAAAATTTCTGCAATTGTAAACTGAAGCTGCTTAAGAAGTTATTCTGCTGTTTTGAGATCACTCACCTACATTAATGTAGGCAAAGAATCGGATAGTAATTTCCATTTATATTGTAAACAGTAGCAGATTCAATATTAAAACCAAAAAAAACCAAGAAATCCAAAACCCCTGAATTTCATGATCACCATTATTTATGTTCACTAGCTACATTCTGAGAAGTACTAACCACAATAAAATAATTGATTCTTGCCAAACTAGCAAAGTGGTGATGTGCCACGCAGGTGGCAAGAGAAATCTAATGAATAATAATAAAAATAAAATTAAAAAATAACCACAGTAGAAGAGATACTCAACTGCATCCATGTATTATACCCAGTTATTATCCACCAGAGAAGTAAAATGGGCTAAGTGACACAAGCACTTACTGCATTCCCAGACAGCAGTCCCTTTGCTCTGTGAATAACTACTTTGATATTTATGATGGCCATCCTATTGTTCTGCCCATCCTTACATTAACAACTCCATAAAACCAGTCCTAGAACCTCTACTGGGAATGTTTTTATTTTTGCTTACGAGTCTCCTGCACAAGGAAACTAGCCTTGCTGCAGCCTCTCCCTGATGGCAAGCTTGAGGACTGGATGAAGTGGTAGCATCATAGAGGCAGATACCTGGTCATTAGACAAGGGTTATGTGGGTGCCACCTGTGTTTAACAGGCAGCCAGAGGAGCAACTTCTGCCATATTTCATTTCTACCAACTTCAGTGAATTTTCAAAAAGGACTAAATCTAGACCTAGTCTGCAGCTGCATCTTAAGCCTCAAGTACTAAGAGAGAAAAGATTATGAACAAGCCCCCTGCCCCATCTGTTGATGTCACACCACATGCTTGAGGATGTTTTATTGCAGATCAAACCCACAGACCTTCAGTTTATGCCCAGCTTCCATGATTGATGTGCATTAAAAGAGGTATTTTTCAAAATGTCTCTGGAGACAATCTCAAACTGGGGCGGGGGGAGCATGGGGTAAGAGGGAGCACGTTATAGGGAGACCAGAAAAAC
Organism: Phalacrocorax carbo; assembly: GCF_963921805.1. Lineage (NCBI taxonomy): Eukaryota > Metazoa > Chordata > Aves > Suliformes > Phalacrocoracidae > Phalacrocorax > Phalacrocorax carbo. The sequence continues at coordinate 125,880,350 of NC_087513.1, read as the reverse complement.
CATATTACACAGATTAAATTGAAGGTTACTGCATTCCCTGAATTATGTCAAGTGGCTGGGGAACAAAATGACCTGCAGCACCATCCACTCAAAAATCCTCCCCCTGCCTTTGGGGTATCTATTGGTTTTAAGGCTTGCTGCACAGCATATAACATGTTCTAAATAAGTGTTAGGACACATTGATGAAAGGAAAATAAATGTCTCTTGCATATGGTATAGTTAGAAGCATGGCTACTCAAAAGATTTCAGGTTAGACAAGGTATAATAAAATAAGCAATAGAGAATAACAAGGGGAAAGAAGTAAATGACCTAAAGGTAAACTTTAAGTTTTCATCTTCAGTGATTCATCCTAACTGCTTCTTTAATTAAATATAATCTGTTCAATTTTCTGACAGTGTCTAATCAAAGTTGTTTTGCCTTATTATTATCATCAAAGCAGGAAAGAAGGAAGGAGGAAAGAGGATGGTGTGGCAGTCAGGCCAGAATATTTACTTCTGTAGATAAGCTTGGAAATCTAGAAAAATTAAACCCAGGTGAGGCAATAAATTTCAGATGGACCAGAAATAAGCAGGAGGAAGAAACTGGGAAGCTTTCTCCTGCTAATGGAAGCCCGTGTGGGGAGGGGTCTGTTCCAGGGAGCTGTGGACAAGGCAGCCCATGCCCTGAGAGACCTGCACCGTTGTCTGCCCAGAGGTTACTTCAGTGCAGCAAGCTTTGGCCATGCCAGAAGTGAGCATGTTGCCCCTGTCCTACAGCAAGGGGCACCCTTTTCTCCTCCAGTCCTGCACTGCTGTTTCTACTACGAGGACAAAAGCTGCAAAAGGGATGAGTCACTTATACAGGGCACACAAAGAACATCACGTGCTGCTGCATAAGGCAGGAGGGTGACCAGATATGAGAATGCCATTACTTCAGGCTACCACCAACCTGGATGGATTTAGAAGCAATAACTCAGAGGTTAAAAAAATAAAATACAATTTATTAGTAGTCCCTTAAATGAGAATAGCTAGACAACTACACACACAGAGACTTAAAGTTTTTGAAGTTAAATTACGCTAATTTCTAGTAAGCCCGGTAACTTCTATTTTTAAATATACAAAGTGGTTTTGGGATTCAAGCCTCAAGTTTAGCAACACAGCTGCCAAAGTTTGCTGATTTTCCTTCTCATCAGTATTAGGTTCTTTAAATACTTTGCTAAATCATAACCAGAGCACCCTCAAATAAGAAAACTTTCTCTCTTAAACAACGAAGCCTCTTTTTTGATGAAACAAGAATGTCAAGATTCACTTAATGCAAATCAATACATAGATAGTAGTAGTAACAATGTTTTTTCCTATAATACATTCAATTGTTCTTTCTCATTACCCAGCGTACCTTTCTCTCTCCAAGAGAATTTGCAAGTTAAACTTGCTGTGTCACTTCACTCCTCTACCATTTGAGAGAACATAACTGTATTCATAGATAACCCTTTGTGATACCTATACTTATGAATGTTTCAGAAACCCTTTTTCCAAAAAACTATAATTTATATCATTTGTACCTATTTCTGAAAACAGCTTTCTTAAAACTTCAAGAAATTAGACTACATTGAAACAAAGTAGCTGTCTGTTCTTCTCACCATTAAAAAACAAACTTTCCATTTTCACTATGTTTTTACACCCAAATAGCCTTATGCATTACCATGCCAAGAAATTGCTTAGATTTCTCATATTTCAAGAGGTTTTGGGGTCCAATCAGTTGAAGCCACTTCTTCACGTCCCTGCGCATTAGATGTTGCAGAGTGTGCAGTAAGAGATGCCAGAAAAACATGTACAGCCTGCAAGATCTGTCATTCTTCTTGACTAGGTTTCCTTTCCTATAGGAACCTGCAGATGGCAGTTACTGCGTATCCCTGGATTTAGAGGCACTTGCTGCTGCGTGAGGTGGCGTCTCTGCACTATCCTGGGGAGGGCACAGAGATGGCAACACTGGGACAAGAGCCAGCAGCAAGATGGGTGGAGAAAGATAAAGGGTATGACTTCGTACTGAGGGATGAAAGATGAGGAGACTGGAAACATGGAGTTAGGCTCCTAGAAGATGGAAACACTTGCTGCTTTTGATTTTGATAAATAATTTAGGGCACACACTCTAAAACTTTCTCAGGAACTTCACATCATTTAACATGGCCCTGCTCCCTTTGAGCACTTTCACCTGCTAAGGAGAGTGAAGAAAGGTGATTTTCATGGCATTACAGGTAACATGATGATGTAATGTGAACACTGAGATAGTTTTTTACAGTATTTATTTTGTGTTACAACTAATGAATTGCATATTTATCTGTAAAATAGGTAACATATGGTTGCCCTTAACTGGGGACTTTTTATTCAATTTTATCCTACAATTCACCAATTAAGGGACTTTTTATTCAATTTTATCCTACAATTCACCAATTAAGGGATTAAAGAATACATCTGAGTAGACTATCAGGTCAATAATAAAATAGGATTTTACAAAAAGTTTTTTATTGGAAGGCTATTTTTAATCTGAAATGCTGTGAGGGTTTGTTATGGGGGCTTTCTGCAGTTAATGTTTTTTGTCCTATATACATACACAAATTAAAATTACCTTTTCAGAAAAAAGAGTCCATATGAAAGTACTCTGGTGAATGAAATACAGTGCTACAGCTAAAATGCAAATTTTTAATCTAATCACCTCCATATACCCTTATACATGTGCTGCCATTAAAAAGAAAACCTAGCTGGAGCACTACAATTCAGCCCAGAGAAACTGTATCAGCAGAAACACAATTCTGGAGAACATAAATTCACAGTTAAAGTTAATGACCTTCCTAGAATATATCAAGAAACCAACATAAAGAAGGCAGCAATATATTTTCTGTTATTCTTGGTAGTTTAAGTCTTTAAATCAATTCTTCACTTACTGTTAGGTATTTCTTCTCTAAAACACCACACAAAAAGAGAAAATTAACCATATAAATAATGGTTTAACTAAATGACTTCAAAAAAATCAGTCCCTCTAGACTATCTGGCAGATAAGTATCAAGAGAAATACATTACTTAAGACAATTAGTGAAAGGTTCAAAAGTTCATTCCTGCTTGGAAATGGTGTTCAGTGGTCTCCAAATCTTTTCCATCAAAACTGGAAGGTTTAAAAATCCATACCTTAGTGATTTAGCATAAAGATGCTACGGGTGCACCTCAGCTGGGCAGGGCTAAGCTGAGCACGTCACCCCCACCATGTCCCACCTGTGCTGGGGGGAGGCGCAACCCACCCCAAGCACCCCCCAGCTCCTGCTTACAGGTCTGCCGTAGCCTCTGTCCTGTGGAAGGGACCATGGGCCTTCGGGAGGCAGTGGCTGTTGACACACCCTGGGGCTCCCAGTGCCCCAGGGGTCCCCAGAGGGTCAGGGTGCCCTGACCAAGAGTAGCCCCTGGTTCTCAGCTGCCCTGGAAGTGAGGCTCAGCCGCCTCCTCTCTGTTTTCTGAGACATCATAGCTAAAATGAGAAATTATAGTTTTTTGATACCTTCTGTCCCTAGGATCCAGAGAGAAACAGGTGGAAAAATTGGATGGCAAACAGAGGAAATAATGGCTAAAACATGACAGTGCAGCCTGGGTGGTATTTTAGTCAATCCTTGAACACATTTCTGTGCCCGCATGAGCACCCTTCCCCCAGCAATGAATTCTACCACCTACTAGTTTCAGTAACAATAGTGGAAAAAGATACCTTTCTGTTTGAGCAGAAGTCCAGTTACATTTACAGGTTTTCAGATAAGAATAGTCATACAGACGTATTTATTATTGCATAAGGTTGCATTCAACAGTCACATTAAAAAGCACACCAGCAAGATCAAGGGTATGATGATAATTCTGATTTTAAGAGTTCCACAAACACATGGGATGAAGTGCTTAAAAAGTGCTTTTGCAAATGAAGGCATGAAGGCAGATAAAATACCATAAAGGCATTCAGGACACTTAATACTGCAGAGGTCTGAGCATTAGCTTCCATGTCTAAGTGAAAGTTCTGCAGGTGATCTCTTAGCAACATTTGTAAATCCCACTGGGTATCTTCCCATATTCCTTGTAAAATTTTAGCCAAGTGTACTTATGGCCAGGAACTTTCATTTGAGTAAAGTATTTCTGGCACCTAAAAAGGGCACTTCGCTGCTGAGCAGAATCTACAACAGCATCTAGAATCTACTCTCATTGATTTGTTTAAGTGCTTAAGCATAGCTTTAAAGTTCCAGTGGTATTGTTTTTCTTTTGTTGCCCATGGATGCAAAACTCAGGATCTTCAAAGATGATGCATCCAGAATATAGTAGCAGTTCTGTATTTTATTAAGTATATGAAGCAAAGTACATTAGACATATATAGATATACCTTTATGCTTCATTTCATCATGTTTAGCACGCGTTATTCAAGAAATATATAAATTACATGAGTAAAAAGATGCCATAAATACCCTTGCGCTAAAGAGCTTACAAACATGAATTCTGCATGGAAATCCGCATACATAAAGTTTACAATGTAAGCCAATCTTGTAGTAATGACATTTAAAAGACAAAGTTACACTCAAACATGACACTGAGGGCTGGAGTAAAAATATAACAATAAATGCTTGTATGACTTTAGGGAGCAGAGGCAAGAATAAAAACATACTAAACATTTGTTAAAACTATTCTTAATGCACAAAACTAAAGCAAGTTGACCCATGTCTGCCCTTCCCGTGGTTTTGTTCATATATTACAGAGCACTCACAGAACGTGAACTCGAGTCAACTAGACAAAAATAAATAGGGATTCTTCCAAGAGCACACCAAATAGTCTCTATTCCCCAATAGGTGTGTTCAAATGCAGCCTAGAGCTAGTCCAAAGGAAACCCCCTCGATGGGTTGTCCTACGGCACAGACATGAGGTCCTCAGCACCCAGCGTCTTGCCCTACAAATCTGCTCCTACTGAGCTGCCCTTTGCTTAACGTCACTGTCATGGCAAAGGAAGAAGATACTTCACACATTTTCAATGGGAAATCCATTGTTAAAATCCTCTAAGCTTCATAAGCAACCTGTAATGAGCCTTTCACGAGGAAAAGAATTGTTCTGTCTGTACCCCCAAAGAAAGTTAAAGTGTTGGCTTCAGCAGTCCATTAATAGAGACAACTTCAGATGCCTATCTTTCCTGCTAAAATTAAAAAGCTTTATGCTTACTCCTAGTTCTATTATTTTCCATCTTAAACATTGTCTCTCTAATCCTGAATTGTTCTATCTCTCAGTATCCTAATAGTGGCTCGCATATTCTCTGCTACACATTTTCTTCTCAAGGTCCAGGATTTTCTTATCTGGTGCTTGAAACTGTTTAACCAATTTAACTGCTTTTCATAGTAGCAGCACATCAATAAACTGAAGAATATTGTTTTTCAGGTTCCCACTGAGAAGATAAAACTCAGCGGTCTCCTAATGCAGCAGAGATAAAATGCGCAGTATCATTCAGGTCAGAATGATGCAGAGGAAAATTGTATTTGATGCCCTTCACAAACTCCAAGAAGTTACTGCCCACGGCCTCAGGCCCGCGTGCACATGCATGGTCACTGTTAGCAAGGGCACTGTCGGAAGACCGTGGGTCATCAGGAGGCGGCAGCTGCTAGGGAGCCTGCTGTCAGCACGGGAAGTGTTGAGTATTACAGACTTTCTGCAAACTGCTTGACAGGGTATCATCACAGTCACCCAGATTACAGGCCTACGAGGCTTTGGGAAGTCACACAGACAAGGACTCGTATTTTAGCCATAATGGCAAGATGGCTTAGCTCAGAATTGAGGTCTAAATATAGGCGGCAGAAAAAAGGTCTACTTAGAGGGTAATTCAACCCAGGAACTCAACCCATAAAATCACTTATGAAAAAGCAGAGGGAAGAAAAGTGAAGGGCCGGGAAGTTGTTGAGTGGATAACGTTTATATCCAGGTCCCCCGAGCAGCTCAGGGAATTGTAATAGCAGCCAGACATTTCAGAAACAGCCATCTGAAAAGGAAGAAGCATATAAACTTATCCTGAATTTATAGTAGACTCCTGGACTAAGATGATTTCATTTAACCAAGTCTATGCAACAGTCTTGTACAGGTCTACCTAGTCAGGTACCTTAAGTTTGAAAGACAAGTGTAAACATATTGCAAAGGAGTAACGTTGCCATAAATCTTGCCTGATGTTATACATCTAGGCATCCTCAGTCTCACTCTAGTAGGTCAACACCATTTGTATCCTAATGTTTTAGATATAAAGATGTGAAGAGTATCTTTTTCCTGCCAGAGCTTGTCCATTAGCTGTTCCATGATGTTAATCGCTGAAGAAGCCACACCGATCACAAAATAGAAACTGCTGTTTCCTGGAGGCTACCTCTTTTCCCCAGTAACACAGAATTACCAAGAGACTGACAAAGCAAACTCCAGGGTGAATGAAAGGGAAGTGGATGGATGGGAGACACACTAAGTCAGCATGAAAGTCTAAATTTAAAAACAGAAGAAAAACATAATTTGAGAAAATATGGGGGTTGAAGCTTCATAAAATAGAAGAATATAATCCTTTGAGTTTTCTTTATTTAATAGAGAGCTGTCAAAATGTGGTGGTTTGGTTGTTGGTGTGTTGGTTTTTTGGCTTTTTTTTTTCCATACTGTGCAATTTACTATCTTTCAGTTGTTATTCCTATAAGATTGAAACCTTAAGAAATCAATGTGTGTTACCTAATGTATCAGAAGGAATGAAGGCATTCCAGTCAAACATAAACTGGATTAAATAAAATGAAGCATTCATCATTAATTAGAAATTTGTTTGGAGTTTCTATAATAATTTTTTATGTGGAAATAGAAGCTGCATAATGGCAGTAATTTTCAGACATGCAAAATAATAAGGAGAATAGCAAGGAGGAAAAATGAGAAATATTTTACTTAATATTATTGTTTATCAAGCTAATGACACTTATCTCTCTGGGGCACAATGAAGACAAGGTAATGTTTGTATAACTTAAAGATGCTGAAAGGTGCTATTTAAAGTAGCAGGTATTAAAATATAGATTTAGCTAATTCTTATTTTAATTTCCATTTGCATGGTAATTTTTTTTACAACTTTTGTATTCAAAAATCATCACAAAAATTTTGAATTTGAATTGAAGTAAAAGGAAAATCCTTTTGCTGGAAAGACAACTGCTGGCTATGCTGTTTGAATTGCCGTACTCAAACTGACCTATTCCACAAAGAGATGCCAAATAAGAAGCCAAGACATTTCTTTCCTGCTTGCTTACATAGACTACAGTAGTGCCCTGCAGCTGTTCACCTTTTCATTCTGCTTCCAGGTTTTGAGCTTTCATTTTTTCTTTTATATGTACATAAACTCCTGTGGAAGGGGTTGTGCCTTCAGGGGCTAAGAAAACTGCCTGGTAGCATAATCAAAATAATCTGTAACAGACTTTGGGGGGCTATTTTGGAGGGAGTGGGAGGGAAGCCAGCAGTTTCAGCTGCAGTGAGTATTTGCCCCAGAAAGCTCCCTCCATCTTCTGATCCTCCAAATTTCCCTGGTGCTAAGAAGTTCTTGTCTTGCGAAACTGCATCTATGAAACCTCACACAGACACTCTCCTAACTGTTAACACAGGAGACATACAGGTATATTTGAGACAATGAATAAGCTGGCAACTTTTAATACCTTTGCATCTTATTCATAATTTTCTGAACTACATTACCCTACTGATATGCACTCCTCCAGTGCCACTGTCATCCTGGTTCAAACTTCCCAGGTCCTCCAGGTAACCCAGTTGTTCATGAATGATCATGTAACTCTTCTTCTTACCAACAATGCCCCCCTAGCTTTACACACCAGCAAACTGTGGTAGAGTTTACCTTCCAAAAAAAAAGTTTCTAAAACAAAATATAACAAACAAACAGCAAGATCTGTCCCTCAAACAGTTCCTCACTGCCTCTCTCTACTCTCCTGGACTCCCACCACAGCACAATCCTCTGGAAACCCTCAACCCAAGTCATCGCACTAGTTTTGATATGAGCTGCCTTTGAAAAAGGTCTTTGGCACGTTAATTCATTCTCTATTTATCTCTATCTTATTTCTCTTTCCATCAGCATTTCTTTCACAGCTTTTTTTTCATGACGCTGTTGAGATGACAGCAAAAGGTCACTTTCTAGCTTTACATCCTTTAAGCAAGGAAACTAGGTCTGCTAGCTCTGGGTCATATTTCCAGTGCTACGTGAATTCTGGTTCTGCCAGATGAAATAGCTCTCACATCAGCTCAGCATACCTCGAGAGAGTAAAACTCTGGAAGGGTTATCTGTCACTGCTGCAGAGCCGGTGGGTACCACCACAATTCTCCCTGGGTTGCAACAGACTGCTGAGGCAGGCTGCTCAGTTCTGCAAGCTTTGACTCTTGCAGCAACGACATTGCTAAGTAGATACCCTAAAAACATCATGATTTCTGTTGGCATGACAATAACAAACATCTTAGACTGCTGAACAGGCTCTGTGAAAGTTATGTTGCAGGGCTGAGTCACCATCATAAAAGTGCACGGTCCACAACAAGCCAAATATAAATATTCGCAATCAAGTAACAATTTACATTATTCACCCAAATTAACTAAAACTGCCATGGAAAGGGATAGCCTTTAGTTTTAGGACACCACCAGAAATCGCAAAAGAAGATCTCACTTTAGAGAAGTACTTCCAAATTTCATGCCTCACCTGAAGACTTTTCTATGCCAATCACTTGTGGACTAAGAGAAGAGGGTAGAGGACTCATTTATCTTTATTCCTGTAAATGTCTAATTTTTTTGAAAGATTTAATAGGCAGACAGTGAGGTATATGTTTCATTATTGAAATTGATTTGCCTCACATTGCCCACGAGGGCTGAAGGGAATTTAAGTTCTGCCTTGCAAGATAAAGGCTTCCCAACACAGAAGCTGCTTTTCTTGTATTCACAAGAGTGAAATATCAAGGCTTGAAAAAAGAACCCTGCCTGTTTTACTTTTCATCACAGTTTCCAAAATTAAATCATGATTACGGTCTGGGCATAACAGTCCAGGACTGGGAAAAGGCAGGACATTAAACCTGCCAGGCCAGGCCAGCCCAGGACTAATGGTACTTCAGCAAGTCCATTCAGAAAATGGGGGATTGTAAATACAGATCACCACAGGGGAAATCCTAAGGAAATGGAAGTCAAGATATTCCCACGGTAGTAGTTTAGTGTATGAGTACAAGAAAAATGGTCCACAATCCAGCTAAAGTTTTTGTTCTTTTCCTGGTGAAGCAATTGACATAACAGAATTTCTCACCTGAAACATAATCAACAGAAAGTTAATTAAAAACAAACAAACTTTTTGCTTCTATGCAAACTAACATCTCCGTACATACGCTGAGTAACCAGCAATGCACATGGATGCCTAACAATGGCAGATAGGATTTTTATTCTTTTGTTACCTATGCAAGTTAGTCTAGCTAGCTTTCTGCAGAGAATAAGCCTGCAGAAGTCACTACAGTCTAGGACAACTCTTGGGTCAAACAGACAATATTTGCATTAGGAGCAAAATAACTGAAAGAACAAGCAAAATTACAAAGCAAGCTGCAGAAAGTACAAATATGTCCTGCAGTTTAAAAATGCCTTTTAACAGAGAATCAAAATGGATAAAAGAGAGGATGTGTTATTCTCTCTTTTCTCTCTTTGAGGATATAATAAAAAAGTCAAGTACAAAAAACCCATTGGGAAATCTACAAGTTCAAAATTATTCTACTTCAAGTCACAATGTATACTACAGAGGTGCTTAGCTTGATAAAGGTGAAATCTTGTCTCTAAAACTCTGCATGTTCTTCAGACCCAATCTTATTTTAAAGTAATAGAGTGAAACTTAATCTCTGGATTCAGTCATGCAGAAAATAAGTTTGGACTACTAAAATTAGCAGCAAGCCTTCCCAGACCTTAATGTTTTAAAATATTTTAACAAAAGTTTTTGATATTGCATCTCGGTGGAGTGAGAGCTCACTAATATTGTCCAATGCTATTTTCTAATAAAAAAGTGAAACTTCATTCTTACCCATAAAAAAAATAGGTAAAAGGTCTGCATGCATTGTCCTAGACAACAGAAAGAATAAGATGTAGCTTTTCCCCTTTTCTTTAAACATAATACACCAAATGATATGTAATGATTGGATTATTTTACCTGAAGGGCCTCATGTGGCACCAGAATAAGCAAGTAATGTTATCTAATAATCCCGAAAGAAAAAAATAAAATATATCAGCACTTGTACCTTAGTGTTTTCTCAGGCAAGTTATTCTTCCCAGCTGCTTATAAAGCAGTTATGAGATCAGCCTAAAGATAATATCAAGCAACAATATAAATTTAAAATTCAAAGCATAATATCTGAGCTTAAAAACTTATCACTTATCCTTGCCATTGGGGGGAAAAAAAGTAAAAGACCAGGTGGTGGTTTGGTCCTTCTCCAGAAGGACACTATTTGCCAAGCTTGAAAAAGGTAATGAACATTTCCTCTTTGAAGAAGTAATCTTTTTACATGCCTTTTAATTTAAAAAGGAAAGTAGAAATAATAAAACGAAGGTATTATCATCATCAAAACAAAGCAAATACTGGAAATCTGGAAGACATTTTTGGGGTCAACTTCCAGCAGAGGCTGTGCAGGAGCACAGGTACCCCTGATTGTGCCTAACCTCACATGGGAGCCTGAGCAGAGCTCACTTCCAGACACACAGCTCCTCCATTAGCGTTGTTTCACGCAGCAGATGGAAGCCTGAAGCCTAATGAAACACAAAGACATTGCCCAGAACCTATGTGAATAGACCTTGCAATGAGGTTTCCAGAAGCTGTAGGAAATTGAGTTTAAGTAAAAGTTATAGGACCAAATCAATTACTTTTAAAACAATACCGTGTCTTTGGAGACAACTAGAACGTAATTTTATGTCAAAGACTGAAACAAATCAAGTTATTCAGCATAAAACACTGACCAGGAGAAAGCCAATTATTTGTGCTCTATTACACACTAAGTGGTATTAAAATCTTTTGCGTTATAAATAATACTTGCACTAGCTATACCAGAAATCGCTTGCAATCTTCAATACCACCAAAAGGTGGCATTTGAAATATCACATAATAGCACAATTTCATCATAAGCTTTGAGTAACCAAAAGCTCCTTAAATAAAGAGATTTTTTTTTTTTTAACTGCTTGCATATTGAAACTGACTTGGCAAAGTTCTCTAACCAGGTACAGCAGGTGACAGATAAATGGACACAGAGCATAACTGTACATCCTTGGAGTCCCTCAAAGACACAAGAGTGTATGAATCAATCACAGAAAGACAAATACGCAAAATAATACTAGATTAAGAAAAAGGTAATAAAACTACCAGACAGGCAATAAGTAGCTAGGAATAGCAACCAATAACCAGTTCAATATACTACAAAACAGTTTAAGACAGAAAAATAAGCCATGTAGTAATTTTACTTTGCAATTTTAGAAAGAGTCTTTTTTTATTCCTGCACCACATTCAAATACATAATTCTCTTAAAGAACAATTAAATTAAGACATTAAAAAACCCCAAGCCTAACTGGAAGGTACAGAAAGTGATTTTAAAAACACTTCTACCATTTTTTTTCTCTGGTAGAAGAATGTAAAATATCTTTTTTTTTTTGAGCTTGGGCTAATGGAGTATAGCAAACAAAGGTAACAATATCTATAAGTCTAATTTAATTTCCCATTAAATTTTTATTGTGGTTTGGTTTATTACACAATTTTATGTCACTGCAAGCAAGACCTGCTGTGAATGAGTGGAAGGAAAGCAAAAAAAAAAAAAGAAAGAGAGAGAAGAAAACAGTTAATGTATGCAGAGCCCTGTGAACACGTTACCTGTTACACCAACATCCTCCAGAGAGAGGTAATTCAGTGCTATCTTTGCAATACTGGAAGCAAGCACACATGTTCGGTGATTCCCCCAAAGGCACACAATAAGGCAGGGAAAGACCAAAGAAACTACTGTTATCTGTTTCCCAGCATTATATGCAGTCCTGGAGATTACAGTGTCTCTTCGCTGCATTTTCCCCTCAATCCCATTAGAAATTCTGTATATAATTTTCCCTACTCCATCTGCATATAATTTTTGAAAATTATACTACAAGGATTGAAGCCAACCATTATCCTTCAGAATTACAGAACAACATTGATTTCGGTAGCTGTGGGTGCCTAGAAGCTTCGAATTTGTTCATCTATGGCTAGTTTTAAAAGAATAGGAAAAGAAAACTGTTTACAGCTGCTCAGTAGACCAAGCTCATCAAAGCAGCAATTTAATTCTAGCTTGGGTAAGAGCAATACAAATACTGTATTCTTCAATTCACTGGGAGAGGTGAGGAACAGCAGAGGAACGATTCCTTTGGCCAGTGGGTTTCACAAACATGCAGAGATCATGCATTTCTAGTCAGCTATTGTTCCGATTCAAATAACTTTGTCTTCTGAGATTATTTTGGAATTGGAACTATTAAAACGTACTGTGGCACTGCTACAGCACACATCTTGAAGAAGGAACAAGCCTAGGGGAGAGCCACTCAGTGTTGATGCACATCTTAACAGCTGGGAGGTGTTCAATACCATCCTGGAGGAACCACACAAAATCTCTCATCATGCTGCCTCCACAAACTCTTTACAGGTTTTGAGCAAAAGCTGTAAAGGTAAAGACACCATGGCCAAAATATTCATAATAAACTTTCATGCATGTTTTATCTAACCAAGAAATCGAAGTATCCATTAGTTTAGAGACAACTGTTTTCAAGAAATATCTACTATAGTACAGTATGACAGATTTTGAGGTTTGACTTCTGTACATTCCATTGAAAGTAATTTCCAACTTCTCTCCTAGCACCCTACTAGATCCATTGAGACTTGAAATTTCACCATCAGCATTTAAATTAAGCAATCAGTGCACATTTTGATAAAAGATATGTAATTCTCATTCAACACAGAACATTATCAATAGCACAACACAGAGTTTTCTAACATGGAATTAAGGTAGCAACAAGCTGGGCTTTTTTTCTTATATCAAAAAAAGAGCTATAGAATATAATAGCCCATTAAATGAAAAATAAAGCATGCCAGAAAAAAACTGATTTCTAAATATCCCAAAATACCAGAGCCAGAAATCAAGGAATAAAATCTAGGAGGAAAAACTTATAAATCTCTGCCCAAAGGTAAGCAAAAGTCATGTTTTTTCTTTATTAGTAACTACATCACTGAGTTATTTTTATTTCCAAAGAGCACGCTCATTGAGATACACTCCTAATATTAGCATTTGTAAATAAAAGAGGGAGCAGCACTGAACAGTAGTTATGATCTTGTCATATAAATGACATGCATTTGGAGCGTAGGCCTGGGTGCAAAACATTTCTGCGTGTGGCATTGGCAAAAAGCAGGCTGCTCTTGGGAGCAGCCGAATGCTGGGAGAGGTGCTCATGTGCAACACGCAGTACCCAGAAAGAGGTCTGCTCCATCCACTCCTGGGTTGTTTTGCACTCAAACACACAGCCCACACCATTAGGCAGCTACCGGAGTCACAAGTTTAACAACAAGCTAGCCTGAGGTTTACAGTACTGAGGTTTAGAAGACCAGACCTTGGAAATCTTGTTGCACAGCACAGATCCACACTCTGGCCCATCTCACCCCCTGCAGCGCAGCAGAGCAGAGACCAGATTACAAAAGCCATCCATTAGAAATGGAGTTAAAAGTCACAATACATTTGTAGAGACCTCAAGTCAAGTCCTGCCCAGTTTGCCTTCCCCAGTTTCACTTGCTGTCAGCTCAAGTCCTAAACAACCCTTCCTGCTGTGATCTTTAGAGCTGCATGCAATGGGTAACCAGTGGGTAACCGCCTTGTTCAATGGCACTGGTGAGGTGGGTGTTCAGCCTGCCACGTAAGCATTTCAGGTCTCCTTTTGGCATTCAAAGAGGATCCAGTCTCACCGAAATACCCATGTCAAGTACACAAAACTGAAGCAACCTTCCTGGTGGCATTGGGTGGTGGGGCCTTGGTGGTAGGGCTGCCCAAGAAGGATGAGGCAGCTTATTCTCCAGGCAGGAATGCAGTTTCCTGCAGCCTAATTTTTGAAGCCAGCAGTGGCAGCAAGCACTGCTGTAGGGTGGGAGAGCAGGCCACAGAGAGCGTCATGGATCCATGCTGCCCATCAACGCCAGGCGCAATTCCCACTCCCAGACCAGGAAAACCCAGACCCTCATCTCCTTACTCTTTAAATCCAAAGCTAGGCAGACACTGCCAGGGTGCTTCATCCATCTGGGCTCTCCTGCAACCCACCCACAGTTGCTTTGCTAAATCCCTGCAAATAGGTAGTGAGTGTTTTGCTGAGCTTCTGCCACCAAAGCAAAGATACGAGGAAGCAGCTGAGTGAGCTGGGATGGCAGGGAGAACTGTGCAAGAGAACCATGGTAGGACAGAAGCCATGATTTTTTTGGGAAGAGGAAGGACAGAAGTTGGCAGTGAAACAGATGATGGAATAAAGGGGATGAAAAAAAAAAATTATACAGGGAAAGAGAAACAAGCCTATGAATTACCCTCAATGGAAAATTTAAAACTTCTCTACTCAGAAAGACTTGGCTGTGACCTAGGCAAAGTGAGAACAAGAACTTCCTTTAGCCAGTTTACAGGAAAATCTACAAATAATATCTAAAATACTGGAAAATGCATCCATAAGCTAATACAAAAGATGGAGGCAGTATCAATAGCACAAATTTGAACGTTCAGTACAAACCTACTGTAAGTTTTAACACCTGTAATTGTTTCAGTGGTATCAAGGCATCTCTATAGATGACGGCAGGTCCTGGACAGGTGCCTGACAGAAGGTAGAACCAAAGAGATAATTCAGTAGGTTTGGCATCAGCTTTCAGCAGTAACAATTTAAAAAAAGACTGGGGGTTACTCAATATCAAAACTACCTTCCCTACAAATCTCTTTTTTAATATTTTTTTTGGGGGGGGAGGAGGGGGGTGCTGGGGAGGTGGGTGTATTAGGGAGCCATCTTTCACTTGTGGCAAATTATGAATTAGATGATCCATTAACTCCCACACAATCATCTTTGTCAATAACGCATTTTTGTTGTCAGCTGCTTATGATGAATCTAAAGTATTTGACACAAGCTGCAGTAAGAATCAGGCTGAAATTCATATCAAGTTTTGTATAAGAAAGCTCCCAAACTATTTTTTTTAGTCTTGTGACATAGTCAAGATTTTAAACACATTCTTTTTTATGCAAATAAAGTGTCTGCTGTTAATCATAACAATACTTCTTAATAGAATAATAAAATACGGCTTTAATTGGGTAAGGGCATTTCTAAATTCCTCAAAGACAATTCTGTTAACTTGTATTCTCTGAGGAAATTTAAAATGAAGCCAAATGGGTATTTTAAGTATTTTTAGAGGCAAAGAGGTGTTCGCCATAATTCATATATTTTCTCGTCACTCCAACATTTCCAGCTCTGTTATGCCTCACTGCCTGCAAAGTCAGCTTCCAATGGCTCAAACATCACTTATCAAAGCTAAAGATTTACACATAAAGCAGACATTTCTCCCTGTTCTGGACTCCTCCTAAACGGTATGATCCAGTGTGCGCATCTTTCCAAGTCAGTTGAAATACATAAGGTTTAAAGTGATTTAGTTTTGTTGGTTTTTTTTCTTTTTTTCTTTTAAAGTCAAGCTGTCTTTGGAATTATACTCATTTTCTTCCAGGGCCTGATCCAAAGCTCAATGGAAAGACTCATCAGCTTCAATAGCATGGGAGCAGGCTTATAACATACCATATGCCAAGTATGAAAGTATCCATCTGTCACTGATCCATATCTTGTTATTGTTATGTGCATTACATCAAGGGATTAGCTTTCTAAGAGATGAAGCCTGTAAAGGACTTGCTGGAGGAATTTACAAACAACGTTTTATAAACAAGCAAGTACCCCATAGCAGAGGCACACATCGCTGAAGCCAGCAGTGCTACTGTGAATGTCCAACAGCAATTGTGTTAACCTCCACAGTTGTGCAGAGAAAGCGCACTATAACCTACAAGCTCAAGCTGCTGGTTTTTGGGTTGCCAATAGATTCATAGCTGATGGATACTTCACTGCAAGCCAGCACCAAACAACAGTTCGCATGACCTTCGCACACAGGGGCAGGGGACTCGGCAGCAGAGTCACGTGACAGCGGTCCCAAGTCCCATCACTGGTCGTGCTGATAGTCAGCATCAGTCTCACAGGAGCATCAACACTGCACTATCATATTATTGAACTATCTGTACTTATTTTGCCTGAAAAGAAGGGAACAACATTTTCCCTGATCACAGAAGAGAAGAGTGATGACACAAGTCATTTTTAAAAGCATGCTAACAAAAGCATAGAAGTCCTCCAGCAATTAAGGATCTTGCTTGTTTAGTTAATTACCCTTTTCAACATTTCCCTACGTTTTGGCAAACACACACAGCCCTCAAAACAAGAGAACAGAAGGTGGGCACTAATCTGAAGATCCCTCACCATCTCCTTTCTTTCCAAGATGAATCAGTGCATTTGAGAGCATGCTGAAAATTCGTTTCACAAACCCTTTCCTTTTGCTCACAAGTTGAGATAAGCAGAATCAACACTGCTCTGAAAGCAGCAGTCATGATGAGTGGGCTCCTATATTTAGGCACTCGCCTGATCCACAGTAAGCCCCAAAAAATTACTCTGTCAGCATCTTGCCCCACAAACCCACTGCCTCTCATCCTTCTCTCAAAACAGCCCCCAGAGCCAGCTAGCCCCCAGCTCCTCCCCATAGCCTCCTCCTTCAGGTGGTGAGAGCTGCTAGCCCACAGCCTGTGCACAGACAGCGTCCATCCTTCTCCCCAGTGCCTCCGGATGACCACTGTGCCCTCACAGTCCTTCCCCACCACGTCACCTACAGGGCCTCATGCCCGCTATCCCTCCGATCTCCTTTTCCCTGTCTTGCACTCCTGCGTACTTCCCTGCTGTTACCCTAATGACTGACACACACCCCACACCCATCCCCTTTCATCATTTATTCCCTGGGTATAATCCTACCTAACCTTTTCTAAATTCCAGTTTCTGCCACATGAAGAATGCATGTGCAAAACCTAAAATGCTTTCCTACTACAGGCAGCCATCATGCTCAGGAAGCCAGTTTAAAAAGCGGGTCTGATTAAAACAGCCTTTGTTGTAACAGAGCTTGCCTAGGCATGGTGATCACAACAGTGCATCAACTTGTGTTAGGCAACTCCAAATATTTTTTGAGCTTGGTTCCAGTTGTTTGAAGCAGTGCTCAGCGTTTCACCTTTAGCAAAGCTTACCTGTTCATATATCACCAGTTGAACCAGCAGACATAAATTCTTATTCGGAGTCACGTCCTCTCCAAACCCAAATACATAGACTGTCACAATTAAACCTATTTGATAGTTTAGTCCAACAGCCTTCTCAAAGACTATCCTAATTATCTAATATTTACAAGAGATTAGCGTATCAAAAAAAGGGACTCCAGACTGATGAAACTGAGCAAAATCCTATTTTGTTATACATTGACATCAATTTTGTTTAGTGTTTGAAACAGAGCAACAGTTTAGAACTAAGCTGTTCAGACAACTGGGGGTAAGTCACTAGCATACAGTTTTTCAGCATGTACTCACTAATACAGCCACAAATATGGAAAAAACCCTTATTTGATATATTTGTCATTTTATCAGCTGTAGCAGCTACCCCACCAAAAATACCCTGCAACTTTTTCATCAGTACTGCAGATAGAAGATACCCAGTATTACACACCTGCCTTTGTCGTATTGCAGATGGCAAAGCAGCAATGAAGGAGGAACTTGAATGACTAAGGAGGAATTTATGCACTAATCAGGTTACAGACATGTATGATAAAGAAAGGTGCTAATCTTACAGAGAAAAAAAAAATTAAAAAGCCCACCCCAGCATTCCACAATAATAATTCATTTAAAATAAAAAGTTCTAAGAAACCCAGAAAATTGTCAGTATATTTTCTTAACTGTACTCCTCATCCATGTGAAAGAAACCATCTTCAGGCAACTCTGTCCCTAGAGAACTGGAAGCTACATATGTTTTTTCACATCATGTTACCCTTCTTCTCTCCTCCTTCGTCTACCAGATTGTGAACTTCAAATAAACATTGCATACAACTAACTCACTCTTCCTCCAAGATTTGAAAATTGAACAAAGATTTTTTTGTTGTTGCTATGAGGATACAGAAACTTGATCTGCAAGGCTCACATTTAAGCTTCTTGGAGTCAGAGTGATGGTTACTTTCATTAGTAATTAAATGTGTGGGTGTGTTGTCCCCTCCCCTTCCTTTCTCAGAGAAAAAATGGATTTCACAGGAAACTCAAAAAAATTTCCGTATTCATTTCTTGGCCTACAATTGGATTAATTCTTTCCTCATTTCATTGTTTTTACAAGCAAAATTACCATATGCTCCTGATTCCCACCTAGAATAGCCATTGCTGCCTGTTCTCCTGAAAAGTTCCATCTTCCTTCTTACAGGGCCATTTACTTAAAATGAATATTAACTTTGCTGTTCAAAGCAGCCCAGTGGAGCTGGCTGTGCACACGTGGGATGTCCCCACTGGAGATTGCTTAAAAAGGACTAGGAAACTCAATGCAAAGCTCAGGACCAGTTTCCTACAGCCTAGTTCCTGGTAAGGTGGTAATTTTATTTAGAAACCCAGTAAAACTTTCACAAGGACTGATAATCTCTCAAAGAAAATCTTAACAACCCTTACTTTTCTTACTTTTTCACAATCTTTTTTCCTGAATCAAAAAATTATTTTGAAATTTATCCTTACTGAATAATTAAACTTACTGAAATTATGGACCCAAATAGTGAGGTTATTTCACCATACATATCAGTTGTCCTACAGAAAACATCACTAGCCTGGATCTCTGTTATTAGGTCAGAGGCACAATTCTATTACAGAACTAGTTGCTAATGTTTAATAACCTTACCTGCCTTCCGTTTATTTGCAATGGGTGGCAAAGGTATGTATGGATAGCATTGACTTGAGTAAGCCCAGTGGAGAGCTATAAAGATGATCAGGGGACTGGAACATCTCCCTTATGAGGAAAGGCTGAGAAACCTGGGTTTGTTCAGCCCGGAGAAGACAAGACTGAGGGGGGATCTTATCAATACTTATAAATTTCTGAAGGGTGGGTGTCAGGACGGTAGGACCGGGCTCTTTTCAGTGGTGCCCAGTGACAGGACACGGGGCAATGGGCAGGAGTTGGAACACAGGAAGTTCCACCTCAACATGAGAAAAAGCTTCTTCCCTGTGAGGGTGCCAGAGCAGTGGCACAGGCTGCCCAGGGAGGCTGTGGAGTCTCCTTCCCTGGAGACTTTCAAAACCTGCCTGGACGTGTTCCTGTGCCCCCTGCTCTAGGTGTGCCTGCTCAAGCAGGGGGATTGGACAAGATGATCTCCAGAGGTCCCTTCCAACACCTACCACTCGGTGATTCTGTGACTTTATTGCTTAAACAGCCCCATGGATATCCAGTCAATAGCACACAATAGACACTGAAAAATTAGTGCAGCAGGGCTGATGCAGAGGAAAACTAAATTTTTCAACTTGTCTGTATAACATCATAGAAGTAATTGATATTATGTTGTATTGAATCAGCTGGGTTTCTTGTTTTTATTTTTTTTTTCCTTTTTCAGAAGCATACTTTATCAGAACTACATTTATAATTCATATTGAAGTTCTGGCTCAGGACTCACTGTGCTAGGCTTTCACAAAACACTGACAAAAGATGGTTCTGGATCACAGAATTTACAGTCTACAAGACAGATGAAAGATGAATATAAAGAAGCCTGCATTGAGAAACATGAGAGCTCAGTGTGCCAGAAACTGTCTTGACACAGTGATTGCTAAAGAGGTTAGACCAGTCCCTGTGCTCATTTCACCTCGTGTTTAAGTCAGAGCACTGGTGAGTCCCGGGTTTTTCATTTGGAGAGCACATTCCTTAAACTGCACCTGAAATACACCCATCTCCCACAAAACTCCCCAAATTCAGTAGCTTAAGCTGCTAATTAGCCTTCAGAAAGAAATTATTATGGTCACCTCCTAACTCACCTAGAGTTGAATTGGTGATAGAGGAGAAAAGGAAGTATAAGTGGTAAATTATACTACTTACATGACAAATTCCATGTTATTACTGTATGAGTATCTCGACTGTGTATTTCATTTTGTATTCTCTTTGTAGTTTCTGTTAATTTTATAGATCGGAAAGAATACTGCTAGTTAATCTATGTTATTGTTTTCTACCGTTTCTATTTGGATCCAGTTTAAAAAATAATATAGTATGGATACGAAATGCATTTCTTTTTCTTGCCTTCATGCTCTCTATAGCATCAGGTGAAACTATGATGAATCTAAGGGAGGTAATTATGTCACTGAAATTACATATTAAGCCTTCGTTGCTAGTATACAGACACCCTAGGAAAAGGCAGGAGAAATAACAGGGACTCATGATTGTACTCTTTTTCTTTTTCTCCTTTTATTTCAGAAGAAAAGTGTATTCAATGGTTATGCACCTTACTATTTAATTAACCTATGAAATCAATTTTAAGCTACAGTTTGATTTTAGTGCTATTAAGCTTTTTTTATTCCTTCAGAATTTGTAAGTTCAGCATTTAGATGACCAGTCTGGCTGGTTGGTATCGTACCAGAGCAGTTATTGTTCCAAGGTTTCAAAAAAAGGGGTATGAGCGAAGTATCACTGCTCAGGTCGCTATTGAAGATGAGCATGTTCTGCCGGGAAGTAAATGTCTCCCATCAACACATCAGTTGCTTCATAATTTTTCGAGATAGCTGAGTTTTATAGGCATCTTTATTCCCCAAACCCTTCTCCAAGAGAACAGAGACACTACATAACCTATGATTTTATTATGACACGCACACACGCATCCCCTACT
This sequence comes from Phalacrocorax carbo, assembly GCF_963921805.1. NCBI lineage: Eukaryota > Metazoa > Chordata > Aves > Suliformes > Phalacrocoracidae > Phalacrocorax > Phalacrocorax carbo. The sequence goes on along the minus strand of NC_087513.1, from coordinate 125,859,343 downwards.
CGTTCCCCTCAATATTTAGTTCATCTTCTTATTTTTCTTTCAGCAATACCCGGTACAAAATCCCCTGACTCTGCATTTCCAGCTGAAGCAGAGCCCTAAAATTTCTAGAAAAGGGTCACAGAGGAAATAGACCTACAAGGCAGTGCAATTCAGGTATAAATGAGGACTTAAATGTACAAAGAAACTCTAAGTAAAAATGCAAACTTCCTGATTCACCAGCTCATTTTCAGAAGACACAGCCCTTGCTACTCCACAAGGTGGGGGGTAGGGGGTGGGGGAGGGCATTGGGACAGACACCAAACCAAACTAAAAACAAACTCCACAAAACCAAACCCAAAAACCCCGAACACCAAAAAAAAACTCACAAAAAAAAAACCCCCATATTTGCTATCTCAGATCAGTCTACTAAGAGGAGAATAGGAATTTTTTTTTAGCTCAGTTTTTCCTGAAACTTGATAAGACAGCTAATTATGGAAAAAGCACAGAAACACTTTATTGCATCTCAAAGCTTTGCCTAAAACTGGGTAAAAGTGATAGTGAGAAAATTCTTGATGACTGCATTCTCAGGAAAACCACTCTTGAAAGTGCTTTTTTGGGAAGAGGAAGGTCTCCACTACTGTAGAATTCTTCAAAATATGCTTTTTTTAATGATACCACTTCCTATCATACTACTAAAGCTTCTGATAATATAACCAAATACATGCCACTAAAAATAGACACTTTGTCATAATTATGACAGTTAATTAAATCTTTCATTCGTAATTTAAACTGGTTAAGAAAGGAGCAACATCCACTTTCTCAAACATATCTACTTCTAGTTGGAAATCAGGGGGAAGAAAAAAAAAAAAACAACAAATACGCCACGTTCCCAAAAAACACACTTCAGAGGAAAGCATAATCATACTACATAATCTTGCTAGTAACGTGGTCTGTCTTCCCTGGTGGTGGAAACTATCAAAGACAGCTCATGACATCCAAAACACATCAGAAGTGATAACCAAAGGTGTCTGTTTCCTTTTAAACATAGATGTATAAACTGCGAATATGCATAAGGCCATAATCTAAGGTCTCTAGCATTTTAGGCCTTCTTTTCAATGGGAACAGGAAAACACAGTGTTTAACTTGAATACAGACAATTGTTTGCGTTTGCATTCTCAGTAGTTTTGAAAAGCCATTTCTCATTTCTTCTTCATTTCTCTCGCACAATTAAATTATTCAAATAAGCTTATTCTCCATTAGCAATGTCAAGTTTAAAAATACACAAGACGCTTTCAGAAAGGAAAACAGTAGCATTCTACCATACAATAAAAAATTGCTTGTGTTTGTTTCTTTGTGTAAGGAAAGGTATTCACATATCAACTTGCTTTTTCCAGTGAAAACCGAGAAGTATACCTTGGTAAGGTTAGACAGAGACTGAACGAATCTTGTTGTCTCTGGTCCCCCCTTCCCCTTAAGCCAGTTTTGAGATGCTTACGAAAAGATTCAATTTTAACATTTAAAGACTGCTAACCCACCTTCCAGTGGTACACTTACATGTAAACGTACAAATGTGGACACTGTTATCAAGACTATCCTAGGAAATATACAACACATCCATGGGGTTTTTTTTGAGGAAGCTTATGCTTTAATAAACTGAACTCACAGCAAGCCGCTTTATCACTCCTCTGTAAATCAGATACCTTGTTGCAGGCACAGTTGCTTAGATACAGAGTAATCGGGATAAGTGAATAAATCAAATTATCAATAACATACACGATTGCACCCTATTATTGAAACAGTCAATTGAAGTAATTTTTAGATTAGTTAGAAAATAGAAATTTAAAACTTACTGGGTAATATGAGATGCTAAATGATTTAATTAAATGAACATTAGTAGACATTTTAAGATTTGTTCCTTGCAGATACATTGGGAACATCGTTGTTCTCTTTACAACAATAATTGCAGGAACTGCTCATGTAAAGTATCTCTCCAGTCACTCTATGTAAACACTCAACCACATGCTTCATAAATTGTTATTCTTGATACAAGGTAGACCCTTACGCAACAAACTTTCAATGAGACCATCTGAAACCACTCTGTGCTTGCATTGATTGTACTGCATTTGACAACAGTGTGAGACTGAAAAGCTGGGGAAGGTTCAGCTTAGAGGAGAGATGATTAATAAGAGACAGAATAGAGGTGCACAATATAACATATGGTAGAGAAAACGCAAATTAGGCACTTGTAATTGCTGTGCCTCATAATGCAGGAGCAAAGGCCAATCAATGAAACTGAAAAGCAGACATTTTAAATTGATGAAGGAAATCTTTTTACACAAGCTATAATTAGTCTGTGAAAATCACTTCCACAAAGTAGAAAACCTCACAGCTTATTAGAAAGAAACATGGATAATAAGAACATCTATTTGTATTTAACAGAATGATAAATAAAATAAATTGATCATTAATGGTAGGAGCTATAAGGGGGCTTATGGAAACCAATTTTTAATAAAAGCAACTAATTCCATACTCATCAAGCAAAATTGTTATGTTCCTCTTGGAGGTCTCTTAGAGCTTACCACCGACAAATGGCTACTTAACTATATAGGTAATCATTCTAAGTTGATATAACACTTCGGAGTTCACAGTCCTCCAGAAGGCATCTATATAAGGTCATTGATTTCACATTGATTTACTTTGTGAGATATAGGGAAAGTCACTCTGGAGTCTTTGCTACATCATCTGTAATGTCAGTGACAGCTGCTGTCCTTGCAGAAAGAATCCTGAACTCCAGAAATAAATGAAGCATAAAACATATTTATTTACTGTCTTTTTTCCTTTTTTTTTTTTTTTTTTTAAAAATATGGAGTTTCTACAGTTTCTGAAGTGCATTGGTGATAATTTCCTGACATAGTTCATCAAGAATCCAAAAGGAGACACTCTGCTGGACACAAAAGTGATGAAGAAAACACTGAGGGTGTGAAAGCTGGGGGCAACCTTGGCTGCAACAACTATGACATGGCAGAGTTCAAAAGCTTGTGAGAAATGCACAAAGGAAAAACCAGGGCCACAACCCTGGACTTGAGAAGAGCAAACTTTGGCCATCCCAGAGATCTACTTGGAAAAATCCCACAGGACACAGCCCTGAAGAGAACAGGGATCCAGGAGAACTAGTTGATTTTCAAGGATTACCTCCTCCAAGCTCAAGAACTATCCATCCTGACAAGTAGAAGTACAAGCAAAAGGTAACAAGACCTATGTAGAGATTAATAAGGAATTCCTGACAAAAGGCAGACATGAAAATGAAGTGCACAAGAGGTCGAAGAAGGGGCAGATGATCCAGGAGAATACAGACATTGCCCAAGTATACAGGGACAGTGTTAGGAAGGCCAACCTGGAGTTGAATCTAGTGAGAGACACGAAGAGCAACAAGAAAGGCTTCTACAGGTACAGCAGCAGCAAAAGGAAGACTAGGGAAAATGTAGGTGTGCTGCAGAATGGAGCAGGGTACCCAGAGGCAAAAAAACACAAAAAAAGGCAGAGGTGTTCAAGGCCTTCCTCGCTTCTGTCTTTACTGGTAAGAGCAGCACTCAGTAATCATAGCCCTCTGAGATGAGTTAGAAAGACCAGAACAAGGAATAATGACCCTTGGGGGATGAAAATCAAGTCAGGGAACCATTTAAACCAACTGGACAGATATAAGTCCATAGGACTTGATGAATTTCACCCACAAGTGCTGAGAGAATAGGCCAATGTGATTACAAGGCCACTCCCCATAGTCTTTGAAAGGCCATGGTAATCAGAAAAGGTTTCCAAGGAAGAAATCAAATACTACTTCTATATTCTACAAGGGCAAGGAAAATTATTTAGGCAATTATAGGCTAGTGAACCTTACCTTGACCCTTGGGATGATGACAAAGCAATAATCCTGGAATCTGTTTCCAAATGTATTGGAAAGACGTGGACAAGAATGTGATTGGACACAGGCAGCAACTACTCCTGAAGAGGATACCATGCTCTAGCAAGCTAATAGCCTTCTACGATGAAATGACTAGCTAAGTAGATGAGAGAACAGCAGACATTTATCTTGATTTTAGGAAGGCTTTCAACACCCCTAACACTGTTATAGATGAACTACTGAGTAACAGACCAGCTCTGGTGAATCCCATCTGAAGTTCCGGGTCCAAGATAAGCTCCACAGTATGAGAGACATATGAATGTACTGGAGCAAGTCCAGTAAAGGGCCGCAAAGAAGATTAAGGAACTGGAGCACTTCTCATATGATTAGAGGCTGAGAGACCTGGGACTGTTCAACCTAGAGGAAAGAGGGCTTAAGATTCAAGGGGAATCTTGTCAATGTATATAAATACCTAATGAGGAGATTAAAGATGACAGACACAGACTTTTAGTGGTGCCTAGTAACGGGGCCAGAAGCAACAAGTACAAACTGAAACATGGGAAATTCAAATTTTTTATTTATTTTTTTTTAAATACAGTGAGGGTGGTCTACTACTGCATTTAGAGGCATTCAAAACCCAAGTGGACATAGCCCTGACAAACCTGCTCTTGCTGAACCTGATCTGAGCAAGGTATTGGACCTTCTGGAAAAGACCTCTAAGATCATCAAGTCCAACCATCAACCCAACACCACCGTGCCTCCTAAACCATGTCCCAAAATACCATGTCTACACATCTTTTAAATACCTCCAGGGATGGTGACTCTACCACCTCTCTGGGCAGCCTCTTCCAATGTCTGACCACTCTTTCAGTAAAGTAGTTTTTCCTAATATCCAATCTAAACCTCTCCTGATGCAGCTTGAAGCCATTTCCTCTCATTTTATCACTAGTGACTTGGCAGAAGAGACCAACACCCACCTCACTACAACCTCCTTCCAGGTAGCTGTTGAAAGCGATAAGGTCTCCCCTCAGCCTCCTCTTCTCCAGGCTAAACAACTCCAGCTCCCTCAGCCGCTCCTCATAAGGGTTGCTCTCTAGACCCTTCACCAGCTTTGTTGCCCTTCTCTTGACACACTCCAGCACCTCAATGTCCCTGTAGTGAGGGGCCCAATACCAAACACTGCATTCAAGGCGTAGCCTCACCAGTGCTGAGTACAGGGGACCAGATGATCTATAGAGTTACCCTCCTGTTTCCAGGAGCCTGTGCTTCCAAATTAATGTAACAGAGCACATAAGGCCATTCAAGGATATTAAAAAACAATACTGGAATCTGCTGTATGCTAAAAAAAAAAGGGAAGAAAAGTGTGAGGGCAAGGATTGATAACTAAAGGACCCTGGTAGGCCCCCAAATCAGAAGGGAATGTACACACTTCTGTCAAGTAAGGGAAGATTCCCTTATATATCCAGGGAGCCTCCACAATTACCTTGTTTATGACACAGTGTGCTGATTTTGGCTGCAATAGAGTTGATTTTCTTCACAGTAGCTATGTTTTAGCTTTATGCTGAAAGCAGTGTTGATAACACAGGGATGTCTTCATTACTGCTGAGCAGTGCTTACACAAAGTCAAGGCCTTTCTGCTTCTCACACCACCACACCAGCAAGGAGGCTGGGCATGCACAGCTGGGACAGCTGATCCCAACCTACCAAAGGGATATTCCATGCCGTGACATCATCCTCTGCATATAAAGTTGGAGCAAAAAGATGGAAGGGGGGGAACTTTCAGAGTGATGGTGTTTGTCTTCCCAAGTGACCATGAGGTGTGATGGACCTCTGCTCTCCTGGAGATGGCTGAACACCTGCCTGCCCATAGGAAGCAGTGAATGAATTCCTTGTTTTGTTTGTGTGCACAATTTTGCTTTACCTGCTAAACTGTCTCACTTTTATCCTTCTAATTCTTTGCCCTAGCCCACCATGGTAGGGGAAAGGGGAGGAAGTGAGGGGCTATATGGTCCTTAGTTGCTGACGGGTTAAATGACAACACTCAGGTACAAGATTAGGGGTTTATTTTAATACATACATTTGCATAAATGGAAGAGGAAAAAAAACCCAAGCAATTGCAGGAGGTAAAACTTCATTCAGAAGAGTTGGTGTTTTTATTTTTTAATCCACCCCAGGATGTGCAGTAACTAATTACCCAGCTGCCACAGACAAGTGAGAATGCTCAGATTTCAGGTCAGGGTACATTGACTGAAGTTCTTGAGGACAAGAGCAAGGAGATTTTCATCTCTTGAGCTCTGCCAAAGATGACCTGCTTCACAGCAAAAGTAACTGTGCTGTTTCTTGCTCTTCTGTATTTTCAGCTACCTAAGCCTAGGAGAGAGGCCAGAGGACACACTAGTCCCAGGTGTCAGGAAGCACAGGTAAAACAAGCACTCACTCTCTCCAGGCTTAACATAGCTCTCTACTATCCTTGGATACATCAGTGATAAGGCATAGCTGACCACATAGACAACAGAGCAGAAGCAGCCTATTAATTTGACACTTCTTCTGAAAAACAAATCTGAGTGCTCTTAAGCTAAATAAATCATGCACTGCTGATCTTGTAAAGAAAAAAGGCCTCAGCTCTAGGCAGTGGAAGTAATTCCCCTCAAATATCTAGTATTTGTGCTTAAAATCCAGGTCTTGCTCAAGTCTTTGCAGAAGTAAGGGGATGAAAGTATTAACAGAACAGTCCTGCTAGCAATTAAAATCTTGGAGGACTAAGAAGCATATATTTAAAAATATTATTGCTGCTTTTTGTACAAACTACAATAGCTACCTTCTGAACCATGGTCTAATTAAGTATTTTTGTGAAACAAATTGCTTTTAAGAGAGATTCTGAATAAAGTAGGGTTTGTAGGGGTTTAGGATTTTCTTTTTTAAGCTTATTCTAAAATATATTAAGGTAAAGAAATATATTATTGTAAAGAAATATATTAGAGCTCTCTAATTAAGGGGGGGAAGAGAGCAAACAACACAGTAAGACTACTTCCTCTTTATTCATGTCACCTCTAGTCAAAATATGTATATAGAAAGAAACTTCATTCTTTTCATATATTTTGGAGTAAGTAGAACTATTTTGGGAATTCCCAGAACTTTGAATCTATACTTCACCTGGCCTGTCTGTTATTCTAGCAATGTCCCAAGGGAGGCAGAGTTTTCTTACTGAAGAAAGGGAAAACCAGGTTTCTATAACTATCTGTGTTAGCAGATAAGGGAAGTAATGTGTGTGCAAGGCTTTTTCAACACCTTCAGCCTTTGAAAGGTTTAATACCAGTTTGGCTTAAGACCAGCATGACAACAGATGTCTTAAAACAATGTTTAATTGATTAGGATACACAGGTGAATAAAAGCAGACAATCAGATCAATTTAAACATCCAGCTGAAGCTTTATTACTTTAACAGGCTGAACATTAATGCATCTCTAGTGCAAAGAGATGACAGTATATGGCCAGTATATGACTCACAACTGTAATAAATCCATTTATATGTATTTTCCTCACCGAAATATAATCTAACCTCAAGAGAGCAGGAAATCACTCAACTTGGAGCTGCAAAGACTTCAGATTTCCCTTTTGCCCCAGGAAAGATAATCCACCAATAAAACCCCAGGTCTCTGGCTCTGAAAATTATTCCTTTGACCTTTATATTTAAGCTGGTGCTTCAGCTATTCCCTTACCTGCCATCCAGACAGGACTCTATGCATAAAGCACTGGGTAACACAAAGTATTTGGCCACAGCTGACTGACCACTGCCATTCAGCTCCCCATCCCCTTCTGCAAAAAAGGTCAGGCTTACTAACAGAATGACTAGCAAATGCTTGTCCAAGTTCTCCTGTGGAAGCAACGTCTACATATTCAAGTAGATGGGTCACCTGAACAGGGTAAAAGGGGTGCTGGGTTGGTATTTAAGTTCAGCCATATCACCACCATTAAATTCAGAAGAACTCCAAAAGGTAATGCATACCTGGAAAGATCTTTCCCTATTTCTTCTATGTAATACTGACATTACATAAAATGCTTAACCATTACATTAAATGGTTAGAAAACCAAGAGAAAGAATGAGAAGATGAAAATGTACCTAAACAAAAATATGGTTATAAGTGATGGGATATTCTGGGACACTCTTGCCTTGATCTGTGGTCCATGCTGTCCCCCTGTTTGTAGTCAAGAAGCACCTTAAATTCCTCAGTCCAACTGAAGAGAAGTCAAAAAACTTCTCAGGCTAGCAATTCTTACAGAAAGGAGTTAGATGCAAATGAAAAAGGAAATTATGCTAAACACATTTTCATTATAAAACAAGGTCATCTGAAATAATTCACTTTTAGAGATTCCATGTTCAGCAACCATTTCCAACCCACAGAAACAGTTGTCTCATTTCACCATGGAGAGCACCATCATCATCTCTATCTGCCTCAGATTAAGCAAGGGAGTTGGCTGCATAGTTCAGATAAGTAGAGTATGCAAAATTAAGCTGAAGCCCTTTATTGCTGGGTATTGCTACTGAACAGCAACACCTGCAACTGTGACCAAAATTAACATATAGCAACCATCTGTAATCTGAAAGAGAACCATCATTTACTTTTCTATATCTTATGTTTCTCTTTGCTCCTGGGCATGGAAGGAAAGCAAGACTCAGATAGTTGACTGATATGCCTAGGAAAGAAAGGATGCTACCATTCTTCTAATGTAATTCGCCCTTCCTCTTCAAGAAAAAGGGTCAAGATGATGAAAGATTATGTCAAGCTGTGTATTTAAGGTTGCAAAAGCAGTATGAATTACCTTCATTTTACAGGCAATGTCTATACTCCTGGGCAGCTGCAAGACAGACAAATGTGCTACCATATTATGCAACTAGTATGATCGTTGACAGTTGGACTTGATTCTAGGTCTTTTCCAATCTTAACGATTCTATGATTATAACTAAAATTAAAGGGAATTTGCCTTCAAAATCAGTTAAGTTAAGAGAATAAACATTTTTGTGAGCTAAGTTTTTTTTAATCTTTTCACCTAAATAAGATACTGTATGTTAACATCCTTGGATAATGTCATTGTTAGACGTTTCTTTCTGAAAGGAGATTGCCATTAAAAGTGAAAATTATTACACAAGACCTGTAATGAGGTAAAGATTTATTATTTTCAAGAGCATTTTCAGGAGTGTGTAGTTATACTTATTCATTCTGTCTTTTTGGACAACAGCTAGAGTTGCTTCAATTATGAAGCTACAGATAGGGTCGTGAGCAACAGTTTTTAAAGGATTCCTGCCACCCCACCTCCCTAAGAGGGACTGTGCTAAATGTGAAAACTAAAGTGAATGATGCATATATTTTTGATATTATAAAATAAACTTTAAGGAAGACAGGATAAAGCTCTAGGGTAGAGAAGCACCATATTTCTAGAGTGAACCATTCAGTATTGGTCAATGTAGTAACAGAGGAATGATAAAAAAGCACCTTAAATACTTACATAAACTGCATTAATAATGAGGTAAAAGGATAACATTTCTGTTGCCCCTTTTTCAAAGTATAAAATAAGCATTGTGCCCCACTCAAATCTAAGCTCTGTTTTAAGAGTGATGCTAAAATGCTTCATTTGCACTTCATGTATTTGATCATTCTAGCATCAAGGAGATGCATAAGAACTTTGTCAGGAATGGCATGCTTTGACAGGATACTACATTTTTCTCTAGATGTGCACATAGATGGAAATAAAGTTATATTTATGAACAGTAGAAAGTGGCCATTTTTATTTAATCCCAATTTAAGTAAAAACTAGCAATTCAAACTAAGTAATTTGACTGTAGATATCAGAATTCAAAAAAGCTCCCTATCTGTTAATTTCTTCTGCAGAGCTTTACTCACATTAAATGTCCATGTTTTTATTTCTGTCACCCTCCCCACCAAGGTAAAGTTGGTATTGCTTAATACTAAACAGAAATTAAACTCAAGGATAAGAAAGCATCCTAAAAACATGGGCAACTGCCAAACCATCACTTTTACCAAGTGACTAAAGCCTGATACACAGGATCATCAGTTATTCCTATGGGACAACCGTAGCCAGACAGAACAAGAAACAATGCATTTCTCAATTTACAATCTCTTACCATAATACAGATGCATCATGAATGGGCTATAGCTTTACAAGATGGCATATTACTTATTCATTAGACCAAAGGGGATATTCATAAAAGCAATGCTCTGAAAGCTGCTTTTCTGTTCGCCCTGTCATGCTCAAACAGATATTAGTTCATGGGAAATTTAAAGAGTTAAATTTTTCTTTTAAAATAAGAAATTTCATCCAAGACTACCAGCTGTACCACAGCCTTTCCAAAGAGTTAAAATTATTTTTTCCTTTTAGTTTCCTTCATTTTTAATTGGACAGAGTGCCATGTGCTAAAAATATATTTTAAATGGGTCTCAGAGAAGCAGGACTTAAGCCCTAAACATGCCACAGGAAAAAAGACTTGGCGCCATCCTTTACTAAGTTACTGTCTCATCTCACAGAGGAACTTAAGCAAAGAAAACTACAGTCACTTTAAGCTTTCATTTGCTTCCCCTGGAACAGCATTTAGATATTTTGCTTAATAAATTGCCTTAAATTGGATAAAGCCAGACAAAGTGGATTATGTTATTTATTGTCCTTTACAGTGCAGAATATACTTACCGATCAGGCCAATCCCATCATTTATCTCCAAGTCATTTCCTAGTGTTTTATCACATTTCAGAACACAACATTTCCTAGCTTCTTGTGCTAAATTATATCAATGAAGTGCTTTCCTGCTGGAGATTCCATTTTATTTTCACAAATATACAAAAAGTGCCCACACTAGAGTAACTGGTGACTAGCAAGAAAACACGGGCCCTGCAGAACTATGTTTTCCAAACTGGTACCAACTACCATGTTACTGTATGTTTAACAGGAGGTTAAACAACAACATTAAGCCACTTTCAATTAAAAAAAACAACTAAAAAAACTAAGAGCTTTTCAAGTAACAGTAACCAAGTTTATTACTAACTTCATTGTATTGTATGTCCATAGAAGCCACTACTTTAAAAAAAATCATAACATTTTAGCATAGCGAACAACCGAGCAGCCCCTTTCAGAGAATAGGTCTATTGCAATCAAAACATAGAATTACATTGTAGTCATGACAATGTACAAGGTTATTGGTTTGTTTTACAGATAAAATTACAGATCCCTGTGAAGCTGTTTTATGCAAGAATTTCTGGGAATGTTAATTGAACCATTTAAACATTAGATTGTTGTCTATGAAACTGCTAGCAATAAATTAAATTATTAATGTATTGTTTTGGAATTTATGTCTGAACTCTGAAGTAGTTTCCTTAATTTCAGCAAAAACAAAGACCCCTGGCACATCAGAGGAAAGCTGAAGGCCAGTTTGAGATGAAAGAATGAGGAGTTCAGTTACACAACTGTAGAAATTATAACATAGTTTTATATTTTTTGCGTTAGTGCTACAGTAAGTGTATTGTAAACAGCAAGAGAGTGTAAGGTGCCATAGGGCTTAAAGAAAAATTATCTAGTAAGTGTTTCCAAGTTTTACACAGTCCATTTGCAAAACATTCAGTGAAGTCTGTTACCAAGAACTTAAATGCATTAAAACATTTTCTGTAAAACCCACTACATATTAGACATCTTCAAAAGCAGAATATGCTTTGAGAATATCTCATAAGAAATCAAGATTCCGTTCATGCAAGCTGAAGAGGCCGGACAAGTGCTGTTTCACATCACACCAGCATTCTCCAAGGCTCAGCTTGCTAATTGCATTAGATTCTGAGCATGTCTAAGGTACTTAACAAATTAGGATACAAACACAGAAAAAACACCCTTGAAGTTACCATCTCTTTCAAACATGCATCATACTACAGCCTCTGTTACAAAACCTCATTAGGAAACAGAAAGCCTCAGCTCCCTGATTCCCATGAGGGGCTCTAAACTTCTATACAGGTCACTGTGGGCACTTGCCACCTTCCTGTGAGGCAGCCATGCCATCCTCGAAGAAACGAAACAAGTTTCATCCGGAGCTGGAGACAGGCAAGGAAAAGCTACAAATAAACTGGCAAAGACTGGAGTATTAATACAAAGACCACAGCTGCTCTGGGTAAGGACCTTTTCCCCAGGGATGTGTACACTTTTTCCATTGAATACATGGATCATGGGATTAAATTCCCATCGTTCTGATAATCAGGAAGCATTCCCTATATATTGTAGGTAACAAAAAACCATCAACACACAAGTGCAAGTCCCTTCTGCTACACCACGTGTAAACCTCTGCCCTCTCCCTCTGTCTGGTTCCACCTATGCTCAGGCTTTCCAGTGTCAAAGTTTTCAAATGTACTGGTTATATTTAGAAGGAACTAATACAAGAGCAATGATTTCAAAAGAAAATTAAGGAACGGAAAGGTAGGCAATATCACTGGACACAGTTAAGTAATCAGCTGGCTATTCAAGTTCTTTTCCAGTGTCTTTCATTATTCAAGTGATTGTGTTTCACTATTTGCCTTACAAGACTATAATAATAGTCACGGGGCTGTACAGTTGTTTGGTTTTTCTAAACCAAAACGTTTTCCGCTACTCAGTTTCATCTCATGCTTCTAGTTCACTGTAGTAAAAATCAAGATATCCATTTAAAGAGTGACAATAACCCCACAAACCAAAACAAAACCACCAAACTATTCATTTGTTACAGGAAGGGTAACAAACCATGGGAACAAATATGAAAAATAGCATTAATACAACATAAACCAATGCATGCTTAAGAGCACGTTACCAGAACAATCATTTGATCCTGACACCCAAATTCAATAGCAACAAACAAAACCAAAGCAGACAAGCTCTCAGTTCATTAAGTCAGTATTTTAAAACCTGCAAATCTCATTAACATTAAGCCTGTAACTCCCACCTTTTTATAAGTGCCAGAGACAGACTGTATACAGACACATTTCACTGCATGTTGCTTTATCAAAGCAGTTACATTTTTAATATCTTGTATTAATGGTACCTATGAAAACAGACAAATAAAACAAGCTACTTTATGGAAAAATTAACTTGCCCTGATCTGAAACTGAGTGTACAACATTGCATTGGAGGCTTACACTTGAAGAATCCAGGGATAATTTTCTAATCCATTTACAAGCTATATCTCATTTTCAAATCTATACACACTGTAGTACTGACACCATCTTTTCCTTTCTCTCCTCCATTCATATATTCCCCAGTCTGAGCTGCTCTGAAATTTTAAATTGATACAGGGAGTCTTGATACAATCTTCAAATACTATCTCCAAAATTTTATAGCAACAAATACAATGTTTTGTCAAAAGAAGGGATTTTAGATACAAAGAAAAGTGTTTAAGGCATAAGAATGTCTGCCCTCCTTCCCAACAGCTAGATGTAACAGCTTGATTAAAAAAAAAATCTGGCCTACCAGAAATAAAGTGGCATAGTTGTAGTATATAATCAAACAGATTTGTAAGACGATTGCAATTTTTGGATGCGAAGACAATTTTAATTAGAGTGCCCTAAATTTAGGGCCTCAAATTGCAGACAGAGTTTTATGGTCCTCATCCCAATAGATTTCTAGCACTTGTCTTTTTCAAATACACAAATGTCTGTGCCATGTAACGTACGTGGAAATTTAGCTGACCTCTTTTCAAATTGTGATGAAATTGCCTCATCAAGATTAGAAGAGGTGAGGGCTCTTTCAAAGCGGTTTATTCACTAAATATAGCTTTTGAACCTTAATTCCTCCATTTTAAATTAAATCTGCTAAATTAACACTGAGCTTGTCTCTGCAAACACTTCAGTAATGATAGCGCGGATGAGATGTGTTGACTTTCATTTCAGAAGTTATCCTGAGCAGAATCCTTGAACAACAGAGTTTCCATGGATACCCAGGTCCACCATCTCCCTTCCCTACTTAAGTAAACTCTTAAAAGTTATTTCTTGCTTAATTAGGACAAAGCCTCATAACAAGCCATATTACCATGGTAGAGGAAAACTGGCAAGTTGGAGTCGAAAGCTAAGCTAGGCTCATACTAGACTGCAAGTAGCATTTGCTGCTTGTAGCAGCAATTATTTAGTTAAGTACATAACAAGCTAGTTTTGAAGGCAGATAAACAACATGGTTTACAAATATATTTTTGTCATCAGAATTAAGAGATCCGTAGCAAGGGAAGAGAACCATAAAGCAAGTAATGGTACTACGGAAACTATTGGTGTCCTTCAACATAACAGCTGCATTAAGCTTAAGAAACAGGCAGGAACATACCATCAATTTCAAAACAGTTTTCAGCATGGGGAACAGTAGAACCTGGCATTTGATATCTTGAAGAATCACAACTGGGGGGTGTTAATAATTTGAAAGAATTAAATCTTCACAGATACAAATATACCCCTCAGTTCAGAGAGCCAATACAGTGAATTCATTTTAAAATAAAAATAATAGAATGCCATGTATAAAAGTAAAGTGTCTAGTTAACTGCAAAAGATCACAAATCCAAGTTTGATTCAGTATTACTTTTTCTGCCATGAAATCTAACAGGAAATTTCTCCAACCCTTGACTGACAATTTCAGCAGTTCTATTTTTGTCAACCTCTATGATTCATCTCACAAATATTCTCCTAGGAAGAGTTACTGCATTGAAAGCAACAGTTCCAGCTTGGAAATATATTGGAGACTCCATTTTCTACAAAAGTCTCTAGAGCAGTATTATGCATGACAGCCATATAAAGCCTGGATCCTTGAGTAACAATTAGGTTAAAGATCGAGAAAGTAGAAACATTGGAAGGGACCTCAGAGATCATCTGGTCCAACCTTTCTTGGCAAAAGCACAGTCTAGACAAGATGGCCCAGCACCCTGCCCAGCTGAATCTTAAAAATGTCCAGTGCTGGGGAAACCTCTGCTTCCTTGGGAAGATAATTCCAGTGGCTGATTGTTCTCATTGTGAAAGATTTTCCCCTTGTGTCCAGTTGGAATCTCCCAAGGAGTAACTTGTACTCATTAGACCTCATGTTTTCCATGTGACTCCTTGTAAAAAGGGAGTCTCCGTCTTCTTTTAGCCACCCTTTAAATGCTGGAGCATAGTGATGAGGAAAAGAAGGCTTAGGAGAAACCTTAAGGCTGAACAAACCCAGTTCTCTCAGCCTTTTTTCCCCACATATGGCAGGCTTCCCAGTCCTTTGATCATCCTTGTGGCCCTTATCTGGACACTCTCCAGCCTGTCCACATCCTTTTTTGCATAGTGGGGACCAAAACTGGACACAGGACTCCAGGTGTAGACTGACAAGCACTCAGAGTGGGATAATAACTTCTGTATCTCTGCTGGTGATGCCCTTGTTGATGCAACCCAGCATCCTGTTGGCTTTCTTTTCCACAGCAGCACACTGTTCCCTCATGTTGATGAGCTTCCTGTCCACCAGGACCCCAAGATCTCTTCCCACAGAGCTGCTCCCCATCTGGGAAGATCCCAGTCTGTGCTGCACTCCTGGATTATGTTTTCCCAGGTGCAAGACCTTACATTTGTCCTTGTTAAACTTCATAAGATTCTTGCCGGCCCACTCTTCCAGCCAATCCAGGTCTTCCTGCAGGGTGACTGTCCCTTCTGAAGTACCCACTTCCCCACTCAATTTGGTGTCATCAGCAAACTTCATCAGGGTACACTTGATCCCACCGTCCAGATCAGTTATGAAGGTATTAAGCAGCATTGGGTCCAATATTGATCCCCAGGGGAGCCAACATTTAACTGGTTGCCAATTTGAAAAGGAGCTATTTACCACCACCCTCTGGGTGCGGCCCATCAGCCATTTCCCCACCCAGTGCACACACCATTTGTCTAGACTGTAACACATCAGTTTCTCTAAGAGAAGGCTGTGGGAAACTGTATCAAAAGCCTTGGAGGAATCCAGGTAGACAATGTCCACCACTCACCTCACATCAACGAAGCAGGTTACTTTGTCATAGAAGGTGGTCAGTTTTGTCAAGCACGATCTGCCCTTGGTGAATCCATGATGGCTTTTCCCAATCATGTGCTTCATTTGACTGGTCAGAGCCCCCAGGAGGATTCATTCCATAACTTTCCCAGGGCCTGAAGTAAGATTGATGGGACTATAATTTCCTGGATCCTCCTTTAAGCCCTTCTTGTACATGGGGATGACATTAGCCTTCTTCCAGTCATCTGGGACATCCCCGATCTCTGCGATTTCTCAAAGATTATGGAGGGTGGCCTTGCAATGGGCATCAGCCAGCTCTCTCAGCACCCTCAGGTGGATAGTGCCAGGGCCCATTGATTTGTAGAGGTCAAGCTCCTGTAATAGTTCACATACCAACTCTTCCTTCACTGACAGTGGGTCTGTGTGTGCATCAACCTGGATTTTTGCTCCCAAGGCCTGGGGACCAATAGTGCTGGTAAAGACAGAGGTGAAAAAAAGGCTGAGAACCTTTGCCTTCTCAGCATTGTTAGTGGGTAATTCAGGTCTTCTGTTTAACAGTGGGCCAGCATTTTCCTTCTGTTTCTGCTTGTTGTAGATTAGCTGTATTCACCACCCAGAGGGGCTCTTCTGTCTGCTCTCCTTTGACAGACACTCTCCAGCCTATTCAACCACCATACTACCAGTTTAAATTTGCGATATTCATTCATTCACTTATGACCACCTCTTACCACTTTGATTACTGAAGCCTGAGTAAATCTGATATAACTCTTTAAGCTTGTCACAGAAAGTTTCTTTCCCACCTATTTCTAAGATACCTAAAACACACCCAAGAGAAACAGCTCTTGGGAATTAGTGATATCTGAATTCATACCTCCACATCTAACTCTGGTTTATAACAGCATCATTACACTGCCCTGTAAAACTTTCCATCAGGAGAAATGCTCATCTGCCAGGTAACAGAACACCACACATGGTGTATTCTCACATCAGAGAAAGGAGGCTATTCCCACACCTCATACACACCCAAAAGGAAGATTAAGTTGCTTTTTAGAACCAAAAACTCATTAGAGAACAACGTCTTTTCCAGCAGTCATGAAATTTGTGACGACAAATATTAGAGGAACTTATTCAGTAATAAGTCATATCAAAGTGAGGGATCCCTTGAATACTGGGCAACATGTATCACCACCTGGAGATGAAAAACGCATGTTAACTGATTCACACAGAAACATTTCCATTTATACTGATTACCCTGTTTTGATCTGTAGATAAAGGAAATTCTCTAATAGTTGAAGAAATTAAATCCATTTTAAAATTTAGCCACTATTTATATGCCTTCTTAAATGGAGACTTTAAGAGGCAGCTAGTTTTCCTCAAAATATTACTTTAAAGAAAAGGTAGCTGAATTCAGCCCTCAACTAAAACTTTAATGAGCTAAACTTCATAATTTTGCCACAGTTATTGCACACGTACATATAGTGAACAGTGATGTACAGAAAAGTTTAAATACTAAATTACTATCTAGGACTAAGCCTGGACAAAACAGACTGAGCTCAAAAGAGGGAATTTACAGGGAGTTGCCACTAATGATGAATTTCAAAATCAACAGATTGAGAAACAGAGACTTGTTAGAAATTATGTAACAAGTCAGCAGCACCACTATTTTTAGTTAGCATCCTGTGAGACATTGAGCATCTCTTCAAAGTAGCAGGCATCTTCAACTTCCATTGATGTCAGCTGAAACCAAGGACAGTGTCATGACACCATGCTAGGTGCTATCCATGTAGATCATAAGTGATAATTATTAATTCAATTTCCTTGTAAATACTGCATTTCCAGCTTTGGAGGCACTTGGGTTTTTATTATTTGTGGGGTTTTTGTTTGTCTGTTAGGTTGTTCTTGGTTGGTTGGGTTTTTTTAATCTGTCATTATCATCACATGATAAAACAGGTCTGATCTACTGGAAACTTTTTCCAGCCCCCAAAAATGAGATTATTTTAATAGTAATCCCATAATTACAAATATATTGACACCTGTCAGGACCCAAAGGCTACCTGATCACAGCTGTGTTTCCATGTTCAATATTGAAGGAAAGAAACTGACCTCAGAGTTCTAAAAGCAGACAGATCCCAACTGCCATGCCCTTTCAAATAAACTAACTTGAGTTGTGTAATACGATTAGCATTCTTCCTAAGGTTCAGAGATGCTGTACAGACTCCAAAAGAAGATGAAGATAGTAAGGAAAAAGAAAATATTACAGATTGGAAATTTTTCTGGAACAGGCAATTATTGTTCCCCCACCCCTTAACTAGGGTTTGGTTTACTGCTCTAGTAAATCCATTAAGATTGCAAAATACCTTTAGGAACATAAATAGATCAAAATTCATGTAGAAATGGAAGTAGTAATGCACATTACTTAGCAATGTTACTGCAGTATTTCTACAATATTCTGCACCATACCAAAATATTTAGTACTAAAGTATTTGAAAGGACAGATTTTTTCTTATTTGGATTATGAAAAGAATTTGTCAAATATTTAAAACATACAGAAAACACCCATATTTATCTACTAGCTAGATCCTTCTATTAGTGCTGCATAAAATGTGGGGAGACTAGAATTATTCCTGTGGACTTAGAGCACTGTTGGAGCCAAAGCAAACACAGCTCAGCCAGAAGAGACAATGACGGAGATCGATGAAGCCAAAAGAAACTAGACTTGGGTGGGACTGGGCTTGAATCTTCAAGATTTTCTGGCAAAGGGTCAGTTCCTTCTTCATCTTGTGTTTCATGGACTTAATGAGACTAACCAAGGGGGGGTTTTGTTACTGTTTTTCATTTATCTTTTTTTAAATTTATCAAGACTATAAATTAAACACAGGTAAATTGTTATGGGTCCAATGCACCAGGGTAGAGAAGACTTCCATAGGCATAAAAACTATTCTATTTGAAGGCTACACGAAACACTCAGGCATGAACACATGACTTGCTGTTCTAGAAGAAACACATAAATTGACTACAAAGTAGGGGGGGCATTATATACAATGAATGAAGAAAAAAATGTAAGGAGCTTAATTTAACATATTCTTGGTGTTAGCACTAATTAGGGGAAAAAAAGACTTGTTGAGTCAAATTATTTTTAGTCAGACAAGAACAAACAATTAAGTGCAATCCCACCACTCTAAGAACTTCACAAATACTTAGCAAGGAACATTGTTTAAAGTTGAACAGGACAAACTGAAAGACAAAAGAGGTCTAGTAAGTTCAGTCAAGATGGGTTTCTTTGGCTTTTTGAGGGGACAGGTTCTTTGCAGACACATGCACGCAGACATAGGTTACATCTGGACTAAAGATATGACAAGTATTAACACGAAAGTCAAAGGAGGACAGCAGCAAGGGCTGAGAAAAAGAAAATGTGTATGCAAGCAAGTAGTGCAGCAAGCCAGTTAACATTCCTAAAGGTAAAGGCAACACTCCAGTGAAAAATGAACATGCTTAAGTGCAACACAAAACCACCAATATCAAAAGGCTACAGAATAATACTGTCTCTCCTCTTACTCTGAGCAATGCTTTGTAGGGATGCACTTCTTTTAGAGCCTCAGGTGGGTCTAAGCACTCAGATCCTATAAACACACAGGTACTATAGCCCAGAGAGAGACAGCATCCAGTATACCACTTAGGTTCAGAGGAGCTGCAAGGAATCCCTAGGACACTGAATACATTTCCAGACATGCTACAGGGCATGCGGGTTTTGGTTTATCATTTGTCAGCTACTGAACAGTTGGATATTAGCTGCAGCTGCTACTTGCTTTTATTATTGGAGGGAGGCACAAGGGACACAGTGATGGAATGGTTTTGCATTTGTTTTTTGTCCTCTCCTCATCCTCCCACCTCCATATCTCTCAATGTCAGAGGGGACGTGTCTGTTTGATTAAGAACATGAAATTATAGAAAGTTGGTGATTTCACAGTATTGGGTAGTTAACTATATTTTTTTTTCCTGAAGAAATCCATTAAAGCAGCACAAGAAATCTGCACTGTGGGCATCACAGCCCCAAAGAGTAAAATTGCTGATGTTGAGACCCAGGCCACCACATAGTTTGTTTTCACATAGACATTAAGTAAACAGGGTTTCACAGATGCAGAATACTGGATTTTGTTGATATTACCATTTTAAAGCAAAGATGTTTTGCTTCTCCTCTTTTCTTCCTCTTCCTTCATCTTTTTAAGGGGTTTACAAGTTTAAACAAAGCTTCACAGTTCTCCTGTATTGCTTTTACTAGAACATACTATACCAATCAGGAAGATAAGATCATTAAAAGCCAGTGACTTTTTTGAAGGTCACCTGGCAATGCCCTGGACAGTCAAGATCTCCTCCCCAAAGAGTAAGATCTTGGTTTTCCAGCAACCTTGGGGAACTGCAGAGAAGCACAGGAGCAGCACAGCATAGGGAGAGCTGGGCAGATGGAGCAGCAAGGGGGTTCTGTAGGAACAGACATAGGAAAATAGAGGGTGGAAAATGCGTGGGCTAGTGGACAGATTCTCTAGCAGTGACAGGCAACCACCACCCTGGTTAACTCAGCATGAGCATCCCAGATGGGTACCCAGTGGCCCACAGCGAGACCAAGGAGTACTCTTCTGCGGAGATAAAACTCAGCCATTCAAAAGCTACTTCCCATTCCTCCTGCTACTTCAACACTTCCCTCCCTATACCCCATGAGTCTCTCCCAGCAGAGCTTCACAGGTTTCTAAGTCCCAGCTCAAAAGCAGTACAGCCAGTTCTTCACCTTTCCTGTATGAAATCCTGCCCACAAATGTTTCTTATTCACACTGTGTACAAGAATTCCTGCTGCAGTAAAAAAATAAAGTGCCCAAATATGAAAATACACACGGGAGTTTCAGCTAGAGACTAAAACAAAAGGAACTGAGGTTGAGAGCATGGATTTTCACAGAAGTGGGCAAAGTGAAAAAGGAGGTAGAAGCTTGACTAGAAATAGGAAAACAGAGGAAAGCTGCCCCAACTGCCACACAGCTTGCTGGCTACAGGAATAACAGAGACATTTCTGGGTATATTGCATGGTACTTCCTCAGAAAGTAAATTGGGTCCAAATCCTGAAAATCCCATTGCCAAGATGAACAGATGAGAACTTTTAAGCAACACCTGTAATACTTGTGTTTGTATCCATAAACAAACTGAGGCTAAACCAGGCATAAACAAAGATGTTAAATTTCAGCACAGCACACTGTGGGCAGAGAATAAAGCTGAAACAAACATGTACAGGGGTAAGGAATGCACAAAATAAGATATAGAAAGGAAACTGAAATTGTTCAAAGATAAATTCAGCTACATTTCTCAAGTATTCTAGCAATAAAGGTAGTAACACTGAGAAAAGGCTAATGTAGATAAACAGGGAAGTATAGCAAATAATCAAGGGTAAGAGAGACGTAGGCATAGCATAAAAATACTGGGCATACAAGGAAAAATACACAGTAAAGAAAAAATGACAGCTGTAAAGGTAGATCACAAAAGTATACTTGCCCAATATGTTCTGAAAATGAAATACTTCGAAAATGCCTCTAAGTACAGCAAGTTGGAAAGGATATACCAAAGTAAGGTTTGAAGGATGACAAGGGTAGCTTTGGCAGAAGAGTTAAAACCAGTCATTTCCCCTCTCAAAAAGGAGAAAGATTCAAGCACACACTGCAATCATGCTTCTTGTATCTATCAATTTGATTTTAACTGGCACATGTAGATTAAGGGCTATGAAATATTCCAATACTGCTCATTTTTAGTGGCTTCCTTTCAAGTTATTCAATTGTGATTATACAAAGACACACACCCCTTGAGTGACAAACTCCAAAAAAATCAAAAAGTTGAACCTTACTTTTGACATTTGCCAGAAGTATTTCTGGACTATTTCTGGAAGGACAATATAATTAATTTTGGACTTAATTTAATCCTGCCTAGATAATGATAATGTCATGGTAATGACCTTCAGTCATAACTGTCAGGTCTCCAACGATATCACTACTTTGTTATTTGCCATTGGATTACCCTCCCCTGCTTTCACCTTGGGTGGAACCAGCCTGTATGATTGTGATATATTGGCCTAGAGTGACAGTGCATACAGTTATTGGATTGTATTAATCCATTCCTTAGTTGGGATGAAGTCTTTATAACTTTCTAAAGTAGTAATCCTTTCAGTATCAAAAGAGTCAAAGCAGATTACATCATGTCCTTAAATGTAGTTTATTACTATTTCTTATAAACTTCTACCAGGTTACAAAAGCAAGGAGTGTACTGGCTCCCCTCTACTAGGTGGTTATTTTATTTGGTTTTTAAAGCCTAAAAGTTGTACATATGTCTCCTTAAACAAACATTCTATTCTCTTCAGAGCAAGTCAATGCACACTAGGGCAACTCACAAAAGCAAAGCATTAGCAACATATTTTGAAGAATCAAATACATGGCATCCTCTAAGGGTGAAGGGAGAACACTTATTTGGTGGTAAAAGACCTCTTACTTGTGAAAACTAAGCATCCCAGAACAATTGCTGAAGAACAAACTGGGTAAATCCTGACTTCTTGCAGATATTAAGTCGTTTATCTGAAGATTTCTGCTTCCTGCCCATTTTTGTAAACTTTCTGAAAAGTCTGATTCTACTGTCTGAGAACTTGGAGTTTGTGTCTCAAATTTAAAAGCTGCTCATAACAAGGTCCTTGCAAGTCCTGAGCGTGCCATACAAAGGTTTCTGATCCATAACAGATTTCTTTAGCTCAAAAATTACTAATTAGTATTTGTGAACTATCATTCTAAATTGGATTCCAAATATTTCTGAAATATTCGATATTTCTCCTCAGGCAGCCTTGAAGCTTGTCAGAGCATCCACTGAAGGAGGGTCACAGACACAAGCAACACATGCACTTAAAATTCATGTTTGTGAGGTTTCCCATTTTTGCAAGAATTGGCTAGGTGTTCTGCATACCTGCCTAACATTCTATCCTGCCTGTCTGTTAACAGGCAGGCTCACATGTGTGGCTTTCATTGCTGTCCAAAATAATTAGACAAGTGCACATTCAGTCCTGTTCCAAATAGTTGACATGTTTCCTTTGAGCTGTCACCACTCCAGCGCTTCCTAAAAGCTTACTGCTGTATGCCTCTGTGGCAGATGCTCACAACATGGAAGTTGCTAGTATTTTTGGACAGTTGTCTATAGGTAATAAGCAGGGTGGGTCTAGTATTACTTTTCCTTTTTAGTCTGACAGAAGAAACAGCAGAGATGCTGAAGAGGTTTACTTTTTGTCCTGTGCAGCAGCAGTATCCCCCCCAAATCAAGTGCAGGACAAGGAGTCCCCATCTACCATCCAGATTTCTGCATGCCAAGGAAACACTACTACTTCCATTAAAAAAATTAATCCTGGACAGGTGTGAAAATCACTGGTAATTCATTTTTTGGCTTTCCAGTAAATTTCTTTACTCACACTGTTCAGTCAACTGAAGGCCAGGCATTTACAGTGCTCTTTAATTATAAAGGTATAAATAAGCCAACACAAAATCCCCCAGGTTGAGGGTGCAGCATCCTCTAAAGAATGTTTTCTAGAGCATCAGAGCAGGGTCCTGGCTTAGGTACCTTAGGTACCTTAGACTCTGCTTCTTGAAACTTGTGTCACCCCCTTGAGGAACCAGAGGGTTGCTCAAATCTGCATGTGTTTTAAGAGAATTGAACACATCTATTTGAGGAAAAAAAACTAAACACATACCTGTGGTTTAATGCTGTTTATCTGTGCAGTTTTTATCTTCAGTGTTTTATTTCTTAGATGTCTTAATGTGTTTAACTTTATTGTCACACTGCCCAAGCAGCTCAGACTATATGCTAAACTGAATTATTTACCAATATGAGCCTCTTTCGAGTTCACTAAAAGGTACCGATGAGAAGCTGATAAGAAAGCTAGAAAGCTAGATTTTGTTCCTATTTTTAAAAGGAGAGAAGATATTTAAAATAGCAGTTCAGAAAGAAGGCAGAAAAGCAAGCATTCAAACAAGCAGACTAATCTGTCTCCAGACATCTTTTCATTGACAGGCACATACCTGCACAGGTATTTCCAGCTTCAACTGCCTAACTGAAAAATTGTTCCTCCTAAACCCCGCCTGCTCCAGCTTAAAACACAGAAGAGCATGAATCTGATCTTTTAACATAAAGACACATTTTCAAATTAGTTAGGAAACATGATGAGTTAACAGATTTTTAGCCAGCTGTTGACAAATAGAAAACAAAAAACCCACCTGAGGGTGCGGTGGATTTATTCTTTCTTTCCTAGTTATCTTTTCCCCATCCTCAAAGCAGATTACTGTCTTAGAATCTCTCCAGAGCCAGCTAGTCTGTCTCTTGACACAGTATTAAGATAAAAAGTTAGAAAAAACCCAACCCAGATCCAATAGTGCTTCAATTAACTCACCTTGCCAGACTCATTCTAACCTTCTGAAAAGTTGCTCTGTACTGTTCCAGTCATTCTACTATTAAAAAAAAATATATTGCAGAAACCGTGACACTGCGATAGAAGACAATCAAGCCAATACAAAGACTGAACAATCAGAGTTGCCAGAAACAGTAGGTCCATTCTCTGAAAGAGCACAAATTGGAAGTGGACTTCACCGACTTCTGACAGGAGTAAAGAGTAAGAACTGCACTATGGCAGGAGTACAGCCAAGGATAATCTGAGACACGTTGAATTTTAAGGGGTTTTATTTTTCATAATCAAGTTCACATAACTATCATCTTTAAAAAAGAAACCACACACAATGCAAAAACAGAAGCACACACTTGAATTCTTAACACTCATGTGGGAATAAGTCCTGATTAGATGTACAGTAAACACAGGGAGTGGGAGAGAATGTTTCCAGGAGATGGAAAGCGAGAAGCATGTCCTTATTTTTCCCAGAATCGATCCACAGAAAACAGAAATTATGAACTACTTAACCACAAAAGTTAATTCTTATCCCTGTGGATGACCAAAGTTTCCCCATACACCAATAACTGTTTCTAGCTATTAACTGGGAAAAGCCTAAGACCAAACAGCAGAAAAAAAAAAAAAACACACTGCCAGACATCACAAGCTACAACAACTGGCAACTAAGTGTTTGCCCCCATCAACAAAAGCACACTCTGCTCTACTGTGCTTCCTAGGACACTGGGAAGCATCTGTTATTACACAAGAATCAGGCTTGCTCCTGACTACTGCTGCTGAGGAACTGGGGACTGTGAGATAGCATCTGAGAAGCACCTCTCCCTTCCCTGATAACAACAGATGCAATGCCAACTCTTCTCCCTTTCTTGGTCACTTATCAGAGCAGCAACAGCCACTTTTGCCTAGACACCGCTGAAGTTTTGAGACACCTCAAAGGGCAGTGAGCAGGAGCAGGGACACAGGAATCACATAATTCTGTGATTCTAACTCAAAGCTATGAAAGTTATCACTAGATTATGTCCATGTTGCACTGCTTTCCAACGTAATAAGAGTTTAGCTAGAAGAAAGCACAAAGCTTGGAGAAAGAAGCTGGTTAAATGCTGGAACAGATGGCTCAGTCAGTGACCCTCACCTCAGCTCCCACTCAGGAGGAGTGAGTACCAGTAAGGCTCACTGGTGCTTCTGGCAACGATAACCATAAGGTAGTACCAGCAAACTGGTAACAGCACTGCATCTTAATATGCACAATATACAGAGATACTAATGGAAATAGAAGAAATTAGCATGTCATACACTTCTCTGACCTCAGTTCACCACTGGCTATGACTGTCTTTAGCACTGACCCACTACAGGACTTTCACAGGGTTAAAAGAGAAAGGGAATAGCCTGTGGAGTTTTTTGTTCTTTCACCCTTGATCTGGCACCTGCTGTCATTGACTAGTGGTCAACTCTAAGATATCTCAGATACACCACTCAGCTTCTTTGGTCCAAAAAGACATTTGCATGTCTTTAGGAATGTTAATATGATTTTAAACTATTAAATATAATATGACCAAAACAAATAAATAAGCACTCTAAAATTAAATATAGAACCTAGAAATTATTCCTATTTGTATCACAGCTGGGTGAGTCATTATGAGGCAGCTGGCAACTGAGAGGCAAGCCAACATTAATCTATCAATCTCCATTTTGCTATATTAATATGTCACAGGTCTTGTGACTTTGATTCCCTACACCCAAGTAAAGGGGTTTCAGACTGCCTGATATTTATCAAATTGGCAACCTACTGCCTTTACTTATGTTATATACTGCCTTCCAACAGTCCACATCACCTGCAATTCTGCTTTGATCCCACTGAAAATCAGCTGAGAGATTTTAATACACTTTGGGTGAGAATGCTGGCAAGCAGGGCTTTGGAGACTGAGGGTCAGCAGAGTCACCTCTTGTGTGTCCACACGCCCAAAGCAATTCACAATTTGCTACTTTGGTGCCCAAGAAGGGAAGACCAACCACCCTAAAACACTCAATAGAACAATCTGATGCCTGAAAGCTGAGACAACTACCAGCATCCCAGACTAAGACATGCGCAGGGGCAACTGTGTAATTTCTCTCAAGTAAGCTCACTAGCCTCTAAGCTGTGTTTATTCCTGCATCTGGATTTGGAAATTCAGGCCGTATCAAGAGTCTTGAAGGGAAATTTACAAGATGGCAGAATTCTTTGCAAGATAATCAGAAGTACCATGATATTGCACTTTTTGGTGCCTGTTCAATTTCTTGGTAAGGATTTCAGCTGTAGCTTTTCATAAAGGCCATTAACAGCAACTGGAAAAACACTGGGAAAGCTGAAAAGCAAGCCACATAAGAAGCAATGCAGCCAACAAATTATTTTTGTTCTACAGCACTTCCTAAAGTTTAGCACAGGGTGTAGATCCTGGGCAATAGCATTTTAACAAAGGCAAGGCTGTACTGATACAACCTTATGGAAGCACTGCACTGTAAAAAGTCTTCTACTTTCATGCTCACTAACACAACTTTGTGGTGCACATTAGGAGCTGCAAAACACCGCAGTAAAAAATTATTATCCTAATGTAATACAATTACAGAGTACTTAATGGGAAGACACATCAATAATACATCATTATAGATCTAGTACTTCTCACAGGAGTGGCTCTTTTTACACTCCTGATTTCCTATGTCTGCGACAACAGCATATGAGGAAAAGGCCAGTTTTGAAAGTAGCAGTGGGTGATTTTTGATGCTTTTTAAGAAAACAGTTAATTTCAGGTGCGGTCCCTCCATAAAATATGTTCCTGCTTACAACACCTACCTCAGAGGTGTAAATGATCAACCACTGATCCAACAGGCAAAAAAATGTAGTTTTAACAATGAAAGCTTTTAGTGTCCAACCAATTATCCTTTCATTTCTTTGTTGTGGTTTGGGTCCTCATCCCTGACTAAGAAATATATACAAGGAATGCTTTCTCTCTCTGCTGATCAGACAAACTTGTTTTCTTCTATGTGAACCTGTCAGCCTAGCAACCGCAAATCAGTTCCCACTCTGTAGGTAGGATCATTCTCAAACATCTCATTTCTAGGGCTGTGCCACAGGCAGACTATTTTGGACAAAATTTGAAAAACACAACAAAAAACAACAAAAACCTCATGTATAGTTACAAATCCAAGCTGCTTTCACCACTGGCACAGGACCTACTATCTCTGCCTCAGCCTCATTCAACATTAAGCAAAATTCAGCTGGCAGGCAATCAGGTGGCATGGTTGAGGCATTAATTTACTAATAGAAAGGAGCACACTGCAGAGTGCTTTCTTGCAGTTGCTTCTATGTGATAATTGCACCAGAAAAACTGTTTGTATTTGCTTTACTTTTTAATGGTTCCAGTACTTACCAGTATTATGTTTCCAAGATTATTATGTCTAAAGTAAGGTGTTACTGTGTAGGTAAAAGGACTCTAATGGACAAATGTTATATATCTGGTTCCCTTAGAGACTTTGCATGGCCTTTGGCAAGTGAATTTACTTTCTCAATCTATAAGGTAAGGTAGTAACAACACAGTAGCTCCCAAAGGTGTTCTGTGTTGCCCTAACTTCTGAATAGAAAGTGCTTCATAAATATTAACATCATTCAACAAAATGCATAAATTATTAGAGCTTACTAATGCAAGTGGATCTTGTTCAGGATCTGGAAGATGAGCTAGCCCTACTCCTGCAGAAAGCCAGGCAGAGTCACCAGGGAGGGGCTGAGGGGCCCACTTCCCCAACAGTGGGTCTGCACAGGGCCCTGAGCCCCAGAGGGTGGGAGCAATGCCCTTCATGCCCCTGAGGCACAGGGGTACAAGAGGTGGGTGCAGAACAGCCAGGATAAATGTGGATGCTCTCAAGACAAGGAGGGCACGATCACCTTCTACAAGGGACAGCAGAGCAGGATTTTGCCATTCACTGGACAGAATTACCCTCTTGCTACACTTGACTGAAAAAGAACAGATGGAGCTTAACACAAGGCTGGGTATTCATTGTCCTGGCTGGCAGTTCTCAGGTGGATTTCATTAACCAACCACTAAGTAAAAGCCAAAATCTGGTCCCCCACCCTCAGCAAAATGATATGAATAAACAACAAATCTGGAGAATTACTAGTGTTTCAGAGACAATGCTGTGATACAAAACCCCTACTTGGTGTGCTGGTTAATTTATGGATAATTATTAACTAGAGGTCTTCATGCTTTCCTTTAGACTGACAGCTTGAAGCCAAGGCTCACTTTCTCCTTCTCAATGATAGTAACAACGTGGCAAACAAAATTTATCTCTTGATCTAGCTAAAACCAATCATTGCTATGTGTTGTATACTGTATTTAGATATTTTGCTGAGAAGAGGTATTTAAATATTTATAGATATGCAGAATTTCTTATTTACTTTTTATAGTTCCTTTTGCCTCCTATTCTTTTCTGACCACTACAGTTTAGTGATTTGTTCAGTGCTAACGAGTAAATACTCACCATAGCGCAAAGCAAGCAAGGTGATTATTTTACAAGAGGAAACAATACTCAGTTTTTGAAAGAAACAGGGGTACTTCTGACCTCATGCAAAGCACACAGGAGAAATTGAATTTTCTGTCATTCTGCAAGGACAATGCATGCTGCCAACATCATCATATTCATCACTGACATGTCATCTTGATAATGATCTTCGTCAGTGGCACAGACTTGAGGGTACAGTTTTATTTACATGGCTTCCATTGATAATTAGTTGTGAACAGTAGAACATTTCCCACCAAACCTAAATTAAGCAAGACTACTTCAATATGAACAGTGATGCAATGACTTACACACACCAGGTCTCAGCTATTGCGCTTGATTCAGTAGATCATTTTCAAGCTCTTAAATGCCTGGATCTGTCTACAATTGTATTACAATTATATAACTTCTATAAGACAATGAAATGTAAAGCTAAGGGCAAATACAGCAAGAACAAGGCTGACCATACTGCAGCCTTGCTACTGCTGCTGAATTAGAGCCTATTTAGCAATATCCAGTTAGAATAGTCACTACATTGTGGATTCTTAGCTTAATTAAAATTAATCATACATTAGGTATCATCATCTATGACTTCGCCAATAAAAACCCAAACATTAATAGGTACTATGAACCTATTCCAATTTAGGTGCAGTTCTTCTGGGTTAAAAAGCAGAAAAACATTTGTCTGAGATGTTTCAAGTATTAAATCTCTGAAGCACAGAAGGTAAAGAAAAATATATTTTAGAAGTTCCTTATAGTATCACAATTTTATTTGACATCAATTCCATTTGTATTTTGCAGAAGGCAACACTACACTCCCACTCATTCCAGGGCAGGGAAGGCAGCAGGGAAAGGGGTCATAAATATGTGTGAAATCAAACTTGATTTAAAAAAATAAGAAAGTCACAAGACTGATAAGGGTATGCTTTATTAGAGGCACTGTAGTTTGAGCAAGGGCAGGAGGGTTGGGAGGAGTAAGCAAGGAGCTTACAAAGCCTATTGAAGTCTCTGCTGCCACAGGGCTGCTGTGCTGAACAGCTGCTGAGACTTGCTATTTATTTCCTCATGACATTTTCCTTCATGTCAACAAGGCCATTTATACAGTTAGTGTATATAAAATCATTAACTAATAAAGTAGAGAACTTCATTTCACCCTTCTTTCAGTCATTTTCTGTGGCTGAGATTAGACTTCAGAGGTGCAGTAATGGGCAACTGGGAGGGAAGGAGGGAGTACAAAAGAGTTTTGACAGGAAGAATCCCATAGATAAGCCACCACAAATTTCAGCCACTTGTACACAGTATCACAACTTACTGTTCCACACAGATTTCACTCCTGATTATAATTGATTCAAAAGATTAACAGGCTAGAGTAATACAAGTTACTTTCTGAAAGAAAAGCCAACTACATGTCTCATGCATTTAGAGCCCAACACCAATCTCTGAAGGGATCATAGTCTAGAGGAAAACACCAGTTTCATAGATTTTTAAAACCCGAAATGGCTTTTGCCAAGCTAATTCAAAGTGAACTTGTACAGAAGCTTAGGACACAAGCAGTCTTTGGTGTTTTCAATTTATTCATTCCCTTTAACAGCATTTTAAACTCTCCTCCTGTTCATCCTACCTCTGAGATCCAGTACTGCCTATGAAAAAAAACCCAGAAGCAGAGAGGTATAATCCTATAACTGTGGTTATGAGAGTCTCATGGATGCATGCAGTCACATGCTTTAAACCAATAATATGTAATCCAGCAATCAAAAGCAAGTAAAAAGACTGTCATTGCCAGGCAGCCTGAGAACAAGTGCCATCACTCAGGGCAGGCAGCAGCATGGCAACAAGATACCAGATATAAAAGGGCATTATATGTAGCATTAAAGAAGAGGGGAAGCAAACAGGTATTTGTGAGGAGAACTTAACAGCACAGATGATAAACCAAAAGGAATCTCCCCATTAGTCTCCCATGAGTCAGAGGTTCATGGAAAGGAGCATTTGAGAAAGCAGGTTGACAGAAAGACATACACAACGTGAACCCTGAAAAAGCAGCTGATTACCAAAATTTATAGCTAGAGAATTTCGCTAGTATGTAAGTTACATTCTTCACAAGTGATTCAATTGTGAACAAACGTATGCAAGATTGAGAGTCACAATGCAAATATAGAATCATAGATACATTAAGGTTGGAAAAGACCTCTAGGATCAAGTCTAACCATCAGCCCAACACCACCGTGTCTCCTAAACCATGTACCTATGGGCCACATCTACGTGACTTTTGAATGCCTCCAGGGATGGTGACTCCACCACCTCTCTGGGCAGCCTGTTCCAATGCCTGACCACTCTTTCAATGAAGAAATTTTTCCTAGTATCCAATCTAAATCTCCCCTGATGCAACTTGAGGCCAGTTCCCCTCAGCCTATCGCTTGTTACTTGGAGGAAGAGACCAACACCCACCTCATTGCAACCTACCTTTCAGGTAGTTGTAGAGAGCGATAAGGTCACCCCTCAGCCTCCTCTTCTCCAGGCTAAGCAGTCCCAGTTCCCTCAACCTCTCCTCATAAGACTTGTTTTCCAGATCCTTCACCAGATTCATTGCCCTTCTCTGGACACACTCCAGCCCAGCAACTTAATATCCTTCTTGTAGTGAGGGGCCCAAAACTGCACACAATATTCAAGGTACAGCCTCATCAGTGCCAAGTACTGGGTCACAATCACTTCACTACTCCTGTTGGCCACACTATTCCTGATACAAGCCAGGATGCTGTTGGCCGCCTTGGCCACCTGAGCACGCTGCTGGCTCATGTTCAGACAGCTGTTGACCAGCACCCCCAGGTCCCTTTCCTCCAGGCAGCTCTCCAGCCACTCCTCCCCAAGCCTGTAGTGTTGCATGGGGTTGTTGTGACCAAAGCGCAGGACCCAGCAACTTGGCCTGTGTATATACTCTAGATTATTATACATGCCCCACTGAGTTTGAAGATTTAAAATACACTGCTGCAAAGCTTAAGGTCTACAAATCCATTAGCATTTCAGAAAGAGCTTGCAAGCTAGAAACAGAGATATCAATTAACAGATCATTTTAAAGACTACATTTTCTCTTCCGTAGGTAAGCACCTTCCAGTCCACCTGTCGTAAGATGTATGCATCTGCTTTGAATAGATATTTAATGAAAGTATTCATTGTAAAATAATATCTGTTTGTTTACATTAAATATTTAAACAACTTGTTATGGAAAAGCACTTAAAATGTTTTAAAGATGACTAGATTTTTCCATATCTTCTCTTAACCTCTTCAGGCAAGAGCTATAAAACTGACCTCCTTCTACTGCAACACTAGAGTACATACCTTGTAAGAGAATGCAGCTAGGTGGACAATGTAGCTAGAAACACAATATTAAAAGCAGACCCAAGACTAGGAAGTCCTCCTTCCCTATACTAATCATCTTTATGTCTACACCACCAGACAATACAGGTCATATCTGGCCATCAATCAAAATCTGGACTACACTCATAAGCCTGTGGGTAGGAGGGCTCCACCTTATCACCAACAGAAGTCAGGCTACATGGGTTTAGTGTACAGCTAACTGGACTTTAAATTATGTTACAAAAAACAATAAGCTGAAGTTCTGTTTTCAAAAGGGGAAAAACAAAAAATTCAACTCTACTGTTCAAAACAGAGTGATTTCCCCTTTTCTTACCAAAAGAGTCCTACTGCATTCCAGTCAATCCTTATAGATACAGGAACAGAATTTAACCTGAAGTATTGGGATCTGCCTTTAATAGCTTCCATCACTGAAGGTCATCACTTCCTACATCTCTGAATTAAAAGGGGGTTTGCTGGTTTTTTTAAAGCGGGTTTTTTGTTTTTAAAAAAGTAGCTTGACAGGATTTGCTACCCCATTGTAGCACAGACCATTGGAGCTGTCTAGCAGTTGTTCAAGTCTCATGCTTAGTTTGAATATATTCAAAAGCTGTAACTAGAAAGGGTCACAATCTCCAGTACATTCCCCAAAACATACTTTAAGACTTTAAATACATAAGCCATCTGACACATTCCAAGAGCCTCAGAACTTTCGCTTTAAAGGAATGGGCTCAAAAAGCTTTACTCACAGCATGCTGACATTTTAATATTTACTCCACAAATCTTGACAAAAGACTATAACATAAGCCTTAAAAACCCTTACCCTCTAATCAAACTACTTCCAAGCTTCAATTAAGATACATATAATGCCACTTGTTGAAGCAGAATTCATGAGATCATAAAGGGCTGATACTTCAGAAGGACCAGTTACTCAAGAGGCCAACCGCAAACAACCTACATTATTTCTATAATGAAAAATCTCAATCGTTTACCATTTTTCACAGAACATTTTCACTCTGCAAAAGTTACATTTCTGTTCTTTATACCACTGGAAAATTGCTACCAGAAGTGTATTGGTTTCTTCTAGTAAGAAGTGTCTTGAAGCAATGGGGATCCAATTTTCCATGCTATGCAGTTATTTACATGATTTTTGCTTTTTTTAAAACTTCTTTTACTACTGGACAGGATTTTGATTATCTTGGTTGTCTCTTCAAGTAGCCAACCACATTCTGGCATAAAATTTTTTTGTTCAAGATTTCTGCATTATATGTAGCTATAGTTAGAAAATAGTTGAACAATGCATTTCACATTACAGAGAATAATTCATACTTCATAATTATGGAAAGACACAGGAAAATGACCAAAATTCTATTCTACATCCTTTACCATGCAACCTTCTCCACAAACAATACGTTAATTGAATACTAAACTATTACAAGGCTACAGTGAGTTGATAACACCTACCAGTAATTGGTTATGTAACTATTTAAGTGGGATTAGTATCATAATCTGCTATGTAATTTGGCAGCAGGAGATGTGGTTCTGCAAATAAAATATTCATTTCAACGACTTCTTTAAACCAAAGTGGTTTGTGTTCTTCAAATTTTTATACAGTTAAATTACAGCTCCATACTCCTATTTAATATTAGACAGTTTAGGCTAACATCTATTGCTGCAGTACCATCTGCAGTTTCTGCCTTTTTCTGAGGGGTCAGATGCAGCACCCTAGAAATCTGTGTATTCTTCTTGTGTTACAGAACAATCTGTGATGCTATAATGCCACACCTTATGCATGTACTTTGGAATTTTTCAACACTTTTTTCCAGCTTTTTTGGTCACTTGCATAAATTCCATTCTTGGAAAATGTTCACCTTTTAGTTCCTGTGAGCTACAGGTTCCACAACCCTTACTCAACTCCTTCATTGTTAAAATCAAATACATTGCCTCCTGGTCCAAGACAGTTCTGTGTAGAACTGGACAGGATGCAGACTTCTGCACAACTGCTCATATTGTTCAACTGAGATTGCTCCTTTCAGCCCAATCCCCCTTCCTCCCCCAAAAGGGGTAACTACTACTAAGACATTTTTTAAAGGCCACATTCATAAGTCAGCATGTCACTTTACCCCAAAAGCATTTTAAAAATTGTGCAAGGCTTAAGAACATGGTCTGCCACTGCCAGTCCTAAATACTGAAGTAAGACAAGCCCCCAGGTGCAGAGCTTTACCTGTGGACAGAAGGCAAAGCAAGAGATGCTGGTTGATCCTTATTTTTCAGCTCTACTTGTGTATAATGAGGGTGAGGTTCTTCCTTGTTCTGCACAAAAAGCAGGAATTCAGTATAGCTAAATTATTGCAATGACAAGCCTTCAAAAAGAAAAGACACACAGAAAACAAACCAACCCACAAAGTATCACTAGAACAATTGTTTGCCTTGCTGAAAGAAAGGATTCAATATTCTATGCTACTTTTTCTATGTTTCAGGACATCTTGTCTCCTCTACAGATTACTAGTCAGTTACTTATTGTGTTGTACTACAAAATGCAATAGAACTGCTAATGGACCTCTGATGTTGGGAGATGCTGGTGGAAAAAAAGCCAAACACACACATTCCCAAAACACTATCCCAAGTGCTTTTTTTCTCTATTTCACAGAGAGGGAGAACAGACCACAAGACTTACCCAATCCCCACTAGCAGACAAGAGTCAACCCATAGTTCCCCACGCTCATCTGACTGCTGTTACCAACACACTTTATGGTATATTCTTCTCAGTACGGAAGCTTACATCCAGAGGAATGCAAGATGGAAATGTTGCTGAAAAGAGGCAGCATCCAGAGGGAAAAAGCTGCTAAAAGTGTTTGATCTTTTCTCACATACCTCAGTTTCTATTACAGTATAGTACACATCAGGTTTATACAGCTACACGTAAGGGTTTTTCCTAGTCTGTTACTGTAGTGACTAGCATGCAGAATCCAGAGGGTGGGAAGAACACATATGCACATGGATCTCCAAGGTACATTCCATGGCTATGACTTTCAACCTAGCATGTTTTTATACGCAGGCACACGGCGGGTTTTTTTGTAAATCAAGTATGGTCAAATTCAGGAAGCACTTATAATGATATCTTCTACTCTAAGAGGGTAAAGAACTTTTACCATGAGTCAACTTTTGTGATTAACATAGTTCTGGTTCTATGGAAAAATGGAAACAAACTTCATCAGGAAGGAAAAATATATATTCTACACATTCTGATCAATAAACACAGTATCAACAAAGGGCAACTTGCACCTTGCGCAAACACTCCCCTCCAACTCCATTGGCATTTTGGTTTGTTAAGGTTAGACAACAGAAGAAAAAGACAAGCTGAACTGGTACCCTGCTGTCTATGTTATTATTGCAAGTTTTCCTTTGAACTATGATTTCATTACAGCTGTATCATATTTTTGATAAAACATGCGCCGAGATAATTCAAGGACATTATAAAGCTATATCTCAGAATTACCTGTTAAACAAGGAAGCATGGTCTGGTTGCTCCATCAGAAAATTGATGCTCTAGAATTCAAAAGTGTATTAATGGACCTAGGAACACAGGTGAACATGACCCTGACTAAAGGAAGATAAACTCTCTATTCTGTACTGGTTTATGGCATTGTTGCTTTGGCTGAGGTTGTTTTTTAGCGTCTTAGACATGTCAGTTATGTTTAAACTAGTATCAGACCTCTTTACTCTTCAAAACAAAAAAATCAATTTTAATTAAGATGTCTTATAATTAATACCTATAGCTTACTTTCACAGAAATACACTTTTCCCCATAAAATAAGGAAGTTAAGCTCTTAACCAAGATCCTACTATAATTATTGCTTTGAAACATATACCCGAATGTAACAGGATTACACTACATCACATATCACTATTTTATTCAGTCTAGTGGAAGGAATCTTAAACAGATATGCTGATCAGTGAAGTCAGTAAAAATATATCCGTTTCACGGAACACTGGAGTTTAGAACCCTACTTCAAGCACTACAGGCAAGACCACGTGTAGGATAACTATGTGCTATAAAACAATTCAAAATTAACTCATAAGTATTGCTTGAGTACCAGTGCTATATTTTAGAAGTGATCCTATGGCATTGTCAGTAAACTTTCCTGACTTGAGATAGAAGCTATGTTATATGAACTTGAGCTGGTTCATTCCTAAACACCACATTTTCTATGTAAAAAAGTATATTCCACACACCTGCGTTTTCTACTGATTTTGGTAATTGACTCTGAAGTCTCTTGGTTCATGCTGGAATAGACTATCTTTGAATAGATATGTGCATTGAACAAACAGCTGAATTTAGCTTTCTTAATTCTTATGAACAGCAATAAGTGGATACCCTTCCCATCAGGGCAGGTGAGAAGGAACAGACCAAATCCCATGCATAATTATACTTTGAAAACTCACAGGTTCTGTTGCCTTCCAGTGTATTCAGGTTTATGTACTTTGTTCACCGCTTCGTTAAATACGTTGCATACACACTGAAGACAAGTCTGCAATTTCTGGTTTGCATCAATCCTGTAAAGGGATACCTTCACCCCAGTCACACTCATGTCTGCATGAAATACCTGTGAAGTCAGTTCCTACTGAGGTAAACTCTTATGCCAAAAAGCAGCAGCAGCAGGTTAATTCCAATGCCAGGTTTAGGATCTGATTGGATTTAAATGATTTGGCACTTGAAGTTCTGAAAACAAAAATACGCCAAGTTGCTCTTTACTTTAACAAGTGTTCTGTAAAGTGCTGCCAGCAGAATTAATTGCATTACATGAAAATATTTAATAAATATTCTGAAAGTGAAATTAAACTTTTCTTTTTCTTCCCCAGTGAGCATACATATATATCATACATACCTGAGACACAGGAGAGAACTACATATTCCTTCCCATCCAGTCACTGTTAATTTAGATTTTAACATACTATACCCTTCCCTTCACAAGTTTTCTACTTGTCTAGATAAAAGCACATTGTATACACTCATTCTAGTAGTATTTAGCAGTTATAGCTTCAGAATTTTTAAACTAATACAGCACTCCAACAATAACACTGTCTGCCACTCATTCATGGTGTTATATGCAGGGAATAAGTCTATTTTAAGACTTCATCTTTCTTTTATTAACAGTGCTCTGGCAAGGAACTGCAGCCAGAGCATTTACAACAAACAAGCAAGAATTTCCCTTCTCTACCAGAATCCCACTTACTAGAAACCCCAACCATCCAGTACTTTCACCCACTCAGGTACTACTACATCCCATAATTTTTCCTTTTACAATCCAATATTGTTCCCATAGTATCCCGTTTCCACAAGCGCCAACAGCTACCTTCACACTATATTTTTGTGACACTGTCTAGCAACTAGGGCTAGCATGTCAAGTGCCCAGCCTATAGTTCAGGCTGTTGGTAGCCACACTACATGAGAGCAGTCTGTGGTAAAGTTCTAACTGTACATTGTTAACAGAGCAAATTGCATCAGGTTCTGACAGGACCCTCAAGTCCATACAATGAAGCTGTAAGTCAAGCTCTGGGGTACACAGCAGTGGTACATGCAACCTAGAGGCGCATGCGCCTACCGGAGCATCCTTTGAAGTCAGAGGAAAGCCTGCTCAGGAGATTAGGCTCAGTCAGAATGTGAACATGAGGTAAAGTTGGATTTGATCAAAGAATGTTCATCCACTTTTGAAATATAATGCAGATTCATCTTGCTCCCTTACAAGTAGATTAACAGTAGTTAATCAACAGTGCAAAGTCAGAACTGCAATGTATCACACTGTTACAGCCAGGAAACTCAATTAGCCTTTCTCTCAATCTGTGAAGCAAAGAGGCTGTCTGGTTTTTTTTACACTTGGAACTTGAAGGTTTTCAGGGATTTTCTGTAAACCTATATTGAATAGAAGGTTCCCCATCAGTCCCTGTTATAACACGTAGTGGCAAGTAATCTCCAAGCATAGCTGAACTGGGCTCCCTGTTCCACAGCTGCAATTCTTGGTGAGCTTTACTTTTCTTAAACATTTGTTATTGCAAACTTTATTTCCATTTCAGATAGAATGAAGAATCCTCCTTTCTGCCAGCTGTAAAAAAGGTACTGATGAAAGGCAAAGCACAAGTTCTAAATATCATATCTTTGTAGTTTAATTCATGTTTAATTCATGCTTTGTCTGTTTAGGATGCCAGAAGATATAACATTTTGGAACAAGCAGCATTAAGGTCATCTTTCATAATGAAGTTGGGATTTCAGTGTTTGTACAGATTCATACTTCAAGAATATCCCCTTTCATTATTTTAACATATGCAATGAATAATTTGCAAACCAATTTCAGGAAGTGAATGGTTTAGAACTCAAATATTTTTCAAAATACAAAAACTACAAGCTATGAACGATAGTTAATATCAACTAACCAGAAAATTGTTTTAAAAGGCCTTAACACAAAAATATAGTGCTTTCATAAAACTTAAGCTCTGGAGCTTTTAAAACTACTTAAGATTTGCAGAAAGTAACTCTTCCTGGTGAGTGCTTATGTTTTGAATATGAATTAGTTGTTTGACTGCAGTAGTCATGTGTCTATGCACTGTACCTTCTCTTTCCCATGACAGATGATTGAAATCCTGACATATCACATCACCAAGAACTTTCCAGCCGAATATTTTACATAAGTCTGAGTCAGTCAGGGTTTTTTTCTTTTGAGCCGATTTCTAAAGAAGGGGAAAGAAAAAATCTACTGTAGCTGATTTTCCCCCAAAGTATCCTGAGGGAATTTGTATTAAGAGTTTAAATAATGGAACTAGCTTTGATAATCCATTCCCAGTTGCTAATTTATTATCTGGAGGAAGTCACATGAGCTCTGAAAGAAATCTTGATGAAAAGGGATCTGTCTCAGCTGCATGGGGTTTAATTGACTTCTCAGTCTTGCAAGAAGAATGCATTAGTATTATCTATGCCTCTGTTTAACCATCAGCCAAAAGGCAATCACTGATAAAATAATTTCTGCACTGCCATACAAATCATAACCTCACACTCCTTTTGTGGACTCATTTCTCTGTTTAGCAGGGCACCTAGTAGAAACCCACAAGACCACAGTTCTAGACAAGATCACATGTGATAGCTCATCAGGAAGGAAGACTGCCTAAGGGCTATCACATTCACCCATCTGCTTATATTCAAACAAATAGTTCTTGGTTTTTCCCCCCCTCAAGGTGGCACGGGAAGCTTAGGAACTTCTACTGTAAGACATTATAATTAAAGGAAATGGTGAGTGCTAACAGATTCTCTAATGAACCAAAATCTCTCCTGATAACTTTCAGAGTCTGAAACTGCAGGAGCTTACCTTAGAGGCAGCCTCAAGTTACACCCACATTGCACAGCTCTGATCAAGCCAGTGTGCAGAAGCTGAGCAGGTATCATATTTTGGTGCAGTATTACCTATAGCTCTTTTCTACAATACTGATAAACTCTGCAGCAATGAAAAACCAAAAAAGAACCCAGCAGTCATCCCAGAAGACAGGGCATCTTCCAACATTACTGTCATTGTTTCTGTCACCAGCCATCAGCATCCCAAAGAGGAGGGAAAAAAATATGCCTGCATTAACATAAATTTTGCAAGTCCAAGATGGATTGGGAAGCAGACCAGAAAGTTACTTCACACAGTAGAAGTGTTCTCCATCCATCTGTTGAATACAAGAACCCATGGAGAAAGAATCCCAAACAAGCAGCACGTCCTCTGCAGATTCACATGATTTTCATAGCATGCCAAAGCTTCAGTCCAGCTGGAGAGCAGCAGTAACTTATGAGACTTTTCCAGAGTTGTGAGGTTATGAAGTTATCTTCGTTTAAGCCTGTGCAACTTGATTTCCACAACCACCAGAAGTCTTTCTGAGGCAGCGGATAGTATTCAGCTGAAGAATTTTATTTTGCAAGTGCGCATTGCCAATCCTTAGTTATTTCCCTCTAGTGTTCAGCAAAACATTACAACTGAGATAAAAGGAGAAAGATCACACAAAGCCTAATTGAATTAGCCTAATTATTGTGGGTGGAAAAACCAATGTAAAAACAGAAATGCTATATAGAAGATTTTGTTTCCCAGTTGCAATTTTTTTCAGGAACATATGTGCTTACTGTGATGCTAGATAGTCTGAAGAGAGGATGCCCCTAGAATTGAAATGCACACTTGGGACTAAACAGTCTTAGGTCATAGGCATAACAGATTTATGCTTCACTCTTTAAAAGCAGTCTGCAAGGCTGAAGACATTCTTGAACCACATGAAGGTGGTTCACAGCACATGTGGCCCATCAAAAACAAAAGTACTATTGAGTATAAATTAGCCAACCTTCGTTATACCTTAAGATCAGTAGAAGTAGGCTAGCATAAAGTTGAAATATCATATCAATCCATTTGTAAGTAGTTTGATAAATTCCAAACATCAAAAAAACAAGTTTTCCTTGGCATTAGAGAAAATGAAAAGGGCAGACTTCATCTAGCAAAAAGTTAACATCAAACTCATGAAACCATAGCTAAATAACAGCTTTGTTTCAATGATTGCTTGGTAATATACTGCCTCAAGATAGAAGTCAGATATTTCCTGAAATAAGTCTTGCCTTTTCAATAAAAAAGGCTAGACATTCTTTGCAGCAAGTTTATTTGGGGCCGCAGCTCATCTAGAATTTTTTAGTAGTTCACGCTCTTTGCAGCTCCTCCTCCCCTCCATCATTACCTTAAACTTAGGTAGAACACTAGGTTTGAGAAAAAGTCTGATTTGCATTCCTTTTTTCCTATTTCTCCTTTTACAACAATGTGAAAATTAAACCTGCTAAGCAGGACAAACATCCTAAATAATTTCATGTGCGCCGTTCCTGTTTAATAAGGACCACGTATGCTAAATGAACAAGAGGTACAAAGAGCTTTTGCAAGCTACAAACAAAATAAACTTGCTTTAGTTAGTATATATTTCTTCACAATTCAGTCTTCAAAACCAGAAAATCTGTTATCAGTGTATTATCTACCTAATAAACAGATAGATATTTTTAAATGACGATCCAAAGTATAGCTTCAATATCCAAGCTAAAGTGCACTTTAGAAGCATCCCAGCAAACGCTTCCAAGACTTTACGTAGATAATACTATTTATGGTGCCTGACTGCATGCTGCAGCGCAACTCAGTCACATCATGCTCTTCATATCAATCATACAGGATCAGGACAGCATAAAACTAACCTTGGAATTCAGTACAATACTTTTTGCCAGATTGCACGAAACAGCACATTGCCTGTCAAACTCCAGAAGAGGTGGGGTTTTATTTAAATTACATAGATTCAACCACGGATGGAGCGCCACACAGCCAGACATTGGTACATGGTAGGAGATTGGTTAGCTTTCACAAGGAAGATGTTCATACTTCAAAGTTACTTAATGCCAGGGTGGGATTTTTTCCACTCCTGATGACCACAAACAAGTCACCACTTTGGGTCAGTGACGATTCCTACCTTAAGAAGGGAGAAAGAGAAGTAGTGTTGAAATTGAGTTCTCTCAATTTGAAATTCAAATTGCAGGAGATCCCTTTAATAAAATGAAATCCATTACCTTTAATGTCTAAGAAGTCTTACAGTTAATCACAAGATCTGGGTACTTATCCACAGGATAGAATCAGCTGTTGTACACAGGGAAGGACTCGCATACCTGCACTTAACTAGCTAAAATGCTAGTTATTTACAGATGTTGCCATTCTACAGCTAGTTTACTAAACTTAATGTTTCTTTAGATTTACATTTGAAATACCAGAACTTCTTAGCATGCAAAAATATGGTTACCAAGGCAACAGTATACACAAGGCAGACAGTTAAAAAACACAGATATTTAAAGGGCAAGATATTAAATTCAATAACTTAACTAAACTGCTGTTTAAATGACCTTTTACCATGGAAATAAAAAAAAATGCTCACTTTTGAGCAAAGAGACTACTGCTTAACAGGAGTTAAGCTTTGAGACATTTCGGTAATGCTTTTAGGAGTGATTTCCCTCCTCTCCAGTTCAGACTGAATTGGCTGAGTACTAACAGAAGCTGTAAGTGATCAGCACTTCTGAACATAGCAGGCCCCATGCTTTTAAATGCATAAGTAGGGAAAAAAATCCATTTAACTACCCAAAAGTCAATTGTTCAGCTTACAGAGTAAGGCATCCACTATATCAAGATGAGGAGATTATATGGTGCATGGTTAGACTCCCTGATAAACACAAATAAAGCCTCATGCTGCACTTTTAGGAATAGAGATATCACTTCTAAGTCTCCCTTCACTGCAAAGCACTAGTTGTGATTCATCAGAGCCAAATCTCCACCTTCAGCGGCCATGAAGGTATTTCTTTTATTTTTGAAGGGGATCCAACTCTTTGTAGCTGGGGTAGCAATACCACACCAGCATGCCACTAAAGCTTAGGCAGATTCAGCACTGATATCACTTTTATCTTCTTGCCCAGAAGCACTCCACAAATGCCATTTCAACGCTCTGCACGCACGTTTGGGCACAGTGAAGGTTCTGTCCTGGGCCCCTGGCACACACATGTCACATTGCTCAGCACAGCAGAGCTGCGCTGGCAGACAAGCTTCCCCAGATCAGCAAGCTACTACACCTTGGATACAGAATATAGACTTTGTTATGCAGAATCATTTGTCAATTCATTTGTTTTCCCATCAGACATATTGCTAACACTCACCAGGCATCATTGTGTGGAGGGGGAGTGTGACATGTGCTTCAGCCAAAACAGGCAGAGCGCATCCTGTGCTGTTTGCTCTGCACTGAAACCCAGGGATCTCTCTCAGGTCTCCAGATGCTTGAGGGAGAAGCACCTACTCAAGTTATCGCGTTTGGGATATTACTAACAGCTCTAGTCACCTGCACTTTCCACACCAATGAAGCTGGGGAGGCCAGGGGGAGCAAGGAGGGAGAACCACCACGATGTGTATATTTAACTATCTGTATTACCAATATAAATTTTAATGGCATTAAGGTATCTATACCTTTGAATGGCATTAAAGTACAACAGGAAACCAAGTGTCCAGAATATATACTTGCTTAACACTGTTTAATGCCTATCCCTTACAATTGTTATTCTGTATATAAAGACCAGAAAGCTGTCTTCTAATCAAAACATCAAGTAATGCAACTTAGTAGAAGGAAATGTGGAGAGGATCAAGTCCTTACAAACCTTGAACCACACCGAATCATTCTTCTAAGCAAAGTTATCATGTCATAACAGCAGCTTCCTCCAGATCTGCATAATTTTGTGCTAGAAGTTAAGAACAAATGGGGTCCTAAACCCTATTTCTAAAGGCTGTGTATGAACAGAAGAAATTAGAAGGCTTTTTGTTGCTAATCATGGCTACAGTTACTAAGCTCTGCAACAGCAATAATAAAATCTAAATCTTCATTTAATTGATGATAAAGTGTTTATGACATGCAGATTTATTTTTCTTACAGAAAAACATTCTCTGCTTTCAGTTGTATTTATATTGGTTTTTAAAACAACTCCTTTTGTAATGTAGCAAGCATCCAAATGCAATTGAGACCTGATGGTGGTATTTTACTGTATAACCAGGAAAGAAATTCTGTGCAATGGAAGCCACATGTTCTTCAGAGAAATTGAATCACAAAGATAAGTTTTATTAAGCTCTGCAACACCCATTTCACCAAGCATGGTCTCCATGTGTTCAGACATGACATCAAGTAGAATACATTAAAGACCCACACTTACTAGACTGGCATGTTTAGTAATGGTTTGGGAAATGACTGCAACTTGTACCATGTTCACATTTGTTGTGGTTTTACACTTTTTGCTAATACTAACTTCACAGCTGTCTGGAGCAATCTTAACCCACTAACCTTGAGACCCAGATGGATTCTGACTTAGAACTGATATTTTAGAATTGCCAGCACCCCTACACAGGACAAAGAAGATGCTCAGCCTAAGTCTCACCCCAGCAGGGAGCGGGGTATTCCATCAGGTCTGGGGAAGGCTCAGTTCAGCTGGTAAGCATTAAACTGAAGAGCCACACAGAAGTCCTTCTATGAAGAGAAGATTCACAGATGAATACTATTATGGCCAGAAGGGTCCATGAGACAGATGAATGGACTAATTATTTATGACAGTACTGAGTCCAGTAACTTGCATTTGGATCAAGCTCAACTTAAAGTACCACC
This sequence comes from Phalacrocorax carbo, assembly GCF_963921805.1. Lineage (NCBI taxonomy): Eukaryota > Metazoa > Chordata > Aves > Suliformes > Phalacrocoracidae > Phalacrocorax > Phalacrocorax carbo. The sequence goes on along the minus strand of NC_087513.1, from coordinate 125,814,921 downwards.
ATGTGCTGGATCAAACGCCTCGAGAGATGGAGGATGTAGCCCCAGAGGTTAACAGTCTTCCCTGCTCAAGATATCACACACTGAGTTTGTCAGCTTTCACTCCTTTCTTTTTGTGCCTTTCCATGCTAGGCCTTCAACATCCAGAATTCTCTGCCCATGAATATACTCACACCAAGTAAAAAAGTCACTTCTGTAACTTCTCAAAAAAAGACTAGAAAAATTACTGGTTGAGCTCCATAGACATTCACTTTTGATCTCAGGTTTTGTGTTTTGTTATTTATTTTTTTTAAACACATGCACATTTCTCATTCTAGAATCAGCCATGCCATATACAAGAGGCAAAAATAACTTTCCTACACCTCTTTCCCCATGTCATCACATTACAAGCACATGTTGAACAGAACCCCTTCAGTGACCACTAAATTCTCCAATGCAGTCCCTCTCTCCAGCAGCACAACTTACAGTCCTCACTCCTAAGCTCTGCATTTGTGTGAATCTCCTTCAAACACCCAGGTAAACCAAGCCATTCTGTTTGAGTGGAAGTGAAAAATAATGAGTTAGTGTTGGAGCTAGTAATTATCCCCATGGGGAGCAACAGGGATAACCCAATTCCATTGCAATTCCCTATGGCAATTTTTGCGATACAACTGTTTTAAACAACTTACTAGGTATTTTATTGCTAGTACTAATTTTTTATATGTTGTAATATACTGTGAGAAATGACTGTCAAGAGAATTTAAAAGAAAGAATATTTGACAGAGCCTGCTTTCCCTTAAATTATACTAACAGGCTTCATTTTTAAGATTTTGTTTTGCCTCTGCATGAAGTGGATGCCCATAAATTTTTGCAATTATTTTATCTAGCATTGACAGCAGGATGCCTAGATTAATGCTATCTGCATCAGCACATTCACCTTATCAAAATATTGGTGCTCTGAGCTTTTGAATAAGACCTCAGAAAACCAGGGGTGTGGACTCCTTTTATATGGCAAGTACATCAACATTTTCTACCCTATCTTTTCCTCTAGTTTCATGAAGAGACAAAACCTACACCTACTAAAGTTCGAGTTTTGTATCCACGAGGGTAAAAATTTCTTCCACACCATGTCCCTGAAGCACAAAATTAATATAAACAGAGTAAAAAAACCACAAGTGGGATACCAAAGGAGCTTTAAAAGAGAATGTATCCAATGCCCTAAATATCCTAGGACTTACTGCACTAGCTTCACCTTCAGTCACCAAGAACTTCCCTACTGGCTCACAAAGTCCTTTCTGCAGGCCTAGGAAGTGCCTCCTGAGAACAGTTTAGCCTCCTTACCTTTACTACATGGTAAAGAAGGCTGTGCCTGCATTTCACTCCCAGTCCAGACTTGTTCAAGGCAAACACATGTCCAAACAAATAGAACATCTCAACTCCAGAAATGCCTTACCTAGGTAACAGGTTATAGAAAACCCAAAACCAAAATAAACCTTTCCTCAGGCTTGCAAAAACCTGGTCATCAATTTCTTCTCAGCTTTCTTATGCAAACAGCTGTGTTAATTTGTTATATATTATTTCTCCCCAAACCCATAGTCAGATTTTAAGCACTGCATTTCAGAGTTAGATGATAACAATGAAAAATAAGCAGGAGTAAGGCATCACTCTGGGGTATATTGCTGGGAAAGAAAAAGGTATACCTGTGAAGAATATCACCATGGAAATTGAATTTTCCCATCTCTTCAGGCCTATAAACATCTGGAACAACTCTATGATCCTTAAACTGATGCTGTTTCTTATTCATCATAGATAAGCGACCAGGGAACTGCATCCAGTTAAGAAGCACAAGTGTTTGCTCCATGTCTACTGATAACATCTAAATTCTAATACTACTTGATAGCAGGAAACTGGAAAACCATTTTAGAACCATTTGAGATGTTACACTTACGATACCACACACCTAACATGTCACCACCAAAGTTCATTTAGAGACACACTTCCCAAGTGAAACAGAGAATATAAGAGATAATTAGGAAATACATAGGTAACATTTCCTGTTCAGCTTTTCAGAGAGTGTCTGTTCTCAATTACAAGTTTTTAAAATGGGAAACCAAACTGAACATTGAAAGTAGTTACTAGCCGTGAGATAAAAAAAAAGAAGGGGGAAGAAGGCTCTCTGCTCATAGAGTTACACGCACATAACAGTAAAGTTACTGACTGCAGCTTCACCTTCTGGAAATCACATGGATCTGAAGAGATTATTTTTGTCATCCTTCAAGTTCTCTCATCTCCAACCAGCAACCGCCCAGATACACCATTGTACAAAAACAAGACAACCCTTTAAAAGAAAAGGGCTTTTCTTTGTGTTGTACACACCCTGCATTTTACACCCCCCAAACTGCAAGTGAGCCAAGTATGGAACAGCAACATGTGCTGCTATAAGAGGTAACACAACCAGCCTAACCAGGAATGACTATGGAGACAGCTCACCAGACACTTTCTTTCACATTCTCCTCATGCTGCAGAAATTTAGATAGATGACATAGCACGGGAGCCAAAAGTAGGTCTTGAAAAAAAAAAAAAAGTAAAAACCTGAACAGCCACCCAGCCCCACCACTCCCTACTCCCACCAGGGCTATACCTGTGCTTTTAAATGCCCAACTGAAGGAGAAGCAGTTAATACGAGAAATGCAGTAGGCTTGCAACATTAGAAGAAACACTTGGATACAGGAGCAAAAGATCTTCAACCCAGGAATTGCACCACCAAGACTTCAGCAGGAAAGCAACAAATATTGCTACAAGAGTGTCTTTACACTACCAAAGTAAAAACAAAATTCACAAAGTCTGTCACAGAGAAAAACGGGTTCTGCTTACTACCACCCCAGCACTTTCAAAGTTCTGTTTCCCATAGCAGCTCTTAATTACTCCATAATACATGGCAAGTATTCAGTTGCTGTTTCTTAAAACAAATGCAACACAGATAATTTTTTAAAAAAGTAATTTAACTGCAGAAGGACACCGTCTTTCTAAAGCTTGTTTACTGGGCAAACACAGACAGCTTCAAGAAGAGTTAATTGAGTTTGTAGCTCCACAGGCACTTGTGCTGCAAATGAGTAAACGCTGAATGGTCTATAAATACCTTTACTACCACGGATTTGGTTTCTTTCCAGGACTAAGTAAAAAGAGCCCAGGCACCTGAAACTTTATCCTCTGGGGGAGCGTTTCAGCTGCTTCCATTTACAGCTTTAACGACCTGCCCCGCTAACGCCAGCGGCACAGCCGTCCTGCCCAGCCGCCGCAGCCCGAGGTAGGGGACAGCCGCGGGGGGACGACACACGCGGCACGGCGACACCCGTGACACCCGTGAGCGGGGGGGGGGACGACGGACGGGCACAAGCGTCGCTGCTGTCACGCTGCGATGCGCGACGCGCCCAGCCGGCGGGCGGGCGAACCCCTCCTACGCTGCACAGCGCAAGGAAAAGTTGAGCTAATAAAGCTAAATTTTAAAAAGCACTAAGAAGAAAAAAGGAGAAGACGCTAACAGCCGCCCCCGAGCTGCCCCCCCCCCCCGCCGGCCCAGCCCGGGGCGAGCCCCCTGCCCGCCCCCCCGCCGGCGGGGACGATGGCGGAGCGGTGCCTACCCGACCGGCTGCGGATGATATCGCGGAACTCATCGGCGGCGGCGGCCTCGTCGCCGGCAGCGGGGCCGGGGCGTCCCGCCTCAGCCATGCCCGGGGAGCGCGGGGCTGCAGGGAGGGAGGCGGGCGGGGGAGCGCGGCCGGAGGGAGGGAGCTAAGGCAGGGCCGGGCCGGGCCGGGACAGGTGCGGGGTGGCACCGCCCGCCCTAAAATAGCTGCGGGGCGGCGGCTCCGGCCCCCCCCGCCCCCGCCCGGTCGATGAGGAGCGGAGCAACTAGCGAGCAAATGGCCCCACGCGGGGCAGGAATGACTGAGCAGCGCTCGCCGCACCGCCTGCGCGGCAGCGGCGGGGTACGGGGGGACTGGAGCACTCTGTCGCTGTGGGGCGGAGGGGGATTTCAACTTCTTTTTTTTTTTTGGGGGGGGGGGTAGGGGGAGACACAGCACCCTCTCGGCCGTACATCGCCGCGGGCCCCCCGCTCAGGGAGCGCCGCCCCCCCCCCCCCCCCCCCGCGGAGAGGGCAGACCCCCGAAGCCACCTGAATGATAGCCCGCTGACAGCTGCAGGGGCGGCTTAGCCCCCCGCCACCCCAGCCAAGGGCCAAAACGCTTCCCGCTGGCGCAGCGTCCTTGCACCCTGCCTTTAAATGTCCGTTCGGTCCCACCGTTATTGCTTTCCCTTCAAGTTTCTCCCCGCCCTGACATTCAGGACTTGCCTTTTACGC